>NC_143014.1:98546088-98866088 GCF_055824585.1 Amblyomma mixtum | reverse complement strand
GTGTATATACACACACACATATGTATATATATATGCTTTGTATACAAAACCATGTAAATAAATACCATGAAAGAAAAAAAAAGCAGGCATGGCGGAGTGGATAGCGTGCTCGTCTCTCACGCCGAAGACCGGGGTTCGATTCCTGATCACACCGTAAAACAGCGCGCTTACACGGGACGAAGAAAGAAGACACGCACACACACAGCGCTGAACTTACAACTGCATGGTTTATTGCATTGCTCGCAATGCAATTCCTGAGCTCGACCAATTCCTAATCGCTTTTATTTATTTATATGGCCTGACTAGTAAAGCTAATTAGGCTAATTGGGTAATTAAGCAATTAACTAAGCTCAGTCCCACTTACTTGGAGCATCACTATACGATCCCTTCAATTGGTTGTATGGTTACTAGCCAAAGTGCAATTGGCCCCGTTTGAAATTCGCGCACTGTGACGTCACGACCGTTTCCGCCAATTGAAAAGCGTGACATTTTCTGTCGACAACTGCTGCTTACAACGATGAGACATTAAAGGCTTCCGCCTTAATAATTTTTTAATGCACTTTGTGGAAGCTGAGTTTTCTGTAGTCAAGATCTGAATTTCAGCGTATTCGCGCCTTTTCTCTCTCGTCAATTTTTGCACGCTGAAAAATCGGCGCCCCTCCGCCGGCCCCACCTCCGGGAGCGGAGCTTCCTGACCCGCCGGAGCTAGGCGGCTTACTGGCCGCGGCCACGGTAGCTGCCTGACGTCTGAAAGAATCTTCCGTGTAATGTAGCGCGTCGTGAACTTCACGATTAAGTATGCTTTCCGGATCGCGATGGCCGACAGCCCTTCATGTGTGAACTCCGCCTGTGATGAGACAATCACCCATATCTTGTGTGAGTGCCCTGCCTTTGTAGCCGAAAGACATAAGCTGCGATGTGCTCTGGACCACCTGGACCCTCGCCCTTTCACAGAGGCCAAGATCCTCGGTCCGTGGCCACAACAGTCAACTGCCATCAAGGCTTACAAGGCACTCTTTCGTTTTTTGAGAGAGACTGCCTTGATTGACAGACTGTGATTATTTCCCTTTACTTCTCTCTTTCCTCTTTAATTCCCCTCATTCTCTTCCTCTGTGCAGGGTAGCCAACCGGAATCTTTTCTGGTTAACATCCCTGCCTTTCCCTCTCTCTCTCTCTCTAACCAATAGCCACTTCTCAACTTGCATACGCAGGTGCGAACGACGGAGGAGGGTGCGAGCATGAAAAAGTCGCCGGGAAGAGCTCGCTAAGTTTCGCGCGTGATTGTGGGTCCTCTGCTGCTTGTAGAAGGGTATTACTTGGCTCAGGTCTTCACGACCACACAATGTAGTGATCGAGCGATTTGTTGTGCTCTCCTCTGAAGGTGTTTCAGAGCCCTTTTAGGGGCAATTACTTTCGACAGTTCAATAAAGAGCTACAAATTTTATGAAATAGATCGAGAGGAGTTGAGCGCAAACTCTGGTTTGTGTGACATGGAATGACCCACATTTGAACGGAAGGGTTGTGAGGTGAGTATGGGAAGAAACAGCTCGGTTAATTAGCGATCGAGCTAGGTTATGAGCCTCCTTGTTGCCCTCTAACCCGGCATGACCTGGTGTCCATGTAATTCGGTGATGTTCTAGGGAAGGGGTAGCTTCAAAGATTTCTACTGCTCTTTTCATCATCACGCCAGGCTTGCTGGGATACTGTGATGAGGTGGGACGTTTTACCGAGTCTGTCTTGGTGTTTAATAGTCATGGCCGCAGCTATAGCTTCAGCTGTGGCAAAGCTTTCTGCCCTAATGGAGGATGTTATTAGTGGGTTTGATATGTTTTGCCGTACTAGTAGCGTGTCCCACCAGGCATCGTGTCCAGGGGCACCGCCGCAGTGCCGAAGAAGGAAGGAACGTGGGCCGGAGACGGGGGGTAGGGGAAGTGAAGGAAAAACTGTATTCACATATTTACATGATTATTTAAAAAAAGAGACAAACATGGTAAAAGCTGAGAAATCTCAGGGAAACGTTGGGCGTATCGCTCAGGGAGTCGCTCAGGGAAATGGCTCCTCGATGAACGTGTCGAGCGCTTTAAATAGACCCTCCCGAGATCTTCCCGCCTTTTTCAACCAATCGTAGGGACTTCGTCCGGGTGCTCCAAGGTCGTTCACCGCTTCGTCGTCTTCCTCGGCTGAGGCCCCTGGATACCCGGAAGTGGCCCGTCAGGCCAGGTGGATTCCATATCTTATTTCGAGGAAACGCCATGGGCGAACACCTGAAGCGTCGTCACCTCGCTTCATCCGCTGAGGCCCTTGGATACTCGGAAATGTCCAGAAGGGCGTGTTGACGGGCTAGTCGTTTCCGGCCAGGTGGATTCCATATCTTGTTCCAAGGAAATGGCCCAAAGGTGAACACCTGCAGCGTCGTCACCCCGCTGTTGACAAGAGAGCGAGGCGCGGTTGAATGGCAGACGCTCGTGTCCGCAGGTGGCAGCAGGCGTTTGAGTCATTGTTACCCTGACAGATGCACACAAAAAGTCGCAGGGTCAATACTGCTGCGTTGGGAGCCGACTAAGGGGAACTCCGGAAAACACGTCGTGGCAGTTAGGCAGAAGTGGTGGTACCATGCAGAATCCAGGAGTTGAATACGTCCCTCGTGTTCGGTTCCACCTGTCATGAGGTTGCATGGGAGCGCGTGCATGAAAAAAGACCCCTTTCGCAGAATCACGCACTGCATCTGGACATGGCCTAAGTGGAGACAGGTGTGACGGGAACACACAAAGAGATGAAAACCGTAGCGCAAAGAGACGAGGACACAGAAAGACGGACAACACACGGCGCTAACTTCCAACAATGTTGGTTGGGTGTTGGGTGTTGGTTGTACGAAAAAACATAGAAAAAAGTTTGTCCATTGTATTGAAAATGTCATTTATAAAATTCCTCTTTCCTGTGGCAAGCAGTATGTAGGGCAAACCGGCAGATGCCTGAATGATAGGCTTCGAGAGCATGGGCGTGACGTAGATGATATGCGTGGAAAAGGGTTGTCAGCCCACTGCCGGTCGTGTCACTGCATACCGCTTCTTGAACAATGCATGGTTTTAAAAGTGCACAAAAACCGGTTGACACGAGAAATCATAGAAGCGGAATGGATATCACTTTTGAAAGATGATTGTGTTAGTACCCTTTCTGTATCATTGATGGCGAAAGAGCTCGCACATCTGGCAGATACGCTTTGCTAGCACATGGTTTGACGGCGTGTTGGTCGTGATGTCGCTATAAAACCACCTTTCTTCTGAAATAAACCATTGTTGGAAGTTAGCGCCGTGTGTTGTCCGTCTTTCTGTGTCCTCGTCTCTTTGCGCTACGGTTTTCACCTTTCAGTTATGAACCAACAAGCCCAAGCATATACCCTTCTGACACAAAGAGAGTTAGGGGGGGGGGGGGGGGGGGTAGAAACACAACAGGTTGCATACGTGGTTTACCGCAGCTTTTAGCAGGCGAAGCCATCCTTCTAGTACCCCGGGGGATTGGAAAGTTCTGAAGCCATACAAACACTACCGCATCACATTAAGGATCATTTAATGGTTGCACCAATACCTAAACATATGCACCATGCATTGGATGGGGGAAGGCGCAAGGCTCGAATGGAGCTTTGCGACAAAACTCCAAAGGGACATTTATGCCACACACGTGGATGTTGCGCCATATCCGTATGGGTGCGTATTCGTGATAGCAGAAGACTGCTCACCAAACAAATGAAAGGCAACAGCTTTTTCTATACAAGTACAATTTTCTTAGACAACACTAATTGTGAGGCAACTCTGGAATAGTGTAACATGTTGTTATTAATATATTGGTGGGAATGGTCTAATCTTCTGATGCGTAGCAAAACCTTGGCTTTTAATTTGTCCGGCGCTCATTGAGTAGTTAAGACTGCCATGGAAAATAAGTGGAGTGCGGTTTTAAGAAATCGAAAAAAGCGCAAGAGTCCCGAGGGGGGCTCTGCATGCGGATATATTGATTGCTGAGGTGAAATCTTATGACATGCCCTTAAAAGATAGGAACCCTCATGAAATACCCTTAAAGGGCCTCTTACGAGGCTATTACATCGGTAGGCGCATGTAAAAAATAACTCTTTAGTCACAACCAATATTCCATTTAAACAATATTAGAGTTCATGCCAGAAAAATTTTTGAGGGATAGTCGTCGCCGTGGAGAACGCGGATAAGCAACTTATAAACTCGTGGACCAGTCACAACAGACAGGGCAGAAAGAGCGGAGGAGGCACATTAGCCAAATCCATAGTGTGCGACTCCAAGTCGGTGGCGAAGTATTACACTAAAAGAAGGATCTCTCCTCAAGGACTAAGAACTCCGCAGACCTATCGAGACGACAGGCCGATAGAAATTATCTGTACTTCCGCGCATGCCTCCTTCACTGGGAACGAGGCGGCTCACGAACAGGCTAGAGGTCTTACTTTCCGAGCCGGTGTGGCGCCCGGCTCTTTCACGGGACGCGACCGCTTAGTCAGCTAGACGGAGATAACCCAACACTACAGAATGGGATGAGCCAAATACCCACCTGCAGATCCCTCGTTAGACAAATGAAGACAGCAGCATGGCGTCGCCTGCAAACAAACTCATATCCGAACACTGTTGCTTGCAGCCATTACTATCCGCGACAGTACGTTGATAGGTGTCAGTCATCCAAGGAGAGGATCAATCTCAACCATATGATGTAGGAATTCCCACAGGCGCCACGTGAAGGCCGTAATTTCAGCACGCTGGAATGATGGGAGACCTACTTAGCTCTGACCCAGAGACTAAACTACACATCATCCGACTGGCCGAAAACACCGCCAGGATCCAAGCACTCCTAACCGTCGTCTAGGCGGGAGGACTAAAGCCCTCCCGCTGTCTGTTGGACGATCCATCCATCCATCCATCCATCCATCCATCCATCCATCCATCCATCCATCCATCCATCCATCCATCCATCCATCCATCCATCCATCCATCCGTCCATCCGTCCATCCGTCCATCCATCCGTCCATCCATCCGTCCATCCATCCATCCATCCATCCATCCGTCCATCCGTCCATCCGTCCATCCGTCCATCCATCCATCCGTCCATCCATCCATTCATCCATTCATCCGTCCATCCGTCCATCCGTCCGTCCGTCCGTCCGTCCGTCCGTCCATCCATCCATCCATCCATCCAGCAGTGAGGGCCGAACGCCGCGCCTCGCACACACGGGCGGGCGACAGCAGTAGAGTTGTCATACGACTTACGAGCGTTAGCTACGCGAGCTTCAAGTGTTTACATCGGTGTGCTCAGTAAACGTGGAGTAGACCAAATCCAAAACGTCCGCGGATGTTTCCTTTCCGGAAACATTCCTTCCAAGACACAAGCTGCGCCATCTACCTCGTGGATTTTGCGCTACTGTTGCGATTTACAGCCACCTTCGATATATGCAATATATTTCATCGTTATATCAGTTTACAAACTTTATGAACGTGTGCATCACAACACGACGAATTATTTGGCACCATCCGGAACCCCCTGCGACAAACGGTTCGGCCGCATGGGCCGTCTGAAGGTCCTCTGAATGCATGGTGTGGGGGAAACTCGTTGTGGGTCGTCGTTGTGAATCCCACACATATTTTGGGCTTCATCTCAATCAGTAATTTTGTCCTCACGTACATGCAAAGTCATTTGACACTACTACGAACATTCTGCGTCAAACAGGTGGCCCCCAAATTTTATGCAAATGGTGGTCAAGGGTGGGGGGGGGGGGGGTCCCACTTCGATGGCCGCTGTACTGGCACATATAGGTATAACGGATCGAAAGCATAGGTATCAATTGAGGCGCTACACGCCCACTGTTGTACGTGCTATAGTGTGGTCACGTGGCTACTGTTTTGCTCAATTTTACCTTCATTGCAGACAGACATGTCCTTGACAAACGTAAGTAGTAAGAGCTGATGCTCTTAAAACCTCGCCGATATCCAGTGTCCCGAAATTAGCTCATTGGTTTAGGGAAGTCATGTGACATCGCGGTGTCATCACAGCCGCCCTGATGGGCCGCCCTGATTGGTCGATAGAGGTCACGTGACCTTGTGACGTCATCACATCGTGTCCATCGTGGCAGGTGGCATTTAAATAGTGATTTATCAAGAAAAGTCACGCGACATTGTGAGGTCATCACAACGTGCCCGCTGGCTTGGAGCAAGCTAGTTTTAGAGAGCAACCTAGATGCAGAATCTAAATAAAAATCTGAAGAAAAAGTGGCGTATGCAAATTTCGGCACCGTCACAGCATTACGGACACCTGCTATATGGCGGCTGATGGACCGACAATTCCAAACAAACTGACGCAAGCACGCACAGAAGCTGCGACATATGCGAAATCACATGCTGTCGAATTCCACTCTTGAGCTGATCCCGATTTTTTTTTACTTTAAGTAATCTTCAATTTAATCAGTATAGTAGTATTACCAGGTGTGGTAGGTGTAAGGAGAAGTTAAAACGTGCTTTCGGTAAAATTCGGCCTCATTGTTTTACGTAGTAGCCTTATTGAAGCTTTGTTCAAAACATTTTTAGATACACTCATTGGTGTTAGAGGGCAAGTGCATAGGTTTTAGCAATCGACTAGCTTACGGGATCGAATGCGTGAAACTTCCTGGTAATTAAAGCATGCGAAGTCTTTTTTGGCTAGCATTTTAGATGGTGACGTAGACGCCGATTAAAATCGCAACAGCCTTCAAGCTTCCCCGCAGCGAACACCGGCGCGCATGATGACGCCATCGAAGGTACCGGTACATTTCCAACGCATAAACGCTTGCTTTTAAGAAGGAAAACCAACGCCCCCGAAGGCAAAGCCCGCCGATCGTTGTTTGGCAGTATCCAACGAGGCATGGCAGGGTGTGGTTGACGGCAGCGGTAATTTGAAATCTTACCTTCCGTGAAATCACGAGTTTCCCCGCATTTCTTTAGTGCGTTCAGGAGAAGCTTAAATTTCAATCGTCGATTACGCCATTATTTTAAATGCTAAAACACTTGGCATGCTTTACCTGCAGCCTCTATAGATTTGAATCATAGAATATCGCGGCGTTCCCAAAAAAGTGGTGCAGTTGCCCTTTAAAGCTCCTCTGCACCGTAAAAAGCAGCAGTTCTCTGGTCATCTATTTCGTCTTTAATTTTTTTTTTTTTGCTAGGAATACTCGGAGCTACCAAAATTGAAGAACATTACTCTGAAGCCTCAGGCGTAAGTAAATTGAATAATATGCTTTATTGTATGCCATTCCTGGAACTTTTCATAGCATAATGTTGCACTGAAGTTTCTTTACAGGGTTTAGTGTAGAAATTTATTATGCATTTTCACGCAGCATATTGGCTTTTATTAGTTTTAAAAATGAGCTGAAAGCTGCTAGACATGGTGTTTAAGTTGTGTTGAAAACGACACATGTGTGTAGGAAGTGATTAACTGCAGGAATCAGTGCCTTAAAAACTCACTTGAGATTAACTTCTAAAAGCACATTTTTTTAATAAATAGTTCCTAAGGCACTTCATACCCATATTACAGGGACGGCTGTGATGAGTCAAATAATACTAATTTGCCTAAAAGAAGGTCTTTGCGGCCCTCCAAGACTCCAAAGTAGACTTGCTTTGAGGCAAATTTTGTTGAGGTTAATCCTTGCATAAGGTAAGCAGCTTAAGAACTGTAGTTTGGTCTCCCATATATAGAGGCAGTAAAAAAGAAACATGGTTGACACAAGCAATCCAACTTGTGCACATTGATTAATGTGAACTCTTGGAGTGCCATAAGAGCATTTGTAGATGGCACTGTATGAGCAGACGTGCTTACAGTCGGCTAAGAACTTTAGAATTGTAGGTGACTTTGAAAACGAAAATTCATTAGGCTCATGTCACCCTCTTAAACACACTGAAACATTTGTGTTCAAAAGCATCAGGGCTATGCATAGTCTTTAGAAAGCATTCAGCAAATAAAGTAGGGCCCCTTTGATACGTTCCCGGTTCTTAAGGTCAAAATCGCGGGGCAATAAAAATGTGCCATGGAGTTGCACTATTTTTTCCTCTGGTTGATACGGCCCCGTATCACATGATTTCATGGCTATCACATTCAAAATTTGTACAAATTGTGGTCGTTCAATACATTTGGTGACGAACCGAACCGAAACATGCCAGTGGGCCGAAACTGGAGGCACGCGACGTGAACTGGAATGCAGCGGCAGTCACCCTCGCGGGAAAACGCAGCACACCACTATGTGCGGTGCAGCAGCTAGCCGGAGCCGTCATCTACGAGCAACTGCGCGACCATCTGCTTGTGTTCACTGACGGTTCCGTGGTGAGCGAAAACTGCTCGCTTGCCGCAGCGGCCACCATCCCCGCCCTGCAGCTGCACCCCCAGCAAAGAGTGGCTTACCTGGGCTCTTCGACCACGGCGGAGCTACTGGGTCTTCGCCTGGGCTTGGACCTGGTGCTCACCCTTACTCCGCCGACACCCAGGTGTGCTCTGCTGTGTGATTCCCGTGCCGCCCTCAGCCGCCTGCAGACTCCCGGACGTGGCACCCCGTTGCTGTGCGCGTTACGCGAGCGCATTGATCGCCTCGCGGAGCGCAGATGCAGTATTCGCGTGCAGTGGGTGCCTGGTCACTGCGGCATCCGCGGCAACGAGCAAGCCGACGAGCTCGCCACCGCCGCACATCAGCTTCCTCCCAGCGACGAACCGCTCGCCCTGGAAGACGTGCGTGCGGTGATCCACGACCACCTCCGTCAGCAACACCCGGACCCTCGCATCGCGCGAGGAGAGCGCATTTCTCTCGTCGGCGCGCGCTCACTGTCGCGCCTCCAGCGGGCGATGATCATCCGAGTGCGCGTCGGCTGCGTGTGGCCCGGGGTAAGACGGGTGCGCCACGGACTTTCGGCGAGCGACGCGTGCGCTGACTGCGGCGCAGTGGAGACATTGGAGCACATGCTCCTTCGCTGTACCGCTTCTGCAGTGCCGCGTCGCGAGATGCTCGCGGCCTACAGGGCGCTGGGAATCATCCCGGACAGTCTCGAAGCGCTCCTGTGGCCGCGCGGCAGTGCGCGCACCCGCGACAGGACAATGGTGAGCCTCTGTGTGTTCATCGAGCAGGCAGGCTTGACTTCCCGCTTGCTCTTCGCCAGGTAGTGCACGCGTGACACGAACGCTCCGTTGGTGCTACCTCGGACGGTATACACGGCCGGGTGCCCCACCCCGGCCGCTAGTGCAGTGTGTCGCGCGCACGATTAGTCCGAGACAGGACGCTACGTGCGCGCGGCTATGTACATAGAGTTTACATCTTTTGTGATCGTGCGCAGTGGCCGCTCGCGCGCACTTATTTTCGGACAATGCTTGGACATTAGCGCGCGAGCGGCGCGAACTTGATTACTTGTGTATTTTGTAAATAGTGTACAAAGCTCTCCCCTGTCCTTTCTTGCTGTCGCTCCCGTCTATACTTCTCCTCACTATCATTTCCCTTTCATTTCCGCCGGCTGCAGCTCGGGTGCTTAAGATATTAGATAGCAATTGCCGCGGCCGGCAACACTCTTTTGCTTCACTTTTTTATTTTTTTTTTAAATAAACCACTACCACCACCACCAGTCACCCGCCATGCTGGCTTTTCTGCATTGCCTAAGAGCAAAGGGACGCAGCATTAAAAAAAATAACGATCAGTTTGCACAGTTAGGCCAAATGCGAATTAGATACGCTAGCACTTCGGTTACTTCGGTTTCGGTGTTCGCATCCATTAACCACGGATGGAAGTTGTTCGGTTAGCGATAACGAGTTAATCCTCATATAATGAGCGTTTAATTTTTAATGTCATGTTCATGCATTCCTTGTGACACTTTAGAGAGTCACCATGAAGCCAGTCAGGTATACATGCCTGTCAACAATAAAAATTCAGCACAGACCCTTTTGCAATAGCACAAAAGGTTTCCTTCCGTGATTAGCGATCAGCCACTCAAGTGAATTTTCTCGCATATAACCACCACGCAGTAATACAAGACAAAAGGTTGAGATGTGATTTCACATTAGCTTTTCTCATGACATTACACCTTAACAACACTGGTGCTCTTTTCATGTAATCCTTTGTGGTACGCACCAATGAATGCATGAAAGAACTGGAGCAAGCGCGGAAGGCGTTGGGAGGGGACTGTGTCTTTCTGGGACACTGCTGGCAGTCTGAAAAGTGAGAGGGTTGGCCGGTGAAGGTTTTCTTTTTAAAAAAAAATAAAGCATTATGTTTGTGGACTGCTGCTCATATATTTCACGATAAATTCGACTCTTTCTTTTTCTTCTGACGAGGAAACGACCAGATATCTGGAAACTAAAAACAAAAAAGAGAGTCGATCTTTATCCAGCGCGGTGAACGTAGCGCGCGGGGCGCTCATATGCGTGTGATCTGGCGGTTTCAGACTTCCCGTTTGTGCTTTTATGTTTCTGATCATGTCATTAAACCATCACTTGAAGTTCATTGTTTTTTGCCCTGCGTGTGTCTTCTTCCTACGTCCCGTCTATATTGCGCTGAAAAAATGCGCTCGAATTTTGTCTCATTTATCGTATCCTGCCAATATTCCGGGCCTCAGTGTCGCAGAGCACAATATAGCCAAAATCAACGACATTTGGAGCGCATAAAGTCGCGGCGCAAAAGCGGCTCCCTCCTTGCTTGACCGGCTCTCAGAAAATAACGACCATCTGACAGAACAGCGCATAAGCAAGACACGTACAGTCTAACGCAAATTGAAGGTTATCACTGCAGGCTCAACCAACGTGGATTGAACTGCTGCAACAACGTTTATTTTCGCAAGAAGGCTGTAACGAATGCATTAACTTGGCTAACCGAAGGATTCCTATATCCTGCACCGTCATGTTTGTTGCGGACTAAGCGACCGTCACGAAGGGCAAGATTTCTAGGTCCACTTCATACGGAACAAACTTCAAATCGCGCTTGACTGTACGAAGACAGAAAGACGGGGCGGAGATCGGGCGTAAAGTGACCATTTATTCGAACACACGTCTTTTCTATAACTAATACTGGCATTCAAACAATCACAGAACAAAGAAAACGAGAAATAAAAATCCCCTTTTCTCATGCTTTGTACTGCGTTTAACCAGCGCAGCAGTTGCATGTGTTGCGCTATACTGGAGTCCGTTGTACAATATGGGTACAAGCTTTCCCCTGGCCTGGTGCTCCTAGGGTGAATTTAGGGTGAATTGCTTGGGAAATGGGTCTTTGACCCCACCTTGAGTAGGAGAAAATACCTTCTGTCATGGCGCTCTTTGGCCGCATATGCCCTTGCGCCATAAAAATTCATGATCATAGTGGCGTCCACTGGATCACACTAACCTTTTTTCCTCTAATCTGACCCTAAATTGTTCTCGTTTCATCAACACGGCCACCTTGGCTACACGTAGTTCAACAAATCATATACGTTGAGCAGTCTACGAGCGGGGAGTGGACTCGGCCGCGCCCGTTGCGACCCATGATCCTCTTTTCGTGCGCTCTGGCCTCCTCCTGTTCCTTCTTCAAAGTGTTTTCACTCTCTCCACGCACTCCCCATTTTACCTTTCCTCTCCGCCCTCTTACAGGTAACGATGACGGCAACGCTGCGAAACCCAGGGAACGCGCACTTAATAGCTGCGCCATGGGTAGGCAACTCCAGTTAGTTTTGGTTTCAACTACTCCAGCGCACCTGGCGACTGAAGGAGACCTGATGTTTAAAAAAGAATCCTGGATATGCATGCCGAGCGATAGACTGTGGCAGTGGCGGAATTTTCTGAGGCACCTGGAAACGAAGCGGTTTTGTTTTAGCTGGCGGTAGTTCGAATCCTGCTCGGAAATGCATACAGCTTTCTTTTTCTGCTGGATACCGTTGGCATGAGACGTGACACCACGCTCAAGTTAGCTTTCCTCTGGTCGTTATTGGAGGACTCGGCGTTGACGTCTGGATTGGCTGGACGATGGTATATATGGAAGTTGCGCTGTAAAACTTACAGAATGGGGATCCCTATCCCAGTCCCGAGCAACCGCTACATCGAGTTCAAAAAACGATTCTTTCGCACTCAGAATTCGATGGCATGCTTACGCACGCTCAATGAAGCGGCCGCCCGGCTGCAATACCGAACTCGAAAGCTACCCCGGAAAGACGGCGGATGACCCAGAATGCTTAGCGTCGCCCTCTTTGGTGCAAGACACCTGTAAAAGCAAACCCAACCACTAGAGAAGAAATAAACAATGTTAAAAAGAAACGGCGACCAAAACAACTTCCAGACTGTGCTCCTTCTCCGGGCCGGCAGCAACAGCTGCGCTGTACCGCTACACCGCAGCTTCCTCAGAGGGTCACCTGGATTTCAGCAATACAGCTGGAACATGCGAAAGAGCTCCGGTCTATATTCAGCCGCCCGGAGTTTTTTAACGCTCACTGAAATCTCTGTGCATGGTTGCTTTCGCACTTCACTTTCATCAAATTGCGGAAGCTGCGGTCGGAATCAAACAGCAGAGTAAACCATGAGGCGCGATGCTAGCTACGCGTGGAAGTAAGTTTTTACGAATGGGTAAACGGTATAGCAGTACGTGCCCTCTTTTCGGGCACGAAGGGCAGAAGAGCCGAAAAGAATTTCTCAATGTGAGATGCTTCAACAAGTTCGCTGGTCTGCTGATACCGATAGATAAAAATTCATACACAGGAATTTAAAAAAAATGTGTGTGCGAGCAATTACTCTTTGTCACTGCATGCGAAGGAGCATGCTTTTTTTTAACAGGTTCGCGGATTATTTCTTATGTCTCGTGTGTAAGGTTGTGTTTTACTTCCTTTTGTCATGTTTGCATCGTATCGCGCCTGGCTTCGAGCGACAAGCTTGATAAGCCGAAGGGGCGTTGCCCCATTTCACTGTATAAAAGCGAGCGCGCGATAAAGCACGGCGGGATTCGTGCCGTGGCACTGCGCTCATGCTGGTCTCGTCGGTCAACCCAGTCGACGTCGATACAATGTTCGGCCGATTACATTTATTTAATTGCATCGTCCATTGAAATCTTAGTTGGGAGTTCAGCGCTGTATCGGTCTAACGCGTATTCTTTTGTCCTCACTGTTTGTGCGCTGGTTACTCGCCGTAATGAACCACCACCAACCAGCCCAGCTTGCCGTTCTCTCCCAGGACTGGCGTCTTTGAGTCTTTCTGACGCTTCTTCAGGATCCACCAACTACACCAACAATCCACTTTAGTTCGTACCGCAGCGCCCCTCTGTCCGGGCATTGCAGCCAACAAGAAGCAATTTCCCACTCGGTTTTATTTATCAATTAATGCTTCTGGGATTTTTCGCTCAAGGCCAACGCCGCCGAAGCCGACGACACCGGCTTTTCTGCGACACGAGGCCATTAACGCTGTCGCGTTGAAAGCAAGCAATTAAGTAGACCTTAAGGCCGTCAGCTTGCGCTAAGGCTTTTCTTTTGTGCATTTGTTCGCTTACCACTCGTTCACGTGAGTGCACAAGAGGAAAGGAGCAGGGACCACTTGGACTGTACGTATATAATGGAACCCGCTTCCGCAGCCTATAACTTGTAATTGATCTCAGTTAATTACAGTAAATAATCAATGTCAACTGTCCACGAGAAAAGTACACTCCTGCGCAGTGCTAAGAAAATTGTCCGCTTTCCCATTGTGAACCATCGTAACGCTAACTTACGCTGTCGATTGGATACCTGCACTGCTAGTGATTTTTGCTAAGGAAGTAATCTCATCTAACGCAACCGTACAGCAACTGATTTATATTATCTACACAAAGGAACACCAGCTGTGCAGCACAAAACCAAATGTGCAAAACGTGCCAGTTGCTAGCTCATGACGACATGAAGAACTTTAAAAACACGGTAAGCGCTTGCCATAAACTTATTGCTGACTATCAACCAGCCAAAGAGCGCAGCGCGTCTACTCATAATCAAAGGTGTTTCTTGCAGAAAGAACTTTCTCAGTAATGGTTGGAGATAGTCAGGGTGAATGGCAACATAACCAAACAGGTGTCCCCCAAGGCGCTGTCATATCACCGGCTCTTTTTAACATTTTTATGTCAGGTCTCCCGCCAATGCTGTCGTCAATACCCGGTCTTAATTTTGCCGTGTATGCGGACGATATAACGTTGTGGACTAATTCAGGGTCCCCTGCAGAGCAAGAACTAGCCCTACAAACAGGCCTTAATGCCGTCCATGAATACATTAAGAAGTGTGGAATGGAAACCTCTCCCGAAAAAACCGAGTATGTGGTTGTCTTAAATGGTTCGCGGGTACGAGCCGAGGCCGAACGCAAACTTATCTCTCTTCATTTAGGGCACTCAGTTATCTGCCGGAAACAAACAATCCGTATACTCGGCATGCTTATTGACGAGGATGGAGGAGCCAAAAGCTGGCTTCATAACACGATGCATAGCTGTCATCAGGCATTACACCTTATGCGCCGCGTCTCTGCGCGTGGATGGGGAATCAAGGAGGTGGGGCTCCGTCAGATTACTCTGGCACTCATAACATCAAAAATCCTGTACGCATATTCGTACATGCGGCTTAACGCAACCCAACGCCTTCAGCTTGAGCGAATCAATCGCAAGGCGATGCGCCTGATTACTGGCCTGCCGCAGTACTGCCCAGTAGTGAACCTGCACGCATGCAGCAAAATCAATGCCCTACAGGATCTGGCAGAGCAGCAATCGCTAGCCCAGCGAGTCCGTCTCTCCACAACGGCGGCTGGCCGACAGATCCTGCGGGCATTAGGCTACAACGTTGACTACTTAGAGCCACTTTCGTCCGCTGCCCCGCCATGGGAACTGATCGACTTAGTAGATGGTATGCCATTACCAAAGAATATGAGTTCGGCTAATCCTCAAAGGCGCAAAGCTGCCGCCAAACGGCACGAGAAGACATCATACAAGTTAGCCCAGGAAGGAGCCATTCAACTATACACAGACGCCGCTCAGTTTCAACATTGAGCCGCTATAGCTTGTCACAATTCTGTGTCAGATACCTCTGTAGTTCAACGGCTTTCCGAGGAACACACCGTCACCAATCTCGAACTCATTGCCATACGACTTGCCATTACTCGAATAGTAGAAAGACAAGATCCGGCTCCTTGCACCTACCATGTTTACACAGATTCACAAGCAGCGTACAGCGCCTGCCGCGCAGGGGGAGCTGACTATGCCGTTCTCAACACTATTCGAACAGAAGCCCGTCGCCTGCGAGAGGAGGGCTACACTGTCATTATCAAATGAATTCCTGCACACGAAGGAATCACTGGAAACGATAAGGCACACCAGGCAGCGCGCGCAGCAGCTCTTTCCGCACCTTTGCCTGGATCCACATTCGTTTCCGCTTCTTGGCACCCTGATGACGTTGCGCACCCGTCGTCGCCCCATATGGATAGGGCGGAGACATGGCATCGCGCACAACGCTATCGTCGCAGCATACTCCAGCACTTGGCCAACCCTGAGCAACTATATCGCCGTCCACATAGCGCACTCCGGAGAGTGGAGGCAGTGCTCCTTCGCCGAGCCCAGACCGGCCAGCTTCTATCACCAGCGAAGTTGCACCTCATAAACCCGCGCTCATACCCGACTCCTCAGTGCCCGAAGTGCCCTGCCAGAGGCACGGCCGAACATCTCCTGTGGAGCTGCCCTACCTTGACGCAGCACGGGAGAGAGCACTCAAGTCCCTGGGCGGGCTTCGACCTGGAACCCTGCAGGATTGGGTCGATCCGCCATCGCACATCGGGCCATCAGACGCACTCCGGCTCTGGCGAACTTTTCTTTCCTACTTCAAGGAAGATGAAGGGCCAGGCCATCACTTCGCGGAGCCGACCTCGGGACGACACTACCTCGAGGAAGAAGCGGACACCGGTCCCCCACCCGCACTCCGACCTTCACCCCCACCCCCATCCTCACCCCCACCCTTAACCACTCCCCCACCCCAACCTCCATGAAGCACCTTAGTTCTGCCGCAAGGTATCGGCCTACTAAATGCAGAAATAAAGACGTTTAAAAAAAATAATCAAAGGTGTGTGTGTGTTTTTTTAAATTATTATTACGGATAGTTGTGACATATCGTGATTTGTCTTATTTAATTGAGTGAGCTGAGAAACATTTTTTTTCTTCCTGTGAAAAGGAACATGTTCCCTCGCGAAAACATTAATTCTCTCTACGTATTATTCGCAGAATTGTCCAGACTGTGAGTCCAGATAATCGTAATCTTATTCTTGTGTTTCTCGTAGCGCACAAAACTGGGAGTGCGACAGGTGAATGCAGCGAACGAAGCAAACAGGATATGAACAAGACGAGGCACATCCATGAATTCCTCGTTTGTCTCCACTCTGAGTTCTTTGAACATTTGCATTCATTCAAAAATTATGTCATCAAAAATGACAAGCTTTTTTCTCGTTTGTTGTCCAGTCATTTCTATCTGCAGGTTCCAGCAATAGTGAACAGTAATTGCTACCTTCTTGCTAAAATGAGAAGCAATGTTTCGCAGAGTTCAGGTTGCATTATCTATTAACAACCGATAAAGAAAGTTGAAGAACCTGCTTTTGTATTGCACGCGAACATAATCGGGCAGCCATTTATTTGCCTTCGTCACTGACGGTGAGTGCACGAATGGAAGAGAACAGATCTAATGAGCTATTCATTTGTTCCGGAAGAAATTATAGAAACACGGGCCAGAAAATTTTCAAGAGCATCCTTTACTGTTTTGAACACCACAGCGCCGTCACGAAACGGGGCGAAGCAAACTGAGCTCAGCTCTCTAACACAAGTGATTTAAAGTTTACAAGACAACACATTAATATGTAAACAGAAGAATAAAACATGCACGCGTAGCTGGCAGGCACAAAATGTCAGTTACTCGAATGAGTTGAGCTTAAACCTGAATGTTTTAAAAAGCTTAAAGCACAGCAAATTCAACAGGCCGAAAAAAAAACTTTCAGATTGTATATACAAAATGAATGAGAGATTTTGCACCCGATGTTTCCTACAAACATTCATGCTTTTCGCATGCATGCCACATATATGAAAGGCATGGGGCGGTATGCTTGCCGAAAGTAAAAAAATTCGTGGGGGACGCATTAAACTAACAACTGAGTCACATCCTGGGCCAAAAACGAAAAACACAAAACACAAAAATATGCTTTAACTTAATGGCACATTTCAGTGGCCGTTAAATTAACCTGTAAATTGATATTGGATACCGGATTAAAGGGACAGTGAGGATAAATTTGAATTTGGCCTGTGTCCACATACTGCCGTATTCTGGCAACGGAGACTCCAACTAGAAACTATAGACTCTAACTAGCTTGAAAAGGCCATAAAATAAAATGCAAGTGTTGCCACCAGCAGCCAATTTGCAAGTAAACTGCGTGCATAGAAAGTTTTTTGGGGGCCACACAGCCATTCATTTCACACCAGTGATCTCTGAGTACTTTTCGGTGTAGACGTCACGAGTTTTTGAATCGAGTTGCGGGAAAATTTTTAAATTAAATTTTCTAGGCAATAAATCCGTTTTTTGGTGGCGGACAACAATTAACATAGCCAGAAAGAGCCACACAATCGCGTTTTACTGAGAACAAAAATTTAACATTCTGGTCCTGAGAGTCAGAAGAGTGCGCCGCGAGCCATTTCTTTTCTGGTAAAACATACTCCGGTGATAACGTCCTTATTAGAGAGGTTGACGCTCACTATTATATAAGCAGCAGCCAGACAGCAGCAGTGTCGTACACCAGGGGCTATGGGGTATGTGACCCTGGTGTAATATCGCGTGTAATAAGTTTGCAGGCACCGTGTTCTGGTGTATTAAGTTTACAGGACACGTGTTCTCAGAAAAAAAAATGGCGTAGCCCTGCCTCGCGACCGAGTCTCATGGAATTGTTGCCAGCGGATATATATTGCACTCACGTCCCCTCATACCTTGGCGGCGAATGGATTACGTGACTTCGCCGAATTTAATTTTAGATAGTGCATGCCTCCGCACAACCGCGAACCCAAGAAAGCACGGGTCGTTTGACTCCCCGGTGGTCGGTGACCGGATCGCCTGTGAAGACACGAGGCGCCGAAGGATCCCGTTTCTCTCGGAGTCCGGGGAGAAAAGGTACTGAGTTGTGGTGGGCGCGAAGCGGCACTATAGGGGCGGCACAGTACGTGGGAAGATAGTGACAGAAGAAGAGCTTATGTTTGTGTGCGCGGTTCGGGCCGTTAGCTCGTGGTCGAGAGGCGCGCGATTCACTGCTTCGGTCCCGTTCAACGAGCCGCCGACCACCCGGTCCGAAGCCGACGCCTCGATCCAGAGTATAGACCTCCTCCATGTTTGCAAACAAACGAGGTGGCGCTGCAGTCGCGAACGGGCTCGCGGTAGGCAAGAGGCCAGGGAGTGGCGTCGAGTTGAGGTGGTGCAGCGCCGGTTTTCAAGGCTTGTATGCGCGTTTTGAGTTTCTGAGAATCATAACAATGGTTGATGCTTTCAACTTAGTATTCCTCGAAGTACACGGGCTCGCGTTGGCCATGTACGGCGTATTTCGACACGATGTGTATTGTATTATGGCTAGAAAGCGCTGCAGTTGGTTTCTACCCCGGGCATTCAATAAAATGATAAGTTTTTGACACTGAACTAGCAACAATGATCTTACCTCGGGAAAGTGCTGAGGGAAGCGCTGGCGTTTTTTCGGCAGAGCCGACGTGCGCTCACCGTCTGTTGACACACGTGTCGCACAGTGCGAAAAGTGGGGACAGCGTCGATCGTGTCCCGATCTCATGTCTCGCGTAGCCGCTCTTTTTAGCCGTCAGATCAGGCACCACCAGGCTGACTTCTCCCCTTCTTAAACTGGTCGATTTGGTGAAAAGTTTGGATTCCTGAAATTATATTTCTTCCAGCCCTGGGTCTTCTGTTTGATTACTAGAAATTATAGCAAAATATTCAGTTGAAATTCATAAAATTACGGTTTTTAGATCTGTGATAAATAAATAAATAAATAAAATTGTGAGGTAATGGCGTTTCTGATGGTCCTGGCACGTCGCGAATCCTGCGGGTTTCCGACGACGGAGCACCACAATGGTAGTATCACTACGCAGAAGAGGGATCAGAGGTTTGGTTGATTTCAGTGCGGCATTTCTTTGACCAAAGCGAAAGCGAAGAGGCCATAAACGAGGGAAAAAAAGTTCAGGGAGCACTTTGGCACACTAAACTGCTTCAAGGCGGAAGCCTTTCCTGGAGCACTGTTAGGCATTGACTGAGAGACGGTTTGTTATTGACTAGTGTTTTATTTGGCTGTATACTTTAACTGCGCATTAAACTACACACTTTCAGAGGCGCTTTTCACTTCTCCCCTAGTGCGTCTCTTTATCTGCTTCTTCGACTTCGGCTGTATCCACGACTTCCTCAAAGTTTAGGTCGGGGGAGATTTCCGCAGATGGCTCATGCCCGGTGAATTCTTTATGTTTGATCGGGTCTACGTCGACTACTACCGCCTTGTGGTCACTGAAGTGGAGTGGTATGTAGTCTAGATCTTTGACGCTGGGGTGGGTTCTGAAGACCAAATCCAAGCAGCTTCCGTACTTGGTGGTAGCTTTGTCCCGTGGAGTAGACAAGTGCAGACCCAGAGATTTCTGCATTCCATCTAGGAAGTCTTGATGCGTTCTGGAATCCTGGTTGAAGTCTCCTACCACTATCATTGGGCCAAACTTGAACCAGCTTTGTAGCACTCGTCCCATGAATTCATGGCCAGCCCGTTGGGATATGTGAGGTGACAAGTAGACGCACACCGCGTTAAGTCCACTTTCGAGCTTGACACCGCACACTTCCCCCACATCAAAGTGCAAGTCGTCAAACTGTTGCGGTGTTAGGTTGACGTCTGGGTGCGCGTAAATGGCAACTCCCGCTGCTTGGTTGAAAGCACGACTTGCTCCTGTAACGTAGTGAAAGCCTTTGATCTCAACTGGTGCCACCAAGTGATTCATCCATGTTTCAGTTAGACAGAGAACCTTGCACCGAGCCAAGACATGGTCATGTGCGATGTCTTGACCGTGTAGCGACAGTGAACGTACATTCACACAAGCTAGTGGAAGATGTGATGCTTCCATGATCGCATTGCACCGCTGGGTGATTGTAGTAAAGCGATGCTCGTTTAGACGCCTGAACTCGTCCATGAGGCTGCGGTTTGGGTTGCTAGTCGAGCCGTGGCGGAACTTGGCCGTGCACGTCGGCAAATTTCTTTTTGAGGAAAGGAAATGAATCTGTCTCGCATATCTCGGTGACACCTGAACCTCACCGGAAGAAGGGAGGGGCATGAGAGTGAACGAAGACACCGTATTCAGTACACGCGCCTTTGAAAATGGTTTTTTGAGGAAAGGAAATGAATCTGTCTCGCATATCTCGGTGGACACCTGAACCTCACCGGAAGAAGGGAGGGACATTAGAGTGAACGAAGACACCGTATTCAGTACACGCGCCTTTGAAAATGGTTTTTTGAGGAAAGGAAATGTATCTGTCTCTCATATCTCGGTGTACACCTAAACCTCGCCGCAACGGGAAGGGAGGAAGATGGGAGTGAATGAAGACACCGTAGTCACTAGACGCGCCTTTGTTCATTCCAAATCATCGAGCTGGCATGGCGAAGTGGTAGCGTGCTCGTCTCGCACTCCGGAGACCGGGGTTCGATTCTCAAGCTCGGAAAATTTCCTACTCTGTTTTATTTGTTTATGTGGTCTGACTAGAAAGGCTAATTGGTTAAGTAAGTCCCACTAACTTGGAGCATCACTATACGATCCCTTTAATTGGTTGCATGGTTAGTAGCCAAAGTGCAATTGGCCCCCTTTGAAATTCGCGTCACGACCGTTTCGACCAACTGAAAAGCGTGACATTTTCTGTCGACAACTTCTGCTTACAACGATGAGGCATTAAAGGCTTCCGCCTTAAAAACTTAAAGGTTTGTTTTGTGATCTACCACATTTTCTGATTGGCATCACTCACCCCTTCGTAAATTTGTAACGAATGTAAATATAATGATTCTATTTGTCGCGAACGATTCCAGAGACATTGAGGAGTGCAATAAATCTCTCGACTTTTTTTGCTACAGGAGCAGTAGTATGGTAGTCATTTTTGATAAGAAAGGTACTGCGAATAAAAAAAAAAGTAAGTAATATCGCCATCATAGAGGATAGGGCGTTGGCAACGTACTGGCATAAAAAATTTCCGCATTTTCTACTTAATTATTCAAGACCCGTGGTGACTTGACGAGGGTGTTAATTATAATTATCCAACAACTTTACCAGGTATAGCTGAAAATAAATCGCATTGCTGAAATTAGCAGAGCAATTTCATATTTGCACCAAATTTGGTTACATATCTCAAGCATCAATAAAGAAAACATTTTTCATTGCCTCATCCCCTGTCAATCTCGCTACGTGCCTCTGCTGGTAGCCCGCCTGCGGTTGCTTCTTTTCAAACAGCCTTCGCGATCATGTACTACTTCATGAAGAAGCTTATGACACATGCATGATGCAATGAAAGTACGCTGTTCGAAGCATGCCAACGCGACCGCGCAAGATTGCCACAACTTGCCAGACTTTTCTACTACAATAAAATAATTATGTCGTTCATGTTAAGAAATATTTTGAAGTATATATTAAATGCCCTAAAATGCGTCATTGCACGTTCGTATAACTTCTGCACACGTTAAAACATGCTGTGCTATCAACAAAATAACGCACTCCTCGGTGGAGAGTGACCCTGCCGGCGCCCGTGCACACCAGCTCAGGGCGATAAATACATTCGCAGCTGCATACATGCTTTTTCTTTTCCTTGCGCAATTTTAAGCGTACCATGCGGTTGTTCAGGTGAATGAGCGCGGCAATTTCCCTGCTATGAAGTACGTTGACTGGCAGCGCCGGTCTACACCCAGACTTCGCGCTTTTACTACCGCGGCTCATTTCCTAATGCGGCATTTATTTCCGAGAAACCTATTAAAGCTAATCTAATTTTTCGTTTTATGATACTACGCGGATCCAACAGCGACGCAGCTGTCAGTACATGCTGCTTCTGCAGTGCGCAGCCACGATATGCAGCCGCCGGTAGCTGCAGCAGCTGCGGTAGGCACGGCCAGGCGGAACCTGTTTTGCCTACCACGCGAAAGTCGCTACTGACATCAGCGCCACCGCATCTCCGTGACGTCGCGGGGTGAAGGAGGTCTATACACGGCAGCACAGCGGGCGCATTAATTTGTGGTTCCGTAACCTTGTAAACTTGTGTATCTGTTAAATTCTTGCATTTTGTAAAGCCGAATAATTTATTAAGTTAACGTCCTGTATTGTCTCCCTCTGGTCCTTTTCGCTATTTTTAATCTTGTAAATCCTTTGCGCTGCCTGTGTATTTCTTACCTTGTTTTTTTTTTATCCTTGTTTATAATTAAATGGGCTGTTCTGTTGCTAACCAACCCACCACCGAGTTTCAGCGCGTAGTCAAGGCATCAACTAACGTGAACTCCGCACTGTCCGACCGTACTCAAGGACTAATATTCTCCAGTGCTCGCTTCAGAAGCAGCGGAACAAGTGCAAAGCGGCCCCTGCAGCCGGCAATTTGTGACACGGAGGCAGGACGATGTTCAAAAATGCCTCCATGAGTTACGAACGCGCTTAGTTTCCCAGATGTTTCTCACTTTTACAATCGCAGAGGAAGGACGTAAAAAGGCCAGTCGAGAGCAATGAAAGTTTTATCGTTTTGTGGCGTTCGTTCCGGATTCCAGACATGAAACTATTCTACGATGATAGCACCAGCACACATTCAACGCCAACATTATGGATGTGAACAAAGTATGCGCGAGGCATGTGTTGGCCTAACGGAATAAAAAATCAGCTCGGAAGGCCTAGCAGAGTGTACTCGATCAACGCTAACCCACTTTGGCTTCCTCCACGTGCAAACAGCTGCGGAAACAGCTGCCTGCGCGTCATCTGGGTCTCTTTTTCACCGGCACTTCAGATTCACAGGTGATTCTAGGAAAAGAACGCACTTTCGTCATAAGGCTGTCGTCGGGAACATTCACTGAATGCATAATCGGTACTCTTTGAATGGTGACGCTGGGGGGCGTATGTGTCTTCATTTGCTGCGAATCTCCTTGAGTGCAAACACAAAATAAGCACAGGAAACCACACGAAGGCGGTCATTGTAAGTTTCCTCAAGTAGATATTGTGCTTCGTTTTTAAGTTGACCTCGTTTGATTAGCCGCCTAACTGAACAAACGCCGAAATGTGCCATGTTCTCCCTGTGAGCAAGCGCCAACGCTGGACGTTGGGATGTCATTGACGCTGGCGGCGATAGCAGTTATACGCTTCGCTAACGTTTCAGACGGCTCTTTGTAGAATTGGAAGAATTTGTTGTGCCTGAGTCGATCTGATATCATGCGTGGACGTTTTCACGAGCGGCCAAGAAACGCTACACCTGCTAAAAGATGAGGGGCAAACATGTCACTTCGCTGCATTGTCATGGGGAGACTATCTTCCCTCGCCGACACTCATGTACAATTCTGCCTCGTCTGGTGTGGCGATAGCGACCACATTCTTGCCGGAAATTCTTTTCTTTTCTTCTAGCTCTCTCTCCAGAATGAATTTAAATTTCCACTTCAGGTTATAACTGCCATATATTGTATAACAAGAAATGGTAGTCGCACTCCAGGTTACTCACACTGAGTTTTTTTTTCTCCTTCTGCTAACCGGAAACTAGTCATGCGTAAAAACTGACCTAAATTCGAGTGTGCCTCGGCAGTTTGACATCCTTCCATAAACCCGCAAATTACTGTCTTTGAACCAAACCAAAAAACATTCTGATCTCTTCATTCTCTATAACTTTCCCCTCAACGTCTTTGTCACTGCAAAGAAATATAGTCTTGACTTAAACAGTCTGTCAACGCGTCACAAAATGTGGCATTTCTATTTCTTTCCAGCTAAAAAAATACCAGGTGTTTCAGGGAAGACTAAGTAATTTTCAAAACTACAATTTTTTCGGTAAAAATATGGCTTTTGCGGCGTAGAATTGCCAGGGTTGGCGGACACCAGAAAACCGGTGAATAATCTTAACTAGTAAGCTGGTTAACTAATTTACAATAATTAACTTTTTAACTGAGGTGCCTGGTTGCAATCAGAGATTTGTAGCCGGTCGTTAGTAACCGCCATATCAGTTTTTAGAATTTCGAAAACGCGATTATCCTCGGCGCTGCGGCCCAAGAAATTTTCGCTACATCGTGCCAAAATACATGCGCATTCGGAGATCATGCAAGCAAAGCAACTCCTCCAGTGCAGTAACTAGTCGAAATAGCCAAGTTTTGTCGAGCTACAGCGCCGAGGGTAATCGCGTTTTCGAAATTCTATAAACTGGTATGGTCATTACTAATGACTCGCTACAAATCTCCAACTGCAACCAGGCGCCTAACTATAATAGTTAAAAAGCTCATTATTGGAAATCAGTTAACCAGTTTACTAAATAGGATGATTCACCGGTTTTCTGGCGTTCGCCAACCCTGGGAATACTATGCCGCAAAAGCCATATTTTTATCTCAAAAATCCTATTTTTGGAAATTGCTTGAAGCCTTCCCTGAAACACCTGGTGCATGGTATTACTAAAGTACAGTCTGCGTTACCCATGTGAAAAGCACTCGACCAGTGCGCACTAGGTAATGAAAATTTATATTAGACAGCAACCCATGATTTCCGACCAAAATGGCTGCGCCCACATAGCTTGCAGATCTGTGCGGCTCAACTTACACGTAACCATTTTCTCTGTAACCGAGCAACTACAACTAGGTGTCACTTAATATGCAGAAAAGTATTCCAGTCGAGCGCTTTACGCAAGGGCAACGCAGGCTGTACTTTGCGGTTCACTGCTTTTGCCGCCACCTTACATGTCGCCCCGCAAGGACCACCGAAAGCTGGCGTTCCCGGAAGCCACGCAGAGTAGTATTTTAATTAATTCATTCCCAAGACAAATACTGACTGGAACCGTTCCAGCTTCCTCACCTCCATTGCATTCATCAGCGACTCCTGCGTATTAACGTTCACCTCGACCGTGCAGCCAGGTACCGCACCATTTAATGTTTGTATTTTTTTGCTCAATCAACCTACCCGGCTTCTTTCTAATGCTTTGTGCCCTGGGGGCAAATGTAAATGAGAATAAATGAAATAGTACTAAGCATACGCAATCATGCAATCATAATGCCTCAATGAGGAACAAATAAATAAAAAAGGAACAGCTGCACGTGGGGGGACAACTTTCAGCCTCTCGGTTTGGGAGCCTGTGTCGGCGGCGTTCTGCACATCCGGCCTCTTTCTGGAGGAAAAAGCAGCGCAGCGTTCTCGCCTGGCCGGGGCGCCAGGTCCTCGTGGAAGATATATCACAAAGCAAACAGATCTTGTCGTACTCGTTGTCAAGACCCAGCGTGCCGTATCGAGCGGACGTTGCCACCGTTGTGCGCTGGCCTACACCCCATCTCTGGGCTGCGGTGTGACGTCGATCATGCTCGCCACTTCCCCTGCGTTGATATCGGCATGCGTTATCCCTCGATAGGGCAGAGTAATTGTCTCAAACGGCGCCGAGAGTGATCTTATCTCTCATACAGCACAAGCTGGCCGGTGGCAGCTCGGGGCCATCCGAGCGCCCTCACAGCAGATTGGGACCGCGGAGAAGACTGGTTGGACGTGTTAGCTTCGACAGGTGAGCGACTGTGCTGCTTTGTGGTGAGTGTCAGAGCCCGTGGGCGGGGCTATCGTGTTTCCTAAACGCTTCCGGCGCCGCTGCCTTCGGTGCACCTTCGCGGGCATCTTTGCCACTTTTGTGATTTGAGCGCTCGGTGTATCAAGATGTAAATATGCCAAATGATGTCCCGAATGAAAAAGACGCCGTAGACCCGCTCTTTTTGCTTCGCCGCGACGCGGTTATGTCCATACATCACAATTAACTAATCTCTAAGGCCTTCTTTACCTGCACTCTATCTTTTACAATGAGCGGTTTCCGGTTTGTACCAATAGCCTTAATCGGCACGTGCAACTTCACTTTTAGTCGGTATAAGTTCTTTGAATAATGACATTACGTGAGGCATACCGCGGTAGCGGCAGTAATGCCTTTAAATTTCAAATAGTGATGTCTCCTAGATTCTTATAAGGTAAAGTTGCGTAATCTTCGGACTAGTTATGCAAAGTGAGAATTATAGATGGACGAAAGAAGGTGCTGGGCGCGTGCTGCTATATGCGCAGCGTACACATTATAGGAAACAGCCACGCAAAGGCTCCCATTTAGTAGGGCGGAAGTAATTGCGGTCATGTTTCACAAGAGAGCGATGAGCGCTGGCGACGTGACGGTCGGCCGACCAGCCTGCCTCGACTGCTCCTTCGCTGTGGAACACTGAATGTAACCTGCGCGTCATAAAGTACTTGCCGATTGCGGTGCCTTTCGCACCACACGCATCTGAACGCGGTATCCACTGGGTTAACGAGTCGCGTTGTGGACGCCCCAAGCCCGGTTTGAATTTCCAGTGAAACAGCCGAGAGCCGTTGCATTAGGATGCCTCGCATTGTTTACATCGCTGTAGGCCCATGGTTATAGTCACGTCCAAAGTATATGCCTGTCGTGCTCCTTGCTACGCGCATTTTCCCGCAACGCTATGTTCGCCACTTTCGAGAAGCTGCGAAAATAAGTTCGATCACCCATTCTTACATCTCCGCACTCCCACAAATGACACAGATTGGCGTCTTCAAGCCCGCCTGCGCGCGGCGAGCACCGCTGTTGGTTGCATGCAAGCGACTGCGGCAGGTAACGCGCGCGACGTACTCTCGGTGCCTTCGCTTCGCACTCAATCTCGCTATCTGTCGCCTCGATCTGCTCGCAATTTAAGCAAGTTGTCACAAGCATTTTCGCCGAAGCTTATGGATACGCAGTGGAGATCGAGCGCCCGTACTCGCCACAACACGCATCTCACCGTTGAAAATTAACGCCCGTCCGTTCTTATTCCGCAAGAAATGTTGCGCTAGCTTTTAAATAGCCGCAAACCCAGAAAATAGGATGTTCTTTATGATTTTTGTTTATTCTACCTCACACCCGTGGCAAAAGGCATGTCGAATCTATTCTAGGCTTACGCTAGTGCAGCGGTGACGACATGCGAGCCTGCCGAGGCAAATATGTGCTCCACTGCAATACCCAAGGGAGCAACCGGAAAGCCGGAAGCATGAACGATCCGCTTCCGGGTCGACGCTGTTTATGGGGTAAACGCCGAGCCCACAGCTTTGCGTTCCTTTAGACGTTCGCGTTCATGTAGGCTAAACCACCGCGGCTTCGAGGTTAGCGTGAGCCGAACCATGGAGGCTATGGCCGGACGGTCTCACGCCTACGTGCAACAACGGCAATCCGAGGTAAAGTCGTACTCCCCCACAATACACGGGGGAGGAGCATAGAGGAACCGCAAAGCCGGAAGCGTGTATGAGCCACTTCCGGACAAACACCGATGTTTTGGGGGAAGACGAGGAGTGAGCACTGCAGCTTAAAAAAACAAAGTTCGCGCACATTGTGTTAAAATTCCCGCCGGTTCGAGCAAGTTCAGGCATCGTCACACGCCGCACATGTGTTTGGAGCACCGATGCGGCGTGCATTCGACTGCGACTGGAGGACAGCGGCTCGCCGCAAGGAAGCAAGCCTCCAAGTTCATGAAGCGGACTTTGACATACGGCAGAAAAGTACATGTGTCCGGTTTTGGTATGGAAATACCCAGGATTACTTTTGCAGTTCGCTGCGCAACCAAACGATGTGGGGTAAACTGTGCAACCAGAAGACATGCGCATAGAGTATACAGTTCATTGCTGGCTCTCAAGTAGGTGCACCGAACGCCAGTCACCCCATTCCGGGCACTGAGTAGACATTCTTTAAACAATGGTATACCATCCTTGTTTATGCCAATGGAAACGAGCGCAATGAGAAGAAAATCGAGCCGACTGGCGAGCGACTGTCAAATGTCCTGACTTTGAAAACAATGGTTCAATCCGACCGAAGTGGCTCGAAGTACTCGTGAAAAAAATGCACCGGGTTCATCCGACGTACCTTTAGCTGTACCTTGACCTACCTTTAGCCACCTACCTACCTACCTTTAGCCACAGCCTTTTAACTAAAAACCTAAGACGGTAATGAAAATGGCGGGACTGCCATCCAGATTTAATATCATTCCCGTGAGCCCACTGACGCGCCGCTATTGTGGCGGGCACGCACAAAGAGAAAAGAATCCTGGAGGAAAATTATCTCGCAAATTACACATGGAAAACGATGCACTGCGACGCATACGGATGCGGGGTTCACCGCGCATACTTCACTGCCGGCAATCCTTCGACCACTATCACGCGCGGTGAGGCGTTTTCCTCAAATGAACATGATTCGCAGGCTCTGTGCCCTCACAATCTGCGTCCCCTTGAGTTATCACTTCTACCTTGTGTTATCACGTGGCTCATCTTTTTGCTTCACACTTTCGTGAGCCGCAGGAGGATCGCGAGTGCAGCATGGCCGACAGCGGAGCACCACAACCCAAGGCCTCCCAGCAAGCCGCCCGCGGCCCAATCGCTGTTGTAGAGGACGGGGTCGTGCGTTCCGCCGCTCCGGAGCCCCCGGTACCCGACTGCGACTTCGCCACCTGCCTGAGGAACGCATGGCAGCAGTTCAAGGACCGAACGGCCGTGGTGAGTCATCGCGCCAGCTCTCTTCTCCATAAGAATTGCAAGTTAGGCTGGTTGGTTGGTTGACATGCTTGGGTGGTTAACAGCGCGAATAACACAAAGATGAAGGAAGACGATGCAGTGCTCGTCGTGTCTTGTCGCCCTTCGTCCTTGTGTTATTCGTGCCGTTAACCACCGAAGCATTTCTATTCTGCATGATTAAAAAAAAAGTGCTAAAAAGGCTTAATAAAAGGGACAGACGACACTGGCTACCGATTAAAAGTTAGTTCCGATGCGGTACAACATATTAGAATGCGCAAAAGCAAGCACAAAGTAGAAGCCACACTCCGTATGGCTGTCGCACCACTACGTAGCAGAAAATCGGGGAAGAGAATTGAATGCAGCATTTTTTTTTCTTGTATTTCCAGAGATGGCAGTGAAATAATCACTGATCCATTCCTAAGAATAAATAGTGATTGCACACTTTTCCGTCAGATTTGGCCACGATTCCTGAAGATAATCGTTATCTTAAAGAATACGTTCGAGCCTTCGGATTCCACACTGCGTGCAAACCCCTCCCTATCGTAATGCTCATTAGCCATGTTACAGCTCCGTCTGTCTGTCCACTGAACGAATTGCCGCGGGAGAGAGGCGTCATGCAGTACACGCAACAGCGACTGCAGAAGCTACTGCTGTCTCCCGCATGTGCCTCCTCCCATGCACTGCTGAAGACCTTGCCAAGCCTGCTCGGCATCTACACGTCACGCAAGTCTCGCAGCGCGATGCGAACTCAGCGGAGGTATGGAAATGCAGCCAGTTATTCGTCGCGATTTCAGTTCAGTGAGAGAACAAATTACCACAGGCGCATTACCACAAGCGTAAGCATGCGGTAATGCGCGTTATCAGCGCTAGCTTGTAGCACACATTGTCGCAATTGTTGCATTTGCTTTGAATGCTGCTGCTGCTGCCAATGGGTAGGTGACGATTGCGTTTCTGCTTCGGCAGGGTTACAACGAGTGCTTTATGGTGCAAGAAATGTTGTACACGGACTTGAGCATCCTGTTGTGTGTTTGCAGTCATGCTGCATTCGTCCTAAGTTCGACTCGCCGCACGTCTGTGGCTCTGGCCTCCCGCATACGTGCAGCGTGCAGTGCACGACGCTTCGCTTCATCGATGCCCCTCCCGGAACCTGACTGATGTGCCACGCGTCGCCGCTGGCACATAGGCTGGCAGCTTTAACGCAACTGCTGCGGCTGCTACTGCGCATGCGCGCAGGATGCCGCGTCATGTAGCCATTTCAGGATGTAATCTTAAGCGGCGTTCGGCACCGTCTTGTTGCGAGCACGCGCCTCCCCTGATAGCCACGAAGATTGGTCACATTGACGCGGACGTTTTTTGACGACCAACACGACAAACTCTTCTATGAATTTACCGCGAACCTTCTCCTTGACAGGCTGCGCTCTAAAGAAGAGGGCATGTAGAGAGGTAGAGAAAAGGTAGAGGTCAGAGCGGCCCGTTAAACGCTGTGGCCGTCTGCACAGCGATGGCGAAAAAAGGATTTAGGACAAGGGAAGAAAAGTGACAGGTGGAACTTGCGATAAGATTACGAGGGGCGTGTATGTTACAAATGCCATGACGGGGAACACCCAAGGTTGCAAGCAGCCTTGCAGTGCGCTTGAATTTTTGCTTTCCTGAACTGATCGACTGCCGAGAAACTAGTGCCGCACTCCCGAGTTGGCGAATAGGAGTGACCTGATTAATGTAAGCGCAGAAGGCATTAGTTACGATGACGGCTGGCTCGCCCGGAATGATGATCACACTTCTTATTGTCGACCATCAGGTTTGATGCAACCGGAAGTGACGTTGGGCATAGCTAATGAGCGCAGCAAAGCCACTAGTCGACGGTGACATGCCACTTACCAGGGCGCCCCGCCGCGGTGGCTCAGTGGTTATGGCGCTCGGCTGCTGACCCGAAAGACGCGGGTTCGATCCCGGCTGCAGCGGCTGAATTTCGATGAAGGCGAAATTCCAGAGGCCCGTGTACTGTGCGATGTCAGTGCACGTTAAAGAACCGCAGGTGGTCGAAATTTCCGGAGACCTTCACTACGGCGTCCCTCATAGCCTGAGTTGCTTCGGGACGTTAAACCCCAATAAACCAAACCAAAACTTACCAGGGCAACCTTTGAGCTTTCCGCAGCCCACCTGCAGCGACTGAGAGTGCGCAAGCTAAGACTATAATTGGAAGAATGTGAAACCCACGCGCGTCTGCACTTTTTGCCGCACAAGCGTTCTTGGGCGAGTTTTACACGGCGATTCGATCGATATGACCCCCGCCAGGGACACACACACGCAGCACTGATTGTGTGTGTGTGTATATCATCTCCCTGCTGTCCCGTCTGTTTGTGCTGCCTGCCTCAAGACAAACAAGCCCGTTTGTCTGCACCCAAGTCACTGGCATTGTCTCCTGCGCCCCGAATAACGACCGCAGTCAATTCCGTCATTGATAAGAGCGTGGTAGAAAGCGGCATCACCGATGGCACGCCTCCGATCTGTCGCTATCGTCTAGTCTAACGGGCACGATAGTGCTCCTGGCTCTTTTTTTTTTTTTTTGTCGGCGGGACGATGTTATCTTTGTGTCCTTGAGCGTGTCCACAATGGCCACTTTCGACTTCGCTAGGCGTGGCGTTTCTGCAAACGATATGGTATTGCAGCACCGTCAGCAGGATGTCTCCTTCAGCGTTAGTAGCCGCATGCTGACAGTGAGTGCTCGCAATGTTGCAAACGGGCGGATCTGTGTAATATACATAACGAATGGAATGCAAAACGCCTTCTAGGGGTTTTATTTTTCACTATACCTTGTCGGTATAAGTTACAAGGTGGGAAGTATGTATATGTAACTCGAATAAAAATATTTAACGTTTTCTAATGAACGCTATAACAACGGTGTGCCAAGGGTCAAGAACACTAGCTTGCTCCACGTACCGCCACTGTGCGTGCGCAGGAGGCATACGTTAATCCGGTTTACGTCTACGATAATACGTCTCCGCTATGCTAAAACTTGCCAATACGGGTAGACACTTGACAATATGCCCGTATGTCCTTTCGAGTCGTTCGAAGCACGGAAAAGAGCCATGCACGTGCACGACACTTAAAAAGGATAGAGAGGAAATGCGATTAAAACCGGAAATTGAGGCATTCGGTCGGACTTAGTCCGTGAGATGCTACAGGACGCTTTCTTTCGATGTCACCGCAGCGGTGGCCTGATGGTTCAAGCATCCGCCTCGCATGCGGGAGGTTCGGGGTTCGATCCCTAGTGCCGCCGGGCAACCACCGATGATACGACTGGTACAAGTTTTCCCCTGGCCTGGTGCTCGGCTTCACTGGGTTGAAATGCTTGGAAAATGGGTCTCTGGCCCTACCTTGTGCTATGGCACTTTTTGGATGTCCGTTCCTAAGGGGCATGCGTGGCAGGCCAGGGTGGGAGGCTTCCACCTTCCTGCGGTGGGTGTGGGTCTGCCACACAATCTTCTGTACACTTACGGTAAGCCCTGTGGTAAGATTGAGCCCTTCCGACTTACAGGCCGATTGTGTTCTGGAATATGGGATAAGTTTGGTTTGTGCCAGTGGGTAGTCCCAGAGTACATGTTGGGTTTTCGGATATTTCTGGCAGTACAGACGTGATGGTGTGTGAAGTACATAGTGCGAAGGGTACATATGTCTGTAACTATTGAAATATAGTAGCGCCTCTTAACCAGGCGGTTCTTTGTACTGCCAAGGTACACTCTAAGCCCGGAAATACTAAAAGTGACGCAAGGGTTAGTCTCGTGGGGACTACCTGCGTAGCCATAATCATTACTTTCTAACTTCAGAGATAATCAGGCACGGTTAGTCTTCACAAGTACTAGCCGTTGTTCGCAATGACAAAGTGCTAAAGTTTGTCCTATTTTAGGCTTCTTTGGCTTAAAATGTATGTGTTCATCTCTTACGGCACAATTCAGGAGGCAGAGCGAGCAGACTTCTACGTACTGCCGGCGCCCACCGCCATATTTCATTATTTATTTACAATTTCTGAAACTCCGCGAAGGCATAATTGCAGGAAGGCATGCATACATAAGTCGTACTACAAACAACCACATGAGCTAACCATTCGTTCAAGGGAAAAATCAATGGATGGCAGAGAAGGAAAAAAGGAAAGAAAAGAAACAGAGGCACCAACTGTGCATTCACCAACGTCAGCAGACTGAAAGCGCTGAAACGGAGAAGATAGAGCGGTAAAAAATAGAAAAACCGGAAACAGCAGCTGAGCATCTATGCGCGTCACAAGTCCGACCACAGTGCCCGGGACAGCGCCTCGGCTAGAAGAGCAGCGTGGCGCACAAGCTTGTAACACGCATCGATCGGGTACTAATGGTTGCCCGCGTCTTTCTGACCCTGAATGCAGATTGAGCACACCACGGATGAGCGCTGCAGCTACGAGCAGCTGGAGGAACAATGTTCGCGCGTCGCCGCCGGCCTGCGCAGCTTGGGCTTCGGACCGGGCGACATGGCGGGCTTCCACTGCGGCAGCAGCCTGAACGCTATCATCGCCTGCTACGGCGTCGTGCTCGCCGGCGGCTGCGTTGTGATGGCCAAGCCGAACCTTTCGCAACGTTAGTGGACTTCGTGTTACGGGGTGCGAGAGTGGCGCGAAAGTGGGAACGAGCACTGAGCAAGCTGCAGTACGTGCCGGTGAATCCGATGAATTCGCGTTATTCTCCTTACACCGAGCGTCCCAAGCTCGTATAATTCCATTGTTCCTGAAGCAACGCAGACCTCTTGACATTATCAGCATTGTTCTGCCAGACAGCTGCAGTTGCGTCTACCCGGTATGATTAGAGAGCATTGTTCTAGGATTTCCACAAGAACCTGAAAGAACAGGGAGAGGGAGGCTTTGGTGGCGACAGCGACCCGAGGAATGCTTGTGACTTCAAGACCACAGACTCTTTGTGCATGACAAAGTCGTGTAAAAAAAAACGCGTAAGGGATGTAACACAATCTGCTATATCTTACCCAATTAAGTGTCACTTACTGAAAGCAGAGGAATGAAACATACAAATATTTCGTCTAATTTTTCCGCCTGCTAAAACAGTTTTGGGGCTCTAATAGAGTGACCTTATGAAAAATAGCCGTTACTAACCTTATACTCTTACTATAATGCTGGTGAAGTTAAACAAAACCATCATTACAAATCTGAAGACCGCCGCGGTGGCTGAGTTGTTCATGGTGCTCGGAGGCTGACCCGAAAGCCGCAGGTTCGATCCCGGCCGTGGCGGTCGCATTTCGATGCAGGCGAAATGTTAGTGTACTGCGCGATGTCTGTCCACATTAAAGAACCCCAGGTGGACGAAATTATTCAGAGCCCTCCATTACGGCATCCCTCATAGTCTGAGTCGCTTTGGGACGTTAAACCCCGTAAACCAAACTAAACCAAATCTCAAAGCACGAAAACGCAAGCTTGTCGCTTGAAAGCGAAAGCATTCCTGTTCTTCCGTCAGCACTGTCATTACGCTCAAATGGGCGAGTTCGAGTGGCCTTATGAACCGATCAGGACAAGAGGGAAGAAGCGCCGCTTCTTCTTTCTTCTCGACCTGATCTGTTCGCGCCGAATTCAAGCTCTTATTGCTGTTTTCACCTCAATCCGCATTGCAAAATTTCGAAAACGCATTTACCCTCGGCGCTGCGGCCCAACAAATTTTGGCTATTTCGACGAGTTACGTGTACTGGAGAGGTCGCTTTGCCTGCAAGCTTCTCAAAAGCGCATGTATTTTGGCACGATACAGGCAAAATTTTTGGGTCACAGCGCCGAGGGTAACCGCGTTCCCGAAATTCTAAAAACTGTTATGGATATTTCTTGCGGTGGGCTACACACCTCTCAATAATTAAGGAGCCTAACAGTAATAGGCAAAAAGTTGACTATTCGATATTAGTTAACCAGCGTGCTAGTTCGCACGTCTTAGCTGCATTCTGATGCACTACACCCACTGACAATTCCATGCCGAAAAAAGTGCTCTTTTAACTCAAAGCCTATTTTTAAATATTGTGGAATGACTCAGGTGAAACACTCTGTACAAGCGCTGCCCCACAGGCATGCTACCCTGGCCTGAGGCGGATTTGCATTCCCGGCGTTTCCTATGACGATGGTAGTAATGTTTGCGCAGAGAATAACTTGCCCAGACGATAGGTCCAGCACCGTCGCGAAGATGCTGCGGATGCAGATGTTCATGTACGCAACAAAACAAATTTCAGTAACAGATAAAAAGGGAAAACGTCGTTTGCTAAACATTTCACTAATGCAGTTGCCTTTTGCAACGTGGTGGGAAAACCAATTACTAGTAAATAAAAAAAAAATTGGTGCCACAACAAGACAAGAGACAGAAGTAACCCGGGCAAAACTCGAATTTGAATTTAATAAAACTAAAAACCAGCACCCGTACACTCCCTCCCCCCCTTTGACCTGCCCCTTCATTTGGGGCACAGGTTTGTTTTTCTGTTCTGAAACGAAGGAAATGCGCGCCTTTTGTACTTGCCGCAGGCGAACTCGGCTACCAGTTCGGGGACTCCAGCCCCAGCCTTGTCTTCAGTGACGAGGAGCTCACGAACAAAGTCGTCGCTGTCCAGAAGGAGGTTCCGTCTATCAAGGTACACTGGCACTCCGAAGTGTTCAGCGATGCAAAATACAGCACTGAAACTTTGCATATGAAGGAGAATGCAGCTATTTTTATGCTACGAGTTGTGCTTGCGCAATTTTTTGTGCTGCATTAGACCTGCGTTCTAGGTTTCGAACTATTCATTCGTGAAACAGGATACATTATTCTAATCGTTTCAGGAGCAGGTACCAAAGCAACTGAAGGATGCGCAATGTGGTGTTTCCATTCACTTACCCCCATCAAGACTGACTTAACCACTTCCATTTGACATTGCGCGCATTAGTAAAGAAAGTCCATAACCAGACAGAAATTGCGAGGCAGCAGCGCCATCGCGCAGGGAAAGCCAGTGATAGCTTGCGCGTGCTGTTATATACTGACCCGACGAGTTACTCGGTGTGATGGGCTACTATTACGCCCTGGAATATTGCATAACGACGGTGCAGGCCTACAGTATCCACGCCGATGACGTCGCCGCTGTTGCTGTCTAGAAAGCCCTCTTAGCCTCAGAGCGAAGCCTAATAAAACGCGCTGAACGCCATACACACCCAGCATGCAGGGTTCGACGCGCCATTCCAAGCGTTTGACGTTGGAATAGCGCCGGACGAATCGTCAGGCACTCGTCTGAGTGATGGCCGGCTTCAACGGCTACCACGAACCGCGCGGCTGACTCAGTTTTTCCTGCGGTGGTTGCTGTCAGTCGACAACACACAATCGGAATGAGGGGTTTCCCCAGGAATTGAAAATAGGAGAGGGTGTCTAAACTTATGAGTGTGTGTGTGTGTGGGGGGGGGGGGGAGGTTCTGAGAGTAGGAGAAGAGGCAGTGATTTTTCACTTTCTTTATTTTTGTCGTTATTGTATCGCGTAGGATTAGCAAGGTTTATGCCTCCAACGCTGGTAACAAGAATAACAAGTTGCTCATCGTTCGTGAACACCAAATATTCGTTACGAATTGCGGGGTCTGTTCAGAACCCCCCCCCCCCCCCCCACTCACCCCGGCCTCCCCTTCTCCCTAGGAGGTATGTAGGGAAATCCCTGATCGGAATGTGTCCGAAGACTGAAAGACTTATCGCATTGAATAATATAAACGCGTTTCCCGATGTTGCAGCGTCCCACTGGCACAATTGACGACGCCCCCCGAGTATGCGGCTCCGGGCTGCCACGCGCAGGCCAACGCCACACCAACATCCACTTCGTGATGCTGACTCATTCCTATTTAATGCCAAGGGAGCATGTCCGAAATTTGTAAACATGCGTGTTGTTTAATTCATCATCGAACACTTTTCTTTTGTTCAAAGTACTCGTCGCCGACGACGTTATCCCCTGTAACACCGACGTGGCAGTTACGCCTCTAGAGCCAGATTCCCAGTGTTCTTCGTACACCACAGTACGCGAAGACTATACCTGTGTGTGGCTGGCGCCTTTCATCAGTTGCGATAGCCAGTGAAATGGCAGCTGAGGTGCTGGCTATACGCGAACTCTTCTTGCAAGTTAATAGTGTAGGAAACGGCATAAGGTAGTAGATACGTGGGTGAAGGTAGATGCCCACAGAAACAGACCAAACAGCTTTTAATGCCACAATTGCTAAACTGCGTGCAACCAGCGGAACGAAGCAAAGGAGACACATCGTAGCGCTGTGTTTTCAGCTTTGTTTTGTCGCGTAATTGTGAACAAATGACTACGACCATTTGTTTTATCATAACCACGAGGCAATCTGAAATTTCTCACACGTGTCAGCGCGAACTACTACTGCTGCTGCGAGGTATTTCAGGGTCGCTTAAATTTCCTTTTTTTTTGTTACCGACGGTATGCTGTCCAGTTCTCTTGTGCCTGATCTATTTTGAATGCTTTTCCTGCACGCGCTAGCTTGGTACGGCCTAAGTGAGGCTGGCAATCAATGGAGGGCAAGATGACTCATCCCGACAGTTTTGCTTGCACTTTTGAGGTGGTTACTGCGTCACTTATTAGTGGACCTGCCGGATCGGCATGTGTGTGCTTTTTGCCGTACGACAAACAATAACCGGCCCCTTCCACACAAGGGAGAAGCTAATGGCGGTGCATGATCTTGTAAGTTCGCACCTCAATGCGATGCCCATTGTAGACGGCACAGTGGCGAGCCGCTCCGTGATAGTGCACAATGTTTGTTTATTTGTTGATTTATTTTGACAAATACTAAGCACAATGCAAGAACAACAGTCACAGGCAACTTACAAAGTAGGCTGCATGGAAATGTCGTGACAGACTATAGCGCGAGACAGCGGAGGCATTCGAAATAGATCCGGTACAAGAAGAATCAAGCATAGCGCCCTTATCACTTTCAAAAAAATTGATGACGCATATCGCGCAGAAGCGATGGGCACCTCTGCCATCTGAAACTTCGGATTGTTCCGTGATCAGAATGTCTTCGTTTCTTTTGCGTTTCAATCCATATGAGCTGCAGCTGTGCGAGTATGCTAGCCTGCACTGTGTCTGAATGCATCGGTACCTTCGCACGCGTTGTTTGAGAGCTGCTTTCTTTGATTCATTATCAACTTACTTCATATATCCATACCGAGGCATTGGAAAAGCTTTGTGGATCTGGTCACCGATTCTTTGAGGTCAGTTCACCGCGCCTGTGTTTTTTTTTCAGGGGCAGCACGCTCCATAGCTCGCTGTCCCTTCCTTTGCATACAGTATGCGGTGTGTAAAGGATTAAGCTCTATGAATTCCGCTGAGTCAGTGGACGGCATGCTTCGGAACAAGCGCAGTCACAAGCCAACTGAGCGCTTCCCGGGGAAGGTCCACGGCGTTTATTTTCCAGTAAGTCAAGATGGGCAGTCTCTGGCCAAGTAAAAAAGATGGAAATGGTCAGATGGGTTGTCAGTGGCATCATTTATTCACGTTCAATGGGACGCCTCACCAGACGTAATTTCGTCTGCTGAGTGTGTTTGTTCTCCTGCAGTGCAGTTGCAGAAATGGCGAGTATGAGACTTCGAGACATGAAAAAGAAAGCATAGACTCTGCCACAAGCCTTGATACTAGTGTGCAATGTAATAAACACGTTCTTCGTTCCACTGGATCGGTTCGAAGTTGAAAGGCTACGGCTAGCTGCGCACGTGTCAGCTGTCACTTCACCGGCCCGAATCGCAGACGCTGGTGGTGTTCGGCAACCACGACGCCGCGCTGCCTTTCGCACCGCTGAAGAAGACGCCACTGTCGGAGTGCCAGGCGCCGCAGTTTTCCGCAGACCCTGGGAGCCTCCTGTTCGTCCTCTACTCGAGCGGCACCACGGGCAAACCCAAGGGCGTCATGATCTCTCACCGAAACGCCGTCGCCCAGTTCATCGCAGTGGGGTGAGGGCCGCCTAGTCTGCTAGGCGTTTCTATCTTAAGGAAGAACTAAGTAGCCGTTACGGGTGAGCTAATAACATGATGTCCAAGGTTTGGTCTATGACGTTAAACTTTTGGCCTCAGTGACCATACCCTCCTGACCCGCTAAGGTGCCGGTAGCTTGAGCGAGGCCCTCCTCCGGCCCTCCTCCACCAGCCCCACCCACTCGGCACTAAGTCCCTAGATCAGCTTAAGGCCGATTCACACGACGGTCCGTTCGCCCGCGGTCCGCGCATCACGTGTTCATGGGTCACCACATTGAGAGGCGCGCTGACCAGGCCGCGGGCCGACAGCGCGCCTCTCAATGTGCTGACGCTAGAACACGTAGTGCGCGGGCCGCGGGCGAACGGACCGTCGTGTGAATCGGCCTTTAGGGGCTTTGGTCGGCAGCACCGCCGGGCTGCCTACGCTCGCGGGAATTCTCCGTAGCTTCCTGATACGTAGGCGCGATGCGGCTGACTAGCCGCGGCCGTGGTATAGCTGCATGAAGCCCGAAATAATCTAACCCATAGCCATTTCGTAACCGACATACGCAGACGCGTGACACGAAGAAGGGCACGGGTTCGAACAATTCGCCGGAAAGGACTCCCCCACTTTCGAGCGCGATTGTGGGATCTCCACTGCGTGTAGAAGTGTATTATTTGTCTCAAATGTTCACTATAACACTGTCTAGCGATTGATTGAGTTTACATAGTGTTTTAAAAGGTGCTCTAGGGGCCCTTTAAGAGTCAATATTCCCGTTTTTGTTTTCCTCTGAAAGAAAAAAATTCATTAGGCGCATGGCGCCCGTATACTTGTTTTTTAAAGCTAACGGTCCGCTCTTTACGCTAAAGCATGCACTCAATGTCAAGGATATCGTATACGGAAAAAATTACTTTCCTGCGACTCGTTTACCGTCTCATCGGCTCTCGTGACTGGCCCGGTCACGACTGCCATTTGATCGCGAACTCTCGCACCACCAACTTTTCCCCCAAGTTTCTAGACGTGCAGCTAACGACAGTGCGCATCCTTTTTTATTTGTTTTATTCAATGCCACCACATTAAAGGAAGTGTACTGGCAGTAAGTTGCCTGTCAGAATCGCAACACACTGCACGCATTTCAGTGGGTCCCTTTAATGCACGTTCAGCATTCGACGGTTTTTTTTCCTTCAGAGAAGGCGCACGCAAGTAGCACGATACCTTGTTATTATCGCGATGTTATAGGAGCTAGCAGATCAGACATGGATCGCGCCTTGATTTCCGTTCAAGACGACCTTCGCCATGTTTACTGCAATTCGGCTCGTTTGTTTGTTTGTTTTTTCCTTTTCGGTAACAGCACGCCTCCGAAGCCCCCGGTACCTCCTGTCCTTCTCGGCGTCGCTCCTTTCACCCACGCATCCGGCGTGCTCACGGCGAACGCCGCCTTCGCTCGAGGAGACACCCTGGTCATTCTTTCCTGCCCTGAGCCCAGCGTGGTCATCCCGGCCATCGCCAAGCACAAGGTATGCGGATGAGAAGCGCCTCCTCAACGCCGCGACCACTATGTGGAATGTTGATGCTTTCGCCTGACCTAAACTAAGGACGTGAGCCCTAGCTTCCCTACTTGTCGAGAGAACGCGGAGAAAGTTTAGATGTACGACACTATTTGAACACTACATATATGCCACCGCGATGGCTCAGTGGTTATGATGATCGGCTGCTGACCCGAAGGACGCGGGTTCGATCCTGGCCGTGGCGGTCACATTTCGATGGAGGCGAAATGCTAGAGGCCTGTGTACTGTGTGTCACCGCACGTTAAAGAACCGCAGGTGGTCGCAATTTGCGGAGTTGTCCACTACGGCGTCCCTCATAGCCTGAGTCGCTTTGGAGCGTTAAACCCCAATAAACCAAACCAAACCAAACTTCACACACACACACACACACACACACACACACACACACACACACATATATATATATATATATATATATATATATATATATATATAGACACCCGAAACTGTACGAAAGTTGTGAATGTAAAGCACACATTTCTCATGCCTAATCCTGAATGCGTGCCGCCACCTCCAAAAGGCCACTGCTTTCGCTCCTGTCGACCCCTCCCAGAAAGCCCACTCCCACACCACCACTCCCGGAAGGACGACCGCCCATACATCACACACACCTAGTGTCACAAACTATCTTATCTGCAGATGTTGCCAAAAAAAACGGAATTTTTTACAGTCGCATATCTGTGAAAATGAAATTCAAGCGATGCCGAAAAATGTTTCATTCGTCGCGGCTTCCGATATTGTTGCGTTGAACTGAGTAAACAGGGGGAAAAAACTGTGTTCTTCTGCCAAAATACTCAATATATCGAACAAAGCTTCGCGCGTCGTACAGGTCAGTATAAACGAGTTCGAAAGGGACGTTAATTGATTTATTTATTTATTTATTCAATAAACCCCTAAAGGCCCTCAATCGAGGGTATTACATAGGAGGGAGCAATGACGCACAACGCAAAATAAGAATGAGCAAGCACCAAGGTGCAATACATAAATACAAAAAGCACATGTAGAAAACAAAACAAGAAACAAACAAAAACCTGTAGTATACACTAATTTACACGAAAAAAGAACAGATAGCGTTTTAGAGGCAATAACAATCGCAGGAACAAAACAAAATAATAAAACAGCTAAATGCAGCAAGTGGTACAATCAATTAGTAAAGCTAAACAGACATTTGGGTTAGAAGGTCGTGAAACTTGTTAAGATCCCTTTCAGAAGCGATGTGTGATGGTAGATTATTCCAGTCGACTATAGTACGTGGTACGAAAGAGTTAGCAAAAGAAGAAGTGTGGCATGATATGCGTTTAACTTTCAGCGGGTGGTCGCGACGTGGAAAAAAAGATTCAGGTGATTGAAAAAAATCGTTATGGAGCAGAACATGATGGTAAAGTTTATGGAAAAGGGTCAAGCGTGATAGTTTGCGGCGATGTGATAACGTATCAAGTTCGGCGCGAGCCTTTAGTGCGGTGACGCTAGTATGACGAGAATAATCAGAAAAGATGAATCTAACGGCACGGTTTTGCAAAGATTCCAAGTCATCTATAAGGTATGCTTGATCCGGGTCCCAGATGGCCGACGCATATTCGATTTTAGGCCGTATTAAGGTAACGTATGCTAGTTTTTTTAGGTGAAAAGGCGCTTGTTTAAGGTTACGTTTTAGAAGACCCAGAGAGCGGTTAGCAGCTGCAAGAATATGGCTAATATGGTAATTCCATGTTAAATTGGACTGAAGGTGTAGTCCCAAATACTTGTAGGAAGTAGAAAGTTCAACCGGGTTATTAAGGAGAGCGTAAGATGTCGGGATGCGGCAAGACTTGCGAGTGAAAGAGACAAGTTTAGTTTTAGAGGAATTAAGGGTCATTAACCAAGAAGAACACCAGTTACTAATGGAATCTAAATCAGTTTGCAAAGATTGGCGGTCAGAGTCGTTAGAAATGCTACGGTATATAACACAGTCATCAGCGAATAATCTGATTTTGGATGATACGCAGGCGGGTAAGTCATTTATGAAGATTAGAAAAAGTAAAGGTCCCAAAACGCTTCCCTGGGGAACACTGGACGAAACGGGTGAGGAGGACGAAAGATGATTATTGACAGAAATGAACTGAGATCGGCATGCAAGAAAAGCTTTAACCCAGGCAATAACATCGGAATGAATGTTCAAGTGGGTTAGTTTGAGCAAAAGTCTGTGATGGGGGACCCGGTCAAATGCCTTAGAGAAGTCAAGGAATAGCGCATCGACTTGTTTGCCTGCGTCCACTGATGAAAAGAGGTCGTAGTGAAGCCGGAAAGTGAAAGTTGACTCAACGATAGTTAACGATAGTTAACTCAACGCATTCTTTTTTGCTCTTTTGACAGTTTTTTTTTTAGTTTTAACTCTGCTCTTTACTGCAATCTCTAAGTAAAATACGTCTTTGTAGCACCCTGCAACGAGTGCTCACGCAAACAAATCTTGACAGTATATATAGTAGGTGATTTATGGCTACAGGGCACATGGCCTGTAGATTTTTTTTCAGTACAAAAGCCGGAATTACGACAAAGCTAGCGGCGCCGAAACCACACGACTACGGGAGAGCGGAAGTTCTTGCGCTGTAAACAATATAGTGCGTGCGTGCGTGCGTGCGTGCGTGCGTGCGTGCGTGCGTGCGTGCGTGCGTGCGTGCGTGCGTGCGTGCGTGCGTGCGTGCGTGCGTGCGTGCGTGCGTAAACGCTACGTATCGGGAGCACTGGTAGGCCACAGAGGAGTGTGTATAATTTCAGAAACAACTGCTATGCAAGGTGGTATGGTCGGCTGCGGTATATTTCAAGCCACAGCCGGGGGTTCTTGCGTTATTACATGTTTCTTAGTGAACCGTGCTTCACAGGCTCGAAACTGAAAGTTTAAATATGTGATATATTACGTTTCCTTTTGTCATTATTCCCTACTGAATGCTTCAAAACCTCAGCTGTACTCTGCTGGAGAGCGCTGTGTCCGCCGTTAACGACGCTCAACCCTGCTGAAGACTCTTAAAGGGACTCTGCGCCGTTACTCAAGCATGAGGTCTTGATTCTTTGCATGCAAGGTACAGCCCCCGTCAAAAGTATGCAGCCAAAGGGGTTTGCTACTAAGCTGTTTAGCGTGGCTACCTAGCACATCAAGCAGTCCAAACCTTAGGAGGAGTGAGGACGCAAAGCCATTCCTCTTTCGAGAGATACTGTCGCTTAGAATCCATAACGAGGTATACTGCAGGCCTCACAAGCAAACCCCTTGGGCCGTATATTTTTGACGGGGGGTGAACATGACATTGTGGTTCCTGAGTGCGCTAAAAGATCGCCGAAATCTTAATAATTAATATTTTATTCTTTTCTAGAAATGCTAGTGTGGTAGCCAGATTGGGCGCTGCCTTTTTGATTGGATGGGCTTTCAGTTCGAACCTAGTTCCTTTAAGCTCGGGAAACAGTTCCAAAGCATGATGTCTCTAAGTGCTGTAAGCTTTTCGCATGCAACAAAAACTAAAAAGAAGCCGTGAAAGCGAACGAAAACTAGTAAGGGCAACGCTAGCTGCGACACTTTCCATTTCGCTTCAGGCTGTTGAGGCGAGCGCTGTTGTACAAATCAGACCAAGAAGGCAGCGAAGAAAAAAAAAAGCCGGTGGACACACCGTGCCCAAAAATGCGTAGAGAAAAGACGGACAGGAGGCGAGGTTGGGGGGGTTACCGTTGTTAGCCTTCCAAACCTGCCAACAACGAAATACTTTTTTTTTGCACTGGACTCTAGGACACATGAAGGATCCATTTAATCTGATTAATCGACACTGATGAATACATCTCCGTGCCCCTTCAAGCCTGTCCTGCGAGCTCGTGTCCGTCCCCAGCACGTGCCTCGGCTACTTTGCGGCGACGAGCTAGAGCCCCACAAAATGCGGCGGGTTGAACTCTGGGAGCACGCGCTATAAGGACATTGCCCGCAAACATCACGAGTCTGTGCCTACACTCTTCATAGGTATAAAAATGCCGCCACCGTCTGAAAGACGTTGAAGTAACGAGCGTTAGCTGTTCGGTAGCGCCATCTATCGTCCGTGTGATGTATTGCCACGTGATTAGGCTACTTTTCTATACCTTACGGCGAGCGGGCGCTTACTACCTTGAGGTCGGATATTTTTGACCAATTTGGGCTGAAAAAGTTTCTCGTTTCTTTGGAGGGCCATTTTTCCTTACCTCCAGGCGGTAGGTGCCCGGTCGTTATGAGGCATAAAATTTTGAGCTGCCGAGTGCTGACGACATGGCCGCCATGTTAAGCCTAACCGTAAGTAAATATTACACTAATTAGACAATATTTGTGTCTAACATGTAATACTTATCGAGCCCGTTACGAATATCCATTAGTTAGATCATGACGTTATCGGGTAGTTAATTATAAGCAATTAAATATAAGCATAACCATAAATGAATATTAACCTCATTAGTTAATTTTGGTGCCTAACCTGTTCTACTCATATAGAGGATTCCAAATGTCTAATTCGTTTTATGATGCCTCATTAATTACTAGTAAAAAGCGATTAAACATAGCCATGTGACTAGTAATTATGACGTCACAAAATCAGTGGTGTCACCAATTCTATATACTAATGACGTCACTAATCAATCAACAATTGGGTTGCTATATCGATTTACTATGGGGGCCGCCATCTTGAATTCCTGGACTTAGAAAATTTCATGCCGAAGGGAGGGGGTAGCAGACCCCAATAAATCGAGAAACGTGATGAATAAGACCTAACGCTCTTAAAAATGACAACGTTCGCACCTTGCCGCGTAATGCGGGAAACTTGGAGAAAGCAGCATCGCATATCCGCGCTGGTGACGCGCTTCGCTCTTGATGGCGGTGCAAGAATAAGCTATTCTTCCACCGCGCCCTTGATTAATACAGCGCAGATTTATGACCGAGCGTCCTCGCTCTGTCGAAACCACAAACGGTGCGCATCTTCGTATAGGGGTTACAAGTAGTTATAAGTTAAGGCGCAGGACCCCGCAGTCTCATTACAGTGGATGGGCACATTAACTGTACCGTGAAGGAAGGGATCAAGGAAAGGAAGAAAGGGACAGAGATTTAAAAAAAAACTGACAATGTTTGCGCAACTCTCTCTGAATTTGGCGATTCAAGGGCTTATGCTTTAAATTTATATTTTGTGCTGTCCTACCATGCAAGTGGACACAGCCTATGTAAGAAGCTTGTCTGAATTTTGCCATTCCGTTCAACGCACGCTAAAATGCGCACAATCGCAATTGCAAAGCATTTTATTTTCAATATAGACCCTCGTTGGTTCAGGATTAGTTTTAAAGCAGCCGCGAAATCTGTAAGTTACAGCTGCTTGAACCATGCGTATTTCTCGCAGGTTGTGTTCATGTTCGAGTTTCCGACGCACTTGAAGATGTTGCTTAGGAGCCCACTGCTGCAGGACTATGACTTGAGCAGCCTGAAAGTGGTCAGTGTTGCTGGAAGCACAGTGCCGCCAGACTTGGTGGCTGAGACGAAGGCTAAGCTAAAGGTCTTCGCTCTTGCGCAAGGTATGTGACGCGTGAGTGCATTAACCCACAGAAGTAAAAATGTAGCACTGCAGAGCATTTTTAATTCTATGCAGGTGTTTCTATGCATCGTTTTAAGGTAGGTTCGTGAAACATATGTGGGTCCGGCGTCTTTAAAAATGACGAAATAAAAAACTACTGCTTGTAGACTAGCGAAAGCAGCTACAGACTTGAATCATCCAAAGTGTATGCTTCTTTTTTTCGCAGAAAATAGGAGTTTGCTTCAATAGCCGCTTCCATTTTCCCTCCCCCTATCTCTTTCCTTAGGGCACGGTTCAGGCGCCGACTCAGAGTGAAAAAATAACCGCGCCTCTCCTTCATTTAAAACCTCCTCCTCATTCTCTTTTGCAAATAAAGTACCTAGGTGCTTTTTGTTGCAAGCGCGCTTCGCGACTGAAACTAAATTGGACCTTTGGGACGATGTAAAGCACATGCTGTAGCCATCACTCCAATGTTTTTTTCCCCCTTTTCCTGAGGTTCAGAAAAACATCTTGCACCAGCCGCTACAACAGCGTGTACGTTATCTACTCACAGCTGAATGAGGGAATGTGTTCCCTTGGTTTTAAACGAGTTTTTTTTTTTTTTGAAGAGCATTAATACACAACACACAATTTGAAAAACAAACCTTTTTTTACTCCGCATCTAAAGAGCGTATAAGGCAGAAGGATTTTTTTTTAATAGACTGTTTCAAAGTGCAGAATATGAATAAGCAGCATGTCGCATGCATCTTCTAGCTTTTAGTCAATGCCTCCCTTCAAGTGACTCGAATGTACAGTCTTTGTCAAAAATAACCAGGCTGCATGATTTGCTTCTAGCTCATACAGTGCAGCGCATACAGCTTCCCTGAAACTGAAATGGTCGTTAGAGGTAAGGACTAGGAGTCTTCTTACCTTCCAACAGCTTTCGATCTTTAGGAAAGCCACAAAGGCTCCACTATACAAGCTAGAAGCAAACCATGCAGCCTGGCTACTTTTGACAAAGACGGTACGTACACTGCAAAGGGCATTTGACCTGGCTGGGTGGTTTCTGGAGACTCTTCAAGTATTTATTAGCATTAACTCGCTACACTCTCCAGAAATGTCGGCGCATAATGACTAATATTCGCGCAGGTTACGGCCTCACCGAAAGCTTCGGCGCTGGAACGTTCACAATGGGACAAAACGCCAGCAGCGACTGCGTTGGGACGCCACACTTCATGTCCAAGCTCAAGGAAAGTAACGCGACTGCAGTGGACTGTATTATTTTCTTTTGAGAAACGTGTGCGAGCTTAGAACTTAGTAGAGCAGAACGTTGGCCAGTTGGTGTACCGACGCATTCAAGAAAACTTTGCTCAGAATAACTCAAGACGGGAGGGAGAGACGCACACACACACACGAGCGCATGTATGCTCGTGGCAGAAGCTCAAGCGGTGATGAGCATTCGGAGGCTTGCCGGATAGAGCGGCTTCGGTTAGCGCAAAGATAGTTGTAATTAGGGTAATAACAGGGCAAAGCCTTTGTCTTAGAGTGGGAACAACCTGGCTGATGGTGGTGATGATGTTGGTCTGGCTGGTACTCTGGGTCGTGGTATACGCAGCTTGTTACCAGCGCGGCTTCTGCGCGTGCGTATTCCTAACCTGATCCATGGTACTTTGCAGATCGTGGACATCACCACCGGGGAAAAATTGGGCCCTGGTCAGCGGGGAGAAATACGCATCCAGAGCCCCTGCTGCTGCATCGGTTACCTGAACAACCCGGAAGCCAGCGCTGCCCTCTACGACGAGGAGGGATTCTTAAAATCGGGTGCGGGAATGTTATCTGGCTTTTATACATCCCGCATGCCATCGAGCGAGGACCCAATTAGATCGAAAGATAGGGAAAAAGAAATGATAAGACAGCTGGGCGCTGAAGCCTGTCTTGTTATTTCTAGTCTGTCTTTCGCGCTGTTTGCTCCTTCAGTAGGACACCGTACCAACTCGCCTAGACGTCTGACAGCTAGCTCACTTTACATGTTTCAGGGGCAGGTATTTCAGTATGTGCTACTATACTTGAACGCAGAGGTCATTGGTTTTTTGAAGTTGGCCGGCTACGGCAGTATCACTCACGAAAATGCCTTGATATTGAAAGTAGTATGCTATATACTGGTCCCAGTTTTCCTGTCGCTGAGGAGCAACAAAGCACGAATCGTTTCGGCAGCTCTGTGCCTGCTGGGGGATGCGAGCACTCGAAACATCGCAATTCAGTGCATTAGCGTTGTACTTGCGAAATTCGCCCTCTTCAGAGGGCACTAGACTTGACACGTACGCGCTACAAGGGCGCACCTTTACTTCGCTGGAAGCGATCCACGCGCAGAGCACTGAGCCTGGGTTTGGGCGCAGGTGACATGGGCTACTACAACGAGCAGGGCGTGTTCTACATCACGGACCGCGTGAAGGACCTCATCAAATGCATGGACCAACAGGTGCCTCCTGCGGAGCTGGAAGGCTTGCTGCTGCAGCATGAGGCTGTGCTCGATGTCGCCGTGGTAGGCGTACCACACGATGAGTACGGCGAGGCCGCCAGGGCCTTTGTCGTTCTGCGCGAAGGCCACGAACCCAGCCAGGCGCTCAAGGACGCCCTCTTCAACATTGTGGCCGGTATGTATGCTGCTGCGCTGCCCGAATTCAGACGTGTCAGACACATACAGCTTAGGACTGGTTGGTCGGCGAACTTGTTTCCCCACGCTGGCGGTTAGCCAGCGTGTATATTCTCAACTGGTAATAACTAGTGGCTCCTTCAGCTCAGAGGCGTACTCTTATGCTTACCATTTAAAATGAATGATGCTACGAAGCCCGCATCGAAATACGGTCATTCTGTGCTCACGCAAAATATTTAACATTACGCGGTATTTTATAGACCAATAGTCGATAACTTTTTGTTACTATTCATTCCAAATATCACTACTGCTGCGAACTGTGAAGCAGGTACTTTTTAAACTAATACATGGCCCTCTGACATTCGCGGATTTGCTCGTCACAGATCAGGCAGGCTACCACAAGCACTTGCACGGTGGACTTGAGTTCGTCGCCAGCATTCCAAAGTCCTTCACGGGAAAGCCCCTTCGTTCCTCTCTCAGGGATGCCCATGCAAAGCAAGCGCAAGCGTCGCCATAGCAGTGTACGAAGCGACAGCTGCTCGCCACTCGGGGGATCATGGACCAAGGTAATTCTAGCGCACGCTACCTCGCCGCTGTTGTACAACTGTTCAGCGCTGTTCGCCGCGGCCATGTAGGTGGGCACTGGAAATAACAATATCGTGTTTTCCTTCTCGCAATGAATAATCAGCGTGTTAGCAATCTCCTTGAATGTATCTTCGATTGAGTATGACCGCTATACAAACATCGACGTACAGAGCATACACACAGTAGCATGAATGCATACGGATATAAACCACAAAAAAAATTATATCATTTAATGCTGCAGCTTCCGTTTCCTGAAATTTGTTTATTTGGATTGTTGGATTTGCTGTTTAAATAACGATACTCCGATGTCATTGACACTGCATGTACAGCAGGCGTCTGCTTCCAGCCAGAGGTCGGCATCCACACCAGCAGGTACGATGGCACCGCTGGCGTCGCCGTGCGGCCCCTGTCTCCTCTCTTCACCACAGAAACCTTTCATCTACGAGCGCCTTCTTCACCAAGTTCCGCCTACTGAGATATCGCCGCAAGCCTTCGAGCATCTGTAATGCAGAGATGCAGCAGACACGCACATTAATTCAAAACAAACAAGGAGTGAATCGAATTACCTCCAGCAGCTCTCGCAACAAAGCGCACTGACTTCTATCGGTCACTGCACGAAATGGGGTCCCAGATGAAAGACAGCACCCAGAGCGTTTCATTGCACTTTCATTTCACTGCAGCCCTCGAAAACAAGTGCAGTGACTGCTTCTGGTCAGGAACGTTAATACGCTTGGCCAGGAAGTATCAGGACCTTGGCATTCTATCGCGAAGTGACTTTCTGCCCAAAGGCGCTTACCTTGTCCACAACGTAGGTGACGGCGGCGGCGAGAACAAAGTCATTCGACACAAAATCGGCGACGCAAAACATCAGTAGGTCCCAGAGGACAAGCGTAAACTCGTGACCGTGGTAGATGACGGCGTCGAATGAATGGCCATTATCTGCAATTGCCACCAGTAAGGTTACGGATCAACCTCCGTAGGAACAAGAAAAAAATTCATTACAAAATGGCGGCCGCAACAAATGCCTTGGAAGGCACTGCATCACCGCGAGACTTAACAGCACTGGCTCCGGCTAAATGCCCATGTGGGAGTACGCGCAGATCTTAAAATTCGCGGCCTTTCAATGGCTTTGATTTGAGAGTTTTACCGACGAAGTGAGGGCGGCACTGCTTCAGGACAACACGAGACGTTCTGCACTGTTTGTCTCTGTAATTCCTCTGGGTCAGCAAATACGGAAGCATGTACAGCCATTTTCAAAAGTTTAGAGCCCAAGTGGTTTACTTCTAAGCACTGTAGTGGGGCTCTTGTAGCATCCATGGAAGTCTTGACTTCAGAAGGGTGAGGTGAAGAGCTCCCCTCACCTTGGAGAGGTTTAGAACACTCGTGTTGAATAACGAGCCACACAGCCCGGCCCCCTAAGCAAACCCCGCACGCTTTGGACTTTTCACAAATGGTGTACCTTGAGCTTAGTGTTAGCAAACGTAGCGCGGATATCTACTCATTAGTACCCAGCGAGTGCAAGACAGGAGGAGGGTTTTCACGAAACCATTCTGTTGGGCGCTCTTAACTGCGTGGCTCTGGCAACCTATTTCAATGCATGTGACGTCAGTGGAGTCGTAGCGGGTGCATTTGCTCGCTTATGATATACGGGAGTGGCGACAAGGCTGCTGGTAATTCTGGTTGCTCAGCTAGATCTTGCCCCACGAACTAGGCAATTCTGTTCGGCGAGCACTCCCATAATCCGTTTACTTCTACCCACTCCTGTGCACCAAAACTCTTACCGTTGTAAAAGAACCCGCGGTCCACAACATCGTTGAACTCAATATCAAGGAGCTTTTCGAACAGTGTCCGATCTTTCACTGTGTAGTCAATATCTTTTAGTGACTGGAATAAAAAGTTTATTCATCTGGTGAACATTCAGAAAAATATAGGATGACGCGAAGTATAAAATTTTTCATTCTGCTTTTTTTGGCATTACTACAACTCACGCTTGTCTTCTTTATCCTGCATGTATAACGGCGAAATGTAACTTTTTTGTTATTTCCTCGCTTTACCGCACTACCTCATTGTGTATGTCTTTGCCACTATGTAACTACCATGTAACTTTGAAATAAACTACTTGAAGCTGAAGGTGTACCAAGCAATACCGCGTGATGTAAATATTCCACGGGTGCTCTACAATCCCGGATTGAGAGAAACCAAAGACTGTGTTTCTATTTTTATTCTATAACGAGAGTTAGCTGTATGATGAGCTTTTTCCGAGGTAGAGGTAGACCCCAGGCAAATAGCGTCGGCGTCGCAGTATGTCGTAACAGTAAACTCCCGCACTAACATACCTCCCCCCCCCCCCCCCCCCAAAAAAAAAAATGCTGTCAAAGACTGCCTGAAACGCAAGAGATGTGCTGCCATCTCCGCTCAAGTGACTGAGGTGTCACTGGGAGTAGGTGTGCGCTAGACAAAATAAAAAGGGGGGGGGGGGGGGGGAGATGTGGGGAGCGGCTTACAGTTATCGCTATAGCTACTTTGCCCCAGGAGACGACGGAAAGTTTCGGGGAGCTTTTTTAGAAAAAACATGCAATGCACGCATCATGCACTGGAACATCCACGTACAGGAAGCAGCACTCACGTGATCAAGGAACGCGGACAGAAACTTGGTTACAACGTTGTAGATATTCACTACAGTGTCGATGTTCACTCGTGAAAGGTGACCGTCCGCTGAAAGAATGTGGCACGCAGGCGCAGGAATTCTATTTCGCCACTGGCTAAACAATGCGCCAGCGTAACGTAAACCATTGTCAAACTGTGCGCCGTGGCACAGAATAAGACTAGGTTTGTCGGGAACTGCGTCTCACCTGTTTGCATCCTGTCTGGTGCTTGAGTGTACTGAAAAGAGAAATTCGAAGACCTTGGAGCTGGCCTTTTCAAAACAGAGATAAAGGACAGAAATCACCAAGGGTGTAGGAGGGATATAATTTGTGCACCTCTAGAGCTCACAAGCACAGTCTTCGAGGTAAACGCCACCTACCGTATAAAGAGGCCTCCTCATCCGGCAGTACTGCTCGTAAATGTGACTGGGGAGCGACATCTGAAACGTCTGCTGCTCCGTGTCGGGCAGAAGTCCTCTATGGCCGCACAGGTCGTCCTGGGTACAAGATTACAGGTGCGGAAAAATGCCACGCAATTATACCCAAGCAGCGGAGGTAATCGGTGCGGGTAATCGGTCCAATATTGAAAACTTATTGGCAAAGGCCGGTCCCTCAAAGGACCAGAGGGAAACCATCCACTCGCAATATAGGGAAGATTACCTGTGCTGCTTGGGTATAATTGCATGCACTTTGCACAGGGCCCGCACTGAGAAAAATGGCTTATGATTATGAGCGAGAGCAGAGCTCATGGTTGTAGAAAGCTACGGGAATGTTTCACCTCGTGTCCCCAGCACCTTCGCAGAATGCTATCTACGCAATCCAGTTAGCCCGTTGTCATCCGGGACACCCACAAGGTAAATGTCGGCTACATGGCTCCGTACTGGCTGACATCTGGAGATATTGCAGAGAACCAGTATACTGGCTCTCTCCCGTTTTGATTCCAGCCCTGGTCACGTAAGTATCAGTTCACTCGTACCAAAACTAAGAAATGGACAAGTTGGATGGCGTTCATCCTTCCCAACACGGCGACGAAAATGTCGTTTGTGTTTGCACCTCAATCGATTTGTTTTTCTTCACGTAAGACATGATGTTGGGCTAGTCGGTTCATGGTTAGAGCGAAACAAAACTGCGCGAAGACGACGGGGCAAAAGAAAGGCACGAATACACACACACAAAGCGCAGACTTCCAACTTCACGTTGTTAGGAAGAATAAGCGTTCGCTATATATGTAGGTACAAGTTTTGAGATGCCTCGCGAGTGACCCACTTTTGGGGGAAAAATGCCCCAGAGAGCAATCCGTCAAATTCTCGGCTACATCAATCCAGCAGTGAGCCTCGTGTGTATTCAATTTTTTCTCACAATGAAGACACACAATGCCGCGCGACCTGTGGTTATTGATAGAGCGCAAGTAATTCAGGCTTTCAGAGCTCGCCTGCACTGAAGTTTCACCGTTTGTAAGGACTGCTGAACGCATGCTAGACACGCGAGGACTAAAGTTTACGTTACCGCGTTGTGCAAGCGTGATACACTACCGACACGGCGCTTTTTTCGATCGGAATCAACATTCAATGGCATACTGAATCACGAAAGAGGCACACTGGGGGGGAGGTGGGGGGGGGGGGGGGGGCGCAGTGAGTTGCCCGAAATTTGAGATACGCTCGAACCTACTCCAGGCAGCAATACAGAAGCACCTCTGCGTCATCTGTAGAAAACACGGTCATGCATTTCTCCTCTTCACTGCCGAAGAGTTGGGCAGCTCGCACTAGCCACTCAGTGTCCACTCACCGTCTTCCCGGTCTCCTCTGCCCTCGATGCTGCACCAAATGCGATACCCCTTTGAAAAAGCCGGTGTTGTTAGCGTTAAATGGCGGCATAAGACAAGTGTAGGCACAGTGCGCCTTCTATCACGTCGACGAAGCCGCAGGCACTCACTCCCGCCTTGTGGGGTGAAAGAACGTTTCAATCGCGCAGGACTGATAATGCTAAGGGCGGGCATATGCACCATGCTTTTGGTTTAAAGATGTTACTCAACCTACCTCTTCTCTGCGCAGCAGTTCATGCATCTCTTTCATAGAAACGTCGGCATGACCCTGAGCTGATCTTCCATGAATGTAGTAGCCAAACTTGGGCTGAACAAATATGACCACACTGATCTGGAGACGTGAAAGAGAACAACGAAGAATTCTTGACATATAGTACTAGCAGTAAAAACATTTATTGCAGTGAGGAAGAATTAGGGCATAGGTCAGATTTAGCACAGCATATATCACCAGCGCTACCGAGAGGAGTCAGTGCGCATGAGCAGATAGCTTCAACGCATCAGGTGCGCACTCGCGCTCAAGACTTGTGCATACACAGAGTTGGGGGGGGGGGGGGGGGGGGGGGGTCACTAGGCTTGTTATGAAACAGGTATTCAGTTTTTTTCGAGCAAGCCGATTTTACCAAAAGCCTGTGCACTTATAGTTTTACAGCCTCATTACACTGGAACTGCGCATGTAATGCGAAGGCAAGATAACCGCTAATCCTTAAGGGTAACGGAGTGGATTCCAAGAGAGGGCAAGCGTAGCAGGGGTCCACATAACTAGGTGGGCGGATGAGATTTGGCGAAGGACATGATTAATAGGAGAGAAGGGAGAGGCCGTTGCCATGCAGTGGACATAGTCAGGTTGATGATGATGATGATGATGACATTAGAAATTAAAGAACGTGCGACGAGCCGATTAAATTTAAATGAAGCAAGGGAACAGTGCAGAACATTGTCTTGCATTTTACAGGTTAAAACAAAACAACAACGAAAGCTATCGTCATTTCCAAAAACCTATTTCCAAAAACCGGAGTTTAAGAAATATATCAAATCGTATTTGTTAAAAAAACCCATTTCTTTTCTTCAATAAGACATTGTTTGTATTAATTAATTTTTGGTGTAATCAAGGTGTATATATATTATCACAGTACGGTGTGCTAAGTGTCTGTAATCTATGTGTGCGTGTGTTTGCAATTACATGAGTTTTGCAGAGTGCCGAGATGTGCATCTAGCGTTTCTTTTTTCCCTTAAATTCCACTAAGTGTTGTCTAATTCCGTATTTATATGTTCACTCTTATATGTTGAAATATTTATATGTTCAAATGTGTTTTTGTAATTGAGAACTGTTTCCCTGTCTATCTTTTCTTTGTGCACTGAAATGCCGAATTGTGTTACCTGGGGCAGGAGCCTCTGTCAGGCTATGAGCCTTTAGCTCCTGCTCCTTTTTTCTCTGTTGTGAGAAAATGAAATAAAGAAAGAAAGACGTGAATCAAGGGAGCAAAATATGTGCAGTCTTTGCCAAAAGTAACCCGGCACAGGTGGTTTGTTAAATAGCCGCGTAGCGAAGCACTCATGGCAGCCCTTAAGCTCTGATTCTGTGTAAAGAAAGGCGAGACCTTGTTCTTACATTATGGCACTGTTCGGTCTTTAGGGCTGCTGTAAATGCTCCGTTATACGTTTGAGAAGCAACAACCTGTTGCTCGGTTACTTTTGGCAAAGAATGTATACCTTTTTGGTGAACAGTGCTTATACAGGATGGAGCAGAAGTACAGGCACAACACGACACGATCATGCACCAACCAGCCCCACTGTCTACCTTGTTAAATACATACTTTGGACTGCTTACATTGCTCACGGAACAAAGGTCGACAAAGTGCTGAAGCTTGTCTTCGTAGAAACGTTCGTAGATGAACTTCTGCAGAACTACCTGAAAATGAAATATTTGTGCCTGTAAGGTGCTTTCACTTTTCACTCGAGACCAAATCGGAAAAAAAATACGTGGCCTGTCAGGCAATGTCAAAGCATGAGCGTTGTGAAAAAAAATGCCAAGGTGACCACGGCATTCCACAAGGAGAAAATTTGTCTCGAAGATTGAACTTGGCCTCATCGAACAGCCATAGGGAACGCAGAAGGGCCGCGGAGAAATGTCACTGGAGCGTCTACGCATTGTCAACAAAGTTGGCTTACAGCAAGGACAGTGCACAGAGGGTGCGTTACCGAGGAGTGTGGGTAGCAAGTAAGCCAGGCGCTGAGCGGCACCTCCATCAGCACCCACCTGGAGCAGCGCAGTGAGCAGGTACAGGGACGCGGCAAGGGCGAACCGGCAGGCGGCGCTAAAGGGGATGCTGGCGTTCTTCACGCTCCTCGCGTAGTAGCTCTCGGGGCTAGCAAGGGCTACGTATTCTAGTCCCAGGCCCTGCACCAAAAGAACGCGACACCAAGCGCATCTTTAACTACAGGAAAAGGGAAGCCAGTCCCTGTTCTCGGAGCACCTTGGGTGTGATTGGCTGCCATCCACAGTGTTAGATCGCAGCACGGCAAGAACGGGACGCAAGCGCTGAAACAGACTCATGACCAGTGCTGGAATTGGGTCCACCACATGCTGCGATACAATACAGTAAACATATGCGGCAACTAGCTAACGAGCCTTTCATTACCGCCTTGCCTTCAGACTTCTTTTGCCGCTGACTTTGCCCGCATCCGTTCTGCTGGCATGCCTAGTTTCCCCTCTGTTCATCCTTTTTGCTGGCAGGACATTTGGCACACAGGAGATGGTTACGTGGCTGGCGCTGCGCATTTGTAACTGCGCTGGACCTGTTTTAGCATCACATGGAAACCCCCTACCACGGGCATAGAACGTACAGCCTAACGGAAGAGCATCGAAGACAGTCTCCCTGGCAGAAGCGCAAGGCGGGTTTTCGCTTCATCCTTTGGTTTGCCTGTCCAGAAGTCACGCCAGCCGGAAAGCCGAGGAACTCAGCATATGTGTGGGTGTCACTGCTCCCGCAGCAAAATAGCAGCCGAGCATCGTATCGGAGCCCTGGGTGGGTACAGAACAGCAGAAGCCTACTCATGCGCGCCGTATCAGGGTATGAGGGACAAGGCTGCTGCAGAAGGTCAGCGTCAGAATAAGCGCCTTCATTGCGGAACTAGCCGTCTTTTGAGAATTAACTTTACAGTGAGCGGCATGCACCGGCACATATACGGGTGTTTCACGTCCCTTGAATACAGCGTTCGTGTAAACGCGGCATGTTGTGCGAAAATAGAACTCAACAATAATTGCTGACCATCGCCTGGTGCACTTCGAAGTCGACTTACTAAATGATCTAAAGGAAGAGCAAAAAATGATTACATTTTAATCACTGGGCACGCGAAAAGTTTCAACCAGGAATTCGTACAGACCCGCCCCACAAGAAAGTCCCCCTTAGAACCATTTTTGTGACACGGAAAAATGCGTTTTGCGCTCCGGGCACAGAGCAAGAAAATCAAAATGTATGTGAGCTCCTGATTTCAGAATCCTGCATTTGGCGGCGCACTCTACTCTCCGGTCCCACAGCGCGTCCGGGCTAGCACAAACGCAGTTGGTGTGTGGAAACATTTTGTGCACTCAATTCTATGAGCAAAAACTGTATTTCAGAAGGGACCATCCTTTTCTGAAATTTCGCAGTGTAGTGTTTCTCTTCATGCCTTAAACTCTTTTGCCGAAAACTTTTCAAGTAGTTTCAATGATCTCAACTGACCTATTTTTTTTCTCAGTTAAACTAAAGACGACAAAACGCGATCGCCAAGAATACTAGTACTTTATTTTCATTTTCACTCAATGAGCTACCATGTCTTTAGACCTTGGTTCTAGTTAGCTGGAATACCCCGCGTACAGTGCTGACGAACGCAGCTAGCGGCAGCCAAATGTGGAAATGACACCGCCCTGTTCGAGAGATTAAAAACCGCGATGGCTATGCTGTCCAGACACCGCCATCGCGCGCTGTGGTCCTCACTCGCCTTGAGCAGCAGGAGCAGCGCGAGCAGCTGCAGGGAGAGAGACACCCTGCGATGGCACTGCAGCTCGCACCACTCGTTGGCCACGAAGTACGAGCGCCAAATGCTGACCGCCGTGCCCGATTCCCCGCCGCCCTTCAGGTCGGTGGCCACGCTGATGCTGCTGCCCGCATCACTGGATCCAGTAGCCTGCAAGCGCCCACGTAACGCTACGTTACTCAGAGAGCTCACGACCTGCGTGAAGCGCAGGGCATCCCGCTTCTGATCAGTCGCAGGATTTGGCTCACCAAAAAAGTCCAAGAAAGAAACCTGGCTCGGCAGCCTTGGAGAACTCACGCATGCAGGGCGTACGCGTACTTTATTACCACGGCACTTCCATCAGGTATACCAGGCTCACTTACTTCGTTCAAAACAAGCATAAGAACAAAAATAAAAAGTTCAAAGTTTTAGTTTTCAAAGTTTCAAAAAGTTTTAGTTTTGAAGTTTTCAAAGGGCTTAAACAGCTCCGTCAACATTAACACAACAATGGGCAGCGGCCACTGTATGTCAGATGATGCTCCCATAGGACAACAGAAACCGAGCTGAAGGGCAAAGCCTAACTTTTGTAAATTTCAATTCTTCGCTTCCACTGTGAATTTATAACAAATTATTTCGGCGCAGCATCATTTATAAAGTGTTCTGTAGTCCCCAGGACGTTTTTTGTGGCCGACGAAGGGGTGGTACTGGTTGGTCCCCTTCAATCGATGATGAATGATAGTATAGTCTGTTGATTCTCTGTGCAAGTGGGTACATACGAACAAATACGGCTTCCTCTGGCTTTATACGTTACTAAGGCACTGCCTTGCCCTCCTACCTGCGATGCGTCTCCAGCCACTGAAAGTCGCGAGGTGTCTTTCCGCCCAGGACGCGGAATGCGTGCCATGGCGTGGGGCCTCTCCCAGTCGAGGAAGAAAATGTCCGCGCTGCTCTGGAGGAACACGATGTGTAGCAGGTAGAAGGTCTGATGCAGCGAGCGAATTAAAAGAAATAAAAGCAGATCCATCCAATTATCGCGATCAGTGGCTTTGCAGCAATGTTGTAAATAATTCTAAAATGTGCAGCATTCAAGAGTGACACATTCACAACCTGGTTAAGCTTCAGCGCAGGCACCAAGGAGAGGCAGAGAAGTACACACTATAATATGCCCTAACTTTCAAGTGAACATTTAATCGGTTCTTCCACCGAGACAAAGTAAAGAAAACGTGCATGTGCAATATCCACCCACTCACAACACGTCAGAGCAGTTTCGAAAAGCGCCGTGAAAAGACTGGTGAAACTCGGCTAAGACAAGCGAAATGGGGCTCAGACAGAGCAAATGCTTTCACTCTAGCAATGGTACTTCCTCTCTACAAGAACATCTACACATTCGCCGACAGTGAAGAACGCTCGAATGCATTGGAAAAATATATGGCACGCGACAAACGAAGTTCCAAGTTAATTACACCCGCCTGACACACTCCGCTGAATGACCTCAAATGGTGCGCATTCCTTGATAACTTGCAAAAACTGACAATGACACATAAATGAAAAAGAGGGCTAAAATGGGGCCGCTCTGCTGTCTAAATGAAGCTAGGAGCTTGATGGAATTTCCACTACTTGCTACTGAAACGCAGAGATCGATTTACCTTCATGACAAATGCAAAGATGATGTACAATTTGATGTCCTTTTCCTGGTGGGGACTTGGCAGCAGCATGTGAACGACGTCTTGGAACTGTAGTAAACCGCACATCGCAAAAAACGTCACGCTGAGAAATGACCTATGAAACAACATTAAAAAAATGGGAAAAACTTGAGGGAGACCGACAAACACCTAATGCACCTAAACTGAACGATCACAAAAATAAAAACTGCAAAAGAATGAAGATAGGATTAAGCGAATTACCCACCACGGTGACTCAGTAGCTAGGGCATTTTGCTCCTCACCACACTGTCGCGGGTTCGATTCCCGGCTGAGGAAGCCGCATTTCGATGAGGGCGAAATGCAGAAACGACCAAATGCTGTGCGGTGTCAGTGCATGTTGAAGGGAAACTGAACAGATTATAGAATTCGGCGACCTTCAAGGGTTTATCTGCGCCTTTGTCTTTGGAACGAAAAAATTTGTTAACGGACGGCTGATTTTAGAAAGCATACAAATTCGGCACCGCCGGATTACGGAATTTGGCAAGATAAAAGCAATCTGCTAGGCCGGAAGCTGTTTATTTGTCAGGTTAACAAAGCTGCCTCAGCCTTCAGTTATATACTTCTTTCTTGCCATTTTTTTTTCAGGAGGCGGACAGATCAAGAGTAGAACTGGAAGCCAGTCGCACTCCTTCAAAGCTGCACAGTAGCAAAGAACTGAAGCTACTGGGGACACGCGCGATTATTTCATGTCTCGCAAGCTGTTCAACAACAGGCCCGACACTACACATCGAAGCACAAGAAATCGATACCCCTTCTGTTTTGACCGCAACCGAATAAGCACACACTCCGAAAACTGCCCCTACAAGATGTCTAGAAGGATAACGGCGCCTTCGCGTTCACCTGCCAAACCGTCAGGACAGCCCACGGGTAAAACGCGCCTAGTTCGGAAAAGCCAAGTTGCAGAGCCGTCCTGCGGAACCTAAAGTTGGATATGTAGCAATAATAAACTGACATTCACTTTTAACACTTGCACTATTAGAAGTTGCATTGTAATCTAACTAGTAGTGTCGTTTCCTGTTGCCAAACGAAGACAGGCGAGGAAATGTGGTTTGGTTTGGTTTATGGGGTTTAACGTCCCAAAGCGACTAAGGCTATGAGAGACGCCGTAGTGAAGGGCTCCGGAAATTTCGACCACCTGGGGTTCTTTAACGTGCACTGACATCGCACAGTACACGGGCCTCTAGAATTTATCAAGTTACTGCGTAGCTTTGATCCCGCGTAAAACTTAAATAGGTTGGCAATAACTACTTACCTTAAACATCAAAAGCCAGTTAAGACATGTGCACAGAACCACGATTAGGAAAATGCTGGACAGGCTGGAACACGTGTATGTAATGAGCTTGACCAGAGTCTGTGGGCAGAAAACAAACAGCTCTGAACATATCGCATTTGACACCGACTGCAAAATGCGCCCACATTGGGCGCGCATATTCACGGGGATTTATTGCAGTGCTTTTTTTTTAGACTTTACCATTCGGGATCTGAAAGTTTGCCAATATGCTATCTTGCCTTTGAAGTATTGGCGCACTCACCAGATAATCGGTTAAGGTCTAGTTCTGTAATAGTCGGTCATGCCCGCAGCGATGCTTAAAGGGACATTCCGGGGGTTTTTCGAATATTTAGAGTCAATAGCCGCATCACATTCCTCAGAATCCCCTATCTTCGCCACAACAAACCGTTTTTCACAATACCGAGTGGAGCCGTTTTAGAACAGCCAAAACTGAAAACCAAAACCGAAACTTAGTCCTTGGCCAAGGACGATGCTTTTCGTGACCCGGCGATAACACCACAAACATTGCAAAAAAACTCGTACGCGCGTTGAATGGTCGAAGCAGCGACTGAAAACGATGAGTTTTTCAGAAAACGTCTGAGACAACGTAATAAAACCTGAATTACAGGTTAACACAGCGAGGAGCGGATAATGTTTGTGACGTCACAAATGCAGTGTTGTCCGCACAAATCAGCTGAACTGAAGCCACAAAAATGGTAAATTTTAAAATAGATTTGCGCCGGAATGGAATATCGCATGGCTGCCAAATTTCGTGGAAGTAATCACGAACGACGGAAAAACCTACAGTATGCTTTTCATTGCAATACCGTAACCTATAAAAACCCCCGAAGTTGCCCTTTAATTTAGATAACCCTACTATTAATGCAGGTCACAGGTAAAAAAAAAATATACGAAATTAAGAAGAACTGACATAATCAAGTATTTATAGCCAACAGCCTTGAAAAAAGCAGCGCATCGCATTCATCACCACAAAAGCAGAAGGCATAAGCAGACAATATGACACGCACCACAACATTGATTGAGACTCTCCCAGATCTTCGAGTCCAACTCCAGGTCTGAATGCAAGCCCACAAAACGGCCAGGGCACTGAGGACGCCCAGCGCAATCTGCGACAACGAAATTAGGCCATGAGTTACGGTAAAGCGGTCACCACATTTTACGCCAAGTTGAAACTCCAGGTACATTGAATTTCGGATCACTGACACTGCTTTTCCAATTATCCTCATGCGCTAAAATTTCCAAGTAAATTTTAATAATAATTAACAGAACATAGTGGTTGTACGCGCTCCTTTTAAATATAAAAACGGCATCGCAACACTTCCAAAACCACTCTGCTGTGCCTCATTATCACCGTCAAGAACTTGTGACAAGATATATTAGTTCACTTGATTCTTTGATACGCCAGCTTAACCAAGCTGCCCGACGGTATTTCTAAAAAACTTTTTTTTTTTTTTCAAAAAGGAGTTAGATAGATCGACCTGTCATGCGTGCGCTCCTAAAGAATTGGTCACCGCACCCCCCCCCCCCCCCCCCCCCCCCCCCGCCTTTAGATACGTGCCTGATTGGGCCCAATGTGTATTAATGTCGCGTTAATATATGGACAACGATGACAACAAAACCTTGACGGCACCAACCAGACCTTTGCTTTCCTGCGTTCTCAGTGCAGGACACGAGTGGATCATAGCGGAAAAGTGCAAATGCTTGAGTGATGGCTTTCTTCTTGTAGTTTCAAGCTTTACAGTTACAAGGTGGCCACTCATGCGCCTTGTCATTTGCCGTATTGCATGAAAAGTTGCGAAGAAAACTCTTTGCGGTTCGTGCTACGTTGAAAGCCTCATTCAGCAGCTGTCAGCCGGCTGAGTGCAGATACGTTCTACCGAGTCGTAGGATTTATATTATTCATTTATTTATTGATTGATACTGTGTCCTTGGTTCCAAGACCTTTGCAGTGTGGATATAAAAAATTTGAAACAAAATGTGCAAAAGTCATGTCTACATGACTGAAGACGCATAAGGTTACTCGTTATGTAGAAAGGCACGCAATAGTTCAAATGTGACACAACACACAAAAGGCAATGATAAGAATACAAAATAACTTTACTCGCTACATGAAGACAGGTGTGATCGAAGATAATGAGCGTTGGGTTACAATCACGTTAGAAGGATGATTCTATTCATTAATACCTCGAGGAAAACATAAAAACTTGAAGCAATTCTTTCTAGAAGTTAATGGCGTTGCTGTCAGCGAGTGTCGTTGTCGTGTAGCATAATCAGTGAAAAAAAGGTAGAATGCGTGATGTATTAATGTTATAGTGTTCATTTATAAGCAGAAAGAAAAATTTTAAGCGGCAAGTTCGGCTCTGGCAATCCACTTCGCTTGAAAAGTTCAGTAATCGAAGTGCGGCCGTGTGAGTTATAAATAAATCTAACAGGCCTTCTCTGTACATTTCTACTTTAACAATATTTCTCTCAGTAAAGGGACCCCATATGACTATCGCATATTCTAACATTGGTCGAAGGATCGCAATGTAGGCAAGGAAACGCACATCGGGTGCAGCAAATTTTAGAGAGCGTCTGAAGAAGAACAGTTTTCGGAGGCAGTTAGCTGTTACAGTGTCGACAGGTTTGTTACACAAGAGAGTGTTAGTAATCCAGAGGCCAAGGTATTCGCACTCGGTTACTTCTGAGAGAACAACGTTGCCCGCATATCAGCTATACAATAACCGATTGTTTTTTAGTTATATCCTAATAAAGACTGATAATTTCCATTTTTCATTCATTAGACCATGTGAGAACCTTTTTAAAGTCATGATTCAGCCTAAGTTTATCGCCAACGGAAGAATTTTTTTCGTACAGCAAGCATTCGTCAGCATAGAGCCTAATACCAACCGAAATATTTCTAACAATGTCATTTATATAAAGCGGAAACAAGCGCACCAAGAACCGACCCTTTGGGGACGCCAGACCCAACGAGCACCTTATCTGAATAGGCCGAATTTACCGCAACAAATTGATATTGGTTAGTCAAATAACCTCTTATCCAGGTGAGCAGTTTGTTATTTTGCAGAATGTAACCTAGTTTATAAAGCAATTTGTTGTGTGAGGCTTTATTTAATGCCTTACGGAAATCCGTGAAAATTGCCCTGTTTGTTTCCCCTTATTTGCGCCTGCCGCAGAGTGATAAATGGTATCGACAAGTTGTGCACTGGTTGAAAATCCTCGCCTATGCAAGTTGGTAAGTAAGTTATGTACCTCAATAAAAGCCGTTATATGTTCATGAATGATATGCGGACAATCGTAGTAGGACATGAGATCGCGCTCCCTATAAAATACTAGACGCTGAAAACTGCAACAATTTCTTTTTAAGGTAATGTCGACTAGGATAATGTACTTGAAGCGCCCAAGGTTTTGTCTAACTACCGCTGCAGTGCTCACCATTACACACGTTAGCCGACCTAGCTATGGACCGTAATTTTTTTTCCTGAGAATTTTTTTCTTCATGATTCGTTGTTACGGACGACTCGCTTTATCGGCAGTTTTGAGCAGGAACCAAAATGCCCATATTAACGAGGCACGACTGTATACCTGTCGAGCGTCCGTACTGCGTTCTTCAGCTTTCCCGGGCGTTAGGAGTCAGCGAGATAATGTGAAGCGGCCGCCCCCTTTGTAAGGCCTCCGTAAAAATCCGTTGCAACCTCTGCACGTATCCTACACACTCGGAAAGTTACCGAACCAGTATTTATTTCACTCAATACACCTGCCATTTGCTACTCTTGCGCTGTTCCCAACGGCGACGCATTTGAAACGACAGAGATGGCCTTACTCAGCTTACTCTTCGGCTTGCAGCTTCCTGCAGACCGAAAACGCTGCGAGAACATAAACGGAGCATATAAGCAAGACGGGCGAACTCACCGGCATGTCTTGGGCAGCCTGGCTATAGTCGGACGAATACGTGATTGAGAATGAGAGCTGAAGAAGACAACAAATAGGGTTAATGTAGCATCGACTTCAACAATACATCTTAACGTGTGCGCCACAAAGCATTAGCCATGGGCGTCCGGAGGGAGGGGGCAAGGGGGGGCGGTTGCACCCCCCTGGAAAATCACTCACTCGAACCGTGAGTGATGGCCGCACACCAGGGGCGGTGGTGCGCTCAGTCAGAAGGGTAAAAGCAGCCCCGCATGGTCACATCTGCGAAATGCCGCGTCCGGGCGTGCGTCGTTCCGCCGTTTTCAAACCACGCCATCGTTAGCTCTACTGAAGGGCGACCTGTTCCTGCTTGAGATGGGTGTCTGTTTCTTTGATCTCTAGAGAGATAGCGACACGGAGGCAGACAGTGCACGGGGCATCTTGTTTTCGCCTATGTCGTTACGCCGGTCACCGATGAATTCTTAAGGAGGGAAGGACAAATCAGCCGTGTCCACCCCCGCTTTGTCGGGCTGCTCAGGGGCAAGCGGGCGATGAGTTGGCGCCGCCGCCGCTCGCTGTCTCCTCCGATCCACGTGTAGCGCAGTTCGGTAGAAGCGCCGCTTTCAGAATCTCCGGCAAAGGGGATTAGCTGCTTTTGTTCACGGCGACGCAGTCTCCCGAGGCGCCCCCACACCAGCGTTCTTTGCGTCTTCTGTGAAAACCAGCGCCTTTGGTCAACGCAGCCCGATGGCGCCTGCCTGGCTCGCCTGTCACCTCTGGCTGGGCCTCAAATCACAACAGCGCCCATGTACTGTGCGTGTCAGTGCATGGTAAAGAGACCCAGGTGGTCGACATTACCCGGAACTCTGTACTACTCCATCCCTCATAGCCTGAGTCGTTTTGGGGCTCTGAACCCCATAAAAACACAAAAACAAATTTTCCGACCGGAGTGGCGAGTGTCCCTTCCCCTCGGAAGTTGCGCGGCGTTCCTTTCACCCCCAAAGTGCGCATTCGGGGATACTGCGGCAAGTAAGCCCTCGCACGTGTGCGCGCCTCTGTGTTTGTGCTTGGGTGTTTTTAGTGGCCGGTTGTCAGCGAAGCTGAGAACAACCAAGACAGCGGACGAGAAAACGACGAGCGGCGAGCAGTGTGTGTGGGGTTGCTCGACTGTGCGGATGCGCAAGCAAGATGGAGCGAGGTGTATGAAGCTGCGAGCGTGCATTTATCTTGTAAATAAGTTTTCGTTGTATATATAGTCATCTTTTGTTTTCAACGTACGCGTTCAACAGTTTTTCCAATCAATGTGTATGATGAGTGTGCACCGAGAGCGTGTAATGAAGCACAGAAGTGAATTTATCACACGTGTAATTACGCAATTCGCCCAGAAAAATCCGAGGCGCCTACAGTTGCTGTTCAAGGAAGACTGACTGAGTGACTTTAGTTGCGTGTTTGCGAACATATTGTGCTGTGTGCTGGTCATCAATCCGGGTGAGTCGAGAACCCGTATGCAGGAAGACTGAGCACTCTTCTCCACGAAGTGATATAGCATCTTTTTGCATTTTTTATTAATTTTAGTTGTTTCTTCGTTGATAAACTCCAATGTACCTCTCCTAGCCGCGCTTTAATTTGCTGTTTGTAATTTTTCTTTCATGTGTGCATTTTGTTTAATTTTTATTTATATATAAATAAATAAATTTACTCCGCAAATAGCGCCTTTTTGCTACGAACATACCCCCCCCCCCCCCCGGGGCACCAACGGGGCCCCCCCCTGCAAAAAATTCTGCGGACGCCCTTGGCATTAGCCCCACCAAAGCAAGAAATGATACATATCCACCTATGACAGCTGACAACTGTTCCTGATATTTGCGGAGTAGAGTGAATTTAGTCTAACAATTCACACTGGGCACACAAGATAGTAAATTCTAATCAGGTGTAATTAGTAGCTGAAAAGAGTAAACATATTCTGCATACTATAGTGTCGCGAAATGCAAGGCAATCTTTCGTAGCCCGTTCTCATCAGACGTCAGATTTTCTCTAGCCTCCAAGGTAACAAGACCTATGCCTTCCGGAGTCATCTCGCTGTCACTCACAGGTAGCTTGGCATCCTGCTCGTAGGCATCCCCGGAAGCCTCGGCGTATCTGACGGTAATGAGAGGCGGGTGAATAGAGCCGGGCTTCCCTTTCTTGTGGAGAGTGATGCTGCACGTAAAAGATGCGGCGACGATTACTGGATGATAGGCAGCAAAATGCCGCAAGGAGTACAGCATGGCTGAAGAAAGAAAGAACCACTCAGTGCTGACAACAAATGCTCCTGAAGGTTCAAATTAAAAGACTGCGTGCAGGTACTGCGTTTTCAACGAGCTTAATAAAATTCTTGCGTTCACGTCGTGCATTTCGTGCTGAAAATGAGAGGCGCACATTTACTAGCCTAGGATATTTAAGGTGTCCTACAGCGTCCGCGGAGACCGTCTGTTCTCTATTATATTTTCTGGTGGTGGCATTCCTGCACGTCCACACTTAGCACAACCATCGTCCGGCACTTTTCGGTTCGCGCAGGCGCTCAAGCAATAACTGACCGGTGCGTAGCCTACGTGTACTTACTGGATGTTGATTTTTTCTGCATAGCGAAAAAACTTGGCTGAAGGCCGCACGTTTCGGGAGGAGCTGGCACTTTCTGCTCCGGTGACAGGATCAACCAAGAAAAACCTCCTGACCAGCTGCCAAGACAATGCACCGTCCTCTGAAAACAGCCGCCAACGAAAACTGCGATGCGAACTTGGAAGAGTTCAATTAATGGCGAACCTACTCGACAATCTCGACAGAAAACAACGAAGGTACCAAGTGTTTCCCCTTAGATGTTCTGCAATTTTTAAAAATAGCCTTTTTGAGTTAGAAGAGCTCTTTTTTCGGCAAAGCATTTTCAGCGATGTAGCGCATCAGAATCCAGCTAAAGCATGATGACTAGTAGACTGGCTAACTAATGTTGAATAATTAAGTTTTTAACTATTAATGTTCGTCTCCTTATTTACTGAAGGTGTGTGGCCCGCCGTAAGTAATACCCATATCGTCAGGTGGTGGTGAGAGCGTCGTAGGCAATAGACGAGGCGATGGACGTGACACTAGGACGCACTCTTTGACTGGCTGACTTGCGCCCACAAAGAACTGAACTCGGCGGCGGCGGCGACAGCAACAAACGTGCTCGGCGGTCGTCGATGGACAGAATGCCCATCGCCCTCGGCCGCGCTCATTTTAAAGCCGGCTAAGGACGTTCGAGATAACTCGCCAAAAGGAGATGCAGCAATCTCGAACAATGTGGAAGCAGTTGCCTGTGATTGCGATCACTCGACAAAACTGGTCGCATCTCGCCTCACAAAGTTGTAAAGCCGAATGCCGGCGGCTTCCAGCATGAACAAATAAAAGTACAAGACATTGTATCAGTTTTTAGAAGCTCGAAAACTGCAGTTACCCTGGGCGCTGTGGCCCAACAAATTTTGGCTATATCGACGAGTTACGTGCGCTGCAGGGGTTGCTTTGCCTGCAAGCTTTTCGAAAGAGCATCTATTTTGGTGTGATGTAAGCAAAATTTGTTGGCCCACAGCGCCGACGGTAACTGCGTCTCAGAAATTATAAAAACTGATATGGATATTACCTACAGTGGGCTACACGCCTCTCAATAGTTAAGGAGACTATAAAAGTAATAGTTAAAAAGGTGACTATTCGATATTAGTTAACCACCCTACCAGTTATCACGTTTTAGCTGCATTCTGATGTACTACACCGCTGAAAATGCTATGCCGAAAAAAGCGCTCTCTAACTCAAAAAGCCTACATTTAAAAATTGCAAAACATCATAGGTGAAACACCTGGTGCATGGTTACTCGTATGCAAGATGATAGGAAACTTAGTAAGCACCCACTGTCTCAAAATTTCTAAAAGAAATTAAAAAAAAACTGCTTTCCCCGTTAGCTCCCATCCAGATAGAAGGTTTCAATAATCACACGTTTATGGTTGCCCAAAGGGGCCATACGCTCTCCTCTGGCTTACCACTGTGCCTCCTTGAGTTCTTTTCTAAGTTCTCAATTTTCACAGGAACCGGATAGATCTTCTTTATACCGTTCTGTCTGCTCTCTAAGACTGCGGAATAAGAAAAAGGAATAAAAGCACGGAACAATAAGGAAGTCTGTTGGTACAGAATCTAAACCAATAAAGTCCAAACGTAAAGAGACATACTGGACTTACAAACGTCATAAAACACAAGCTTTGACTCATCCCAAAGGCCTCTTGTTGGCTTTTGGCACTGAAGTGAAAAAAAAAAATTTAATGGCTGTAAAACCTCTTCAGACGTTCCTGTTCCTCCAAAGAAAGGAAAGAAACCAGGGTAAACGATGGGCACAACACCCACCTCTTCAGTAAACGTCGTTCCAAATCGAAGTATATCCTTATTCGCCAGGGAAGTATCGCACAGCTAGGCAAGAGATAAACAGTCTGTAAGTTATCCGGAAAACACAGCTTTTAATGCAGACTCACTCAAATTTCGGCACACCGCCACGTACTTACTTTATGTGGCAACTAAAAAAAATCGGGAGCTTGTGCTTACACTGAGTTCCCGAATCTTCAACGGTCCTATAGCAATTAGCTTCCCTGTGAGGCTGTACTTGGCAACGATAAAGTGAAGGTACGAAGACTGAAATCAAAGACCATAATGTAGACGTTAATCCGGACGCTAATAATTCAAATACACTAGAATGACTGATGCAAAACTCCTGCCAAGCAATAGCTTGCTTACATTCTTCCAATGCTTTATAGTGAACTGGTTTGGAACGTCTGTCCTTGAAATAATGAGGTTGGCATCATCATCCAAATAAAAGAGCCAGGGCAGGCCTTGGTTGCTGCGATTATTAATAGCAAACATACATGCAAGCACGCATTTTTTTCAACAGATGCAAAAAGTATGGTGCAAATCATTGTGTAAAGGGTGGTGCACACTATAGAACATTGTGTTCCCAGAAAGCTGCTCTCTTACACCCAGTCAACCAAACTGAAGTGCGCCTATGTTGGCTGCCTCCATGTGTCTCACAGTGCTTCTTTTTTAAGGCGAAACAGACAGTTATGTAAAGCATCGCTCAAGGAGGTGACCATATATCGAAGTCTGTGGGGTTTCTAGCGCGGCTGGGGCCCTGTACTCGGAGCCAACACCACTCCGCTAGCTCGAACGACAGCTGTGGCCGCGAAAAACACACCGGGGAATAGCCTGCAGGCAAACCGTTTACTTCCCAAATCTATACGACGACCTCCCTTGGTCGCGCGCAGGCAGCAGCAGGCAGGCAGCGGGTACTGGTGGCAAGGACTTCCTTGGATTCCAGGACTTCCAGCGTTGTCCTGTGTTCTTCTTCCCCTCGTGTCTCGTCCTTTCGCTGGTGAAGTTATGTCGGATTAAGTCCGTCCGCGCCCGAATTCGTGCGTCTGACGTTCTTCCGTCGTCCGCTTGATGTCGAGATGCTTAGGCAACCGACGCCGCCGGAGCCACCCCGTGCGGCATTTTCCCGTTTTCTAAGCGAGTTCGCTGGCTTGGGATATAATAGCGATGTCTGTAGAGATTTCTCTGCGTTTCGCTCGCCCCTGCGCAATCCTGTGCGGGCAGCGCTTCCGCTTCCACAGCAACTTCCCTCTGGAAGTACCGCTTCAGCTCTCCCAGGCGCACAGGCGTGCGCAGAAGGGGTGCAAGGGGGTGCCCCCTCCCCCTCAATCGGCATGAAGGAGGGGGCGCAAATTTTGTCCCCTGTTGTTCCCTGCTACCCAGAAGATTTCAAGAGGCACTACCATGAACCTCGGCCCCCCTTATGGAGAGACCTGTGCATGCCTATGCCCATATGAATGGACCCGCTGATTAGACCCTACCTCGGCCGGTAGTTCAGCCGCGAAAGCTTCTCAGCAACCTGAAAGGGACTCACCCATTTGGGCGCCAGACCGGCCGCGAAGCCCACGGTTGCGGCTCTGAGTGCATGACTGCGCTTGAGAACCAGATCTCTCACATGAAAGTTTACGCCTCTGCGCGCAGTCATCGCAGGTCTTCTGACTTGCCCTAGCCTTCTCGCGGCTGCGGTTCGCCTCTTTAAAGGCATTTGCCAAACAATCGCACAATCGCGTGGCGTAGTCGTCGACATATGCCGTCCCTCCGCGGGCATCATCCGACCCCGGATCAGAATCGTGTACGTTGGGAGGTTCAGCTCCGTGGAAAACATAAGAAATGCCGGTCTGCAGCCCGTCGAGCGATTTGCGCTCGTGCACAAAGCGGAGATGGCGCCAAAGTGAGCATCCCAATCATTGTGTGATCTCGCATATGCGCCTAGGAGCGATCTGATATCTTGACTTCTTTGCTCGCTCACATTGGAACGGGGATGGTAGCACGTGGTTTTACGCTGCCGGACACCGACTGCAGCAGACGTATCACGAAAAACTTTGGAAGTGAAATATGCGGCATTGCCAGTGATCAGCCGCTCAGGAAAGCCGCAGCGGAAAAACACTTCAGACAGTTTTGCCAGGATCTCCCGGGCAGTCGCTCTTTGCAGCTGGTACAATTTAGCGATCCCACTGAAGTGGCACGTGACTACCAGCACGTATTTGTGCCCTCTTTACCTGCGCGACAGCGGCTCCATCAAATCGCACGCCAGGATCTCGCAGGGTTTTATAGCATACATGGCATACGTATACTATGGGTACGTACTACGTTCGTTCGTACGTACCCACATGCGTCAGCCTTCATTCCCGGCCAGATAGAGAATCGACAAAGCTTCTGTCATGTCTTCAGAGCGCTCCCGTGACCGTCGGCGTTGTGATAGTGATAGCCGCCGTTTGCGTGGAATAACAGCTTTGAAGGCCTCATCCAAGGCCTCGTTGCCTGGCACATATTTTGGCACAGCTCCGTCACGCTCCTCCCTCAGGAGGTTCTGTAACTCACTCGTAGCAATACTGGCTACACTAGAGTTAGTGCCAACCATACTACCAGTGACTTCACAGCGCAATTTTGCCTGATTTCGCGGACGATCCGTCTCTTCAGTAAGACTACTGATCAACTCCTGACAAAATGAGTCTTCCTGATGAGCCTTGACAAGCTCTTCTCTGCTGGAGAGATCCCTCCAAGCAAGCACCGAGAGCGGACGTACATTTCGACAACTCAGTCTATCAGCGAACCTAGAACCGCCGCCACTCGCATTTTCTCCGCAAACCGTCTAAACGGCCACCCGCACGAATCTGCGGCTGTCGCCGCCGCCGGGCGGCCCTCGGCACTCAACCGTCGCCAGAGCGTATCGACGCCAACCGACGAACTCCCACCTACCAACACGGCCCCCTCATCTGCGCCCTGCTCGCAGCTGAGAGGGAGCTTGACAGCCATGGCCTCGATCTCTACTCTCACCATGCCAGTAGCGAACATGGGTACCACCTCTTTTTCCGAAGACTATATGGCAGCGGAAGGAGGCTGGTCCCGGAGTTTCCACAAAGGCCACACACTCAAGGCGGAACAGCGCAACACCTGACCCCCCCCCCCCTCCCACAGTATGATGCCGTCGAGCGCCTCCAAAAGCAACAGGAGGCTCAAGCAGTCCACCTAGCTGGTTTCCTCAGCGCCAAAATCTACATCCAGTAACACACCCAACTCCTCGCCCAGACTCAAAGCCTGGGCCAAGCCATCGAACAGCTCCAAATCCCACAGCAGTCAATACATGCAACCCTCATCACACTCACAGCTCCTTGCAAAACGAAACGACCAGACCCTCGGTAGCACCCCTACTCCCACTCCTCATCTGCTGGTGAGATCCCCTCAGGATCTGGCAATGGAACTGGCGGAGCTTTAGGAGCCAATGCGCAGTCAGTACATTGCACAGTTATCTATTACCCCCCCCCCCCCCCCCCAACCCCACCCCAAGGACGCTATAGCGCTCCAGAAAACCGGCACAATTTCAGAGTTGCCGGCTTTCAAGTTTTCACTACACCTGACACCCCAACTGTCTCTACTCTTGTCTCTAACCACATCTCCATTAATCAGCACACCTTTGACGACAGAGCTTCTCCCCTCCAGTAGGAGAGAACCTAGCAAATTCGTGCTTAAGATCTACAGCCCACCCAGCTACAGGCGACAACGTCGAACAGCTTTTTCAAACGGCCCTCATTCTTTCAAATAACAACGTCACAATTGTCGGCGACTTCAGCGCCCCGCATCACGCATGGAGCTTTTCCAAAGTCACTGCTACGGAAACGAAGCTTCATGCCGCGATCTACTAACATCGAATAACCATCCTTACACACCCATCCCACCCCACCCGAATCGGAAGCAGCGCAACTAGAGACACGTGCCCTGATCTCACTTTCGTAAAATACAACCCGACTGCCGACTGGACAAACACCGATGAAACCCTCGGTAGTGATCATACTATTCCCACTACACACATCCGCACCCATTGTACCATTAAATCCATTAGTAAAAAAACAAGGTCACGCAGATCAGGATGCCTGTTTCAAAGCCCACCAGCAAGCTACTGGCAGCTCCCAGCGGGGCTTGCAAGAATGGATCCAGCAACTACAAAATGATGCACAGGAACACACTAAACATTTCATCATTACCCGTGACACCCCCGAAATTGGCGCGCGACTCCTCAACCTGAGTTAATCCAGACGAGGCCTCTTCACGAGATGGCGTCGAGAGCGGCTAAATCGTTAGCTCTAACTGCGCATAGCCAAACTAACGGAGGAATCATTACAACAAGCCGCCTCATAAGCCCAATCAAACTGGATCCAGCTGTGTAAGGCAGTTACAGGGCACGCTAGGCAAAACAGACTTGGTCGCTCCTTCGCCACCTCACTGGTTCCACTAAAAACAAACGCACCACTCGCCAAACCCTCCACAAAACTCTCCATAACCACCCGGGAACAGAGAGAGAGGTGTTGGAGGGGCTTGAAGAGCGGTACATGTGGCAACCAGTGGACGTACGCTACCCCGACTATACAGAGGACGCCAGTCCAGACCTCGACAGGCCCTTCACTTCATATAAAGTCACCAAAGCGTTATACACGACCTCACCCGCAACGCCACCCCGGGCAAAGACCATATCCCCAATCGACTCCTTCGAAATCTCGACTCAATTTCTATTGACGGACCTCACCTTATAGTTCAACCAAATCTGGGATAGCCAGACCTTATCGGAATAGTGGAAACACGACGAATTCAAACTCATCCCAAAACCTAATAGAAACTTACAAAACCCTCATTTCCTGCTTAGAAAAACGTCTCGAACATGTTTGCAACAGGCTGCAGCCTTACCAGAGAGCACTACAGCTTTCTCTCACACCACGTTCGGTTTTCGACCTCATCCATCCACACAAGACATCCTTCTTCAAATCCAGGGAGATCTACCCAACAACATATCTACTCATACCACATACGCTGTCCTTGTCCTGGATACTGCCGAGTGCACTTGCAACAAGCCCAAAGCAAGGACGCTACGCAAGCACTACACGTGTTGGCAAGAGTCCAAATGTCACGACTTTTGACAGTTACTTGTAAACAATGCAAATGTCTGCAAGCCACTAAGAGTTTTCATCGGCACTTTGGAACTTCCGAAAAGGAAAAGTTGGCCCGTATCTGCTATAATGCATACAGGCAAACGGAAGATTCCGGACTAAAATAATGATATTGCATTTTGAACTAAACGAATGTGGGTAGTTCTGAACTCTGTTGCCAAGATGGCTTCTTGTAAGCCCTCCTTAGCTCTTTCTGGAGGCCTGAAACAGTTCTATTGAATTTCTATAGAATACGGGCACCCTGTTCCAAGGTGCGCAGGGAAGCAGCGTGCATCAAATTCATTATGCTAAGAAGGGCAGTTCTCCACTTGGTGCAACCTTTTGCAACTGTAGGCGATAAAAAGGCAAAGGAAATAAAAACAAACAAATGGGTAGCACAGGAAACCCCAGAAAACGGCCAGCAGAAAAGAAAGAATAAGCGAGCATACGCTCACGTTCATTCAAAGCACTTACAACAAGCATGCTAGACCTGTTGAAACAAATACTGTACGAATTTCAAGTGACAAAACAGTAATATGATATCACATCAGTCCGCTGACTACGATGCTTTATATCTTTAAAAGAGACTGAGTGATTTCTTGCAAAAGAAAAAGAAGAGGCAATACAAGGGACAAACAGCTCTATGCATTTTACTTCAACATATTTCACCTTTGCTTTGGGCGCCTTGAAGTAGCTTCACCCAGCGTAAGAAATCTGTCGCAAATACTGCCTTCAGAGCTACGACGATACAAGGTAAGAACACAGAGGTTGGCAAGTGCTTCACAGGCAGTTTCGTTACCATGCTCCTGGAAGGGCAACAAAAATAAATCCAAGATTTCAAAACAACCAACCTGGCGAAGCGTCTGCAATGCGCAGGCTGCGGTGCTCAGCCAACAGCAAGAGCACGCGCTGACAACTAGTCCGCTAGAGTCGTCAGGAAACGCACCAATTCGGGAATAAAAGGCCATTCAAGTTTACCTTGCAGTTGTAGAGTGATGGCAGCAAGAGGCTCCGAAGTGCTCCTGATGAAATGCTAGAATCCTAGACAGCAACAAAATATGTTTTCGCAATCAAAACATTTGAGCCGTGTTCAACAAATGACTAAGTAATGAACAGCTACCGCACGCAGGCTGTTTTACACAGCCCCTTTTAGAACCCGCAAAGCACTCTTGTGCGGCAAAAAGCTTGCACTTTCACAGTGGCAAGCTTAAGTGAACAACTTGTGAGCGCTCCTATATGTAATTGGGTGCGCTCTGTAATACCTGATGTTTGACATTGTACAATGCATCGAGGTTGGCATCCACCTTGGCTGCGGGAATGCAGCTTCCGGTGACGTGAAAATACTGAAATAAAAAAATTACAAATGAAATTGGTGCGCGCTGAGTGCCACGTGAATAAATACACAACTGTTCAGCTCTCTAGAGTGAGCACCGCGAGAAAAAAAAAAGCCTCCATTGTGAAGTCTCGCAGTTTAATAACCTGCGGCATTTAAAACAGCTTATTGAAATTATTAACCCATTCCAAGCTTTCGAAATAATATGCGTGAAAGAAGCCACATAATGTTATATCCCGCATTATGAGCTCCCTCAATTATGCATAATGAGCCCCGATTACCACCTGCAAAGTTTCGCATTCTCCAAATTTTATTCCGTTCGTTTCAAGTATCACAGCGTAATAATACCTTATCGGATGGGCATGAACACACGCTGCTGTTGGCGAGCAGGAATTCCTCTGGGCAGGTCACACATCTGAAGCCAATAAAAAACAGCGTTCTACTACTTTGTTGGTAGAAGGCTTTTTGAAGATGTAACCTCCCAGCTGCGTCTGTAAGCCTTACTTTTGGCTTTTCACATCAGGCCACGTCCTCTCACTGCACGCAGTGCACGTCAGCCGTCTAACGCCATCGCTTCCAACTATTTCCTCTGAAATAAAAACGACGAACTACCGTTTGTTCATGTAATTGCGCTTGTCCGAGAGGCCTATAATAAAAACATATAAAATACCCGGCCACACTGCTGCGCAAGCAGTCATTCACACAAGACTAATCAGCAAAGGATGGAGATGCAGGCGAATTGCATTGCATTCATGTTGTTCTAGCGCAAAAGGACAATGACCACAAAAAATGGGAAAGGTGCAGCCTCTGTAGTGTCCCCGCTCGCTTGTATTTGCCTTCTCGCGGCTGGAAAAGCCTAGATCAGTAAAGTCTGGCGTCTGGTCATGGCAGTGCACGCGTTTTGTAAAGTACAGCGGCACAGAGCTTCTTTTCAAAATTTCAGATACAAACAAATACAATTATGGTACTGAAGCCGATAGGTGAGTCAAGAAAACGCACGAATTTTGTGATTTCGGACATTCCTAGCAAGGGAATATGTTTGCACGACTCATATCCTGTTTGGTGCAGTAAGGAAACAGCTGTGACATAGGATTTCTGAATAAGCATCCTGAGTGGAAATAGAATGTGCCACATTATAATTTTATATGTGCATAAAGTCTTGCACTGGCCTTAAATGACCCTCACCTATACACTTCATACTCACAAAAGAATGGTATACTTTCGGGACACAACATAAATGCATTACAGCCTGAAATCACCGCGCTGCAAAATAGTGGCTTTCTAAAATAAAATAGCTAAGCGGAGCATATTATGAAATGAACCCTTGGGAACAGAAAACTTGTGCAATTGTGTTGTTTTCACGTGGATTTTTTTTTTTTAAGCCAGGGCAATAAAACACGTCGTAGTGGCGTTTCAGCATTTCGTCTCCATCGAAATGTAGCCACCGAGGACGGAAACCAAGCCGCGCACTAGGGTATAGCAGAACACTCGGTTATCACTGTAGGTGAGCAGCGAATTCAATTTAACAGCATACAAGCTATAATTCCTTCGCTAGCCAGAAGCGTATATTGCTCAAACCGCACAGTTATGGGGCAAAGCAACTTATTTGGGAAACAACACTGGACCCAGAGAAGAGAACGCTTATCAAAGAGGCCGCACCATAGACTCCGTCAACGCAGCTGCTGCAGCTATTCGTGGTCTTCTGAAAGGGCGAGTTATCTGCGCACCGCACGCAACCCCAGCCATCAAGAGATGTCACCTGCAAGAAGGTCGAGCATAAACATCCGCGACTGACGATTCAGCACAACCAGATTTTCTTTTTTCTTCCACCCTTTGTCTTGTCTAAGCTAGCAATGTGGCAGCGCTGGCTTGCCCAAATGAAAGCTAGCATGCTGCATATAGTGAAATAAAAAGAAAGAGAAAGGCGCTAAATGCGTCAACGCTGGCCAATACTGGCAAGACTCTGAACACCAACGCAGCACGTGAAAGCGTAGTATGCGGATTAAAAAAAAAAGAAATCAGGGTTTGCACTAAGAAATGCAATATAGTTTTATTTCATGACTGTTAAAAGCAGATTGCCTAGGCTGAGATTGTTGTGCTTGCATGCCATATATACGGTTAAAAATGCATACTCGCATAGATCAACAAACCCAGAGCACACAAATCCAACCTGTCTTCAGTGACGATGCTAATGGCACGGGCAAACTGCCGAGAAAAGATACTTGCATGTTCGGGCGGACATGACAAACACGATACTTTCGTGGCACTTTCGAGGGATACGATCTTGTGTTGCGGTTTGCATTGGCACGACGAACCTAGTAGGAATGAAAAAAGTAATATAGGCAGCATTCAAATTGACTATTAAGCAACTCCAACTTATTTATTGTTAGTAAAATAACTTAGAAGGAAGGCCCTACAGCTACTCCCCACATCTACACAAGATCTACCCCAGCAGGATCTATATATAAAGAAAAGCAGAGCTATGAGACAGACTGCTTTGCATTTTCACTTTGTCGAGTATTCAACAGTTGGGTTTCTAAATCGAGCACTCCATTATTCGCCGACTAACACCTCATCTGGAGCAGGCTCGATATCTACCGAACACCCAGTACGCGTTCAGGGAACATCTGTCGACACACGACATCTTGATACACCTTAAAGAGGAGGTCACGGATGCTCCTAGCAGAGCACAGACAAGGGCCATACTAATGTAGAAGAACTTCTTGCTGGGCGAGTTGGTGCATAGCTTTCTTGGGATGGCTTTGCGCACACGAACAAACATACACAGGAAGGAGCAGAAGACAGAAAGAGCGCAAACTATAAACTAGATTTATTGCTTTCGCAACAGAATATATATGCAGCATACACACGTGCAAAACAGAATAGGGAGAGGGAAAAAAAGAGGGAAAATGGAGTGAGGGGAAGGGGATAGCAAGTCAGGCCTGCATAGGTCAGCGAAAGCCACGGATAAAATTCCTTTCCCTATCATATAAGGTGACCGAGGTATCGCTAATACAATTTTCGCCTTTTTCTCTGATGTGGAATGCTTCTAAAAGTTCGCGGGCTATTTTGCTTTTACTCTTGCCCAGAATCGATGTATTTGAGCATCGGCTCACAACCAGAGCATGAAATGCAATGGGCAGGCAAGTTCGCCCCGTCTCTTTTTCTTACAGAAAGAGCACGCTCCCCTGCGCGCTCATTGATGCAGCGTACAGTTTGGCCGACATACACGCGTCCACACTTCAGCGGGATTTGATAGACCACGCCCGTGGCACATTTGACGTACTGTTCAGCATGTTTTATTGTACATGCGCTCCGTGGGGCTCCTTCCTCGGTGATCCTGAGGCATAACCCAGCAAGCTTGCGCTATTTCTGTTTTCTGCTCCTTCCTGTGTATGTTTGTTCGTGTGCGCAAAGCCATCCCAAGAAAGGGCCATACTAGCTCTTGACGTTAAGGGCGCGCACGGTAACGTGGATCACGACAAAATCCTGGGGAACTTAGCGGGGTCACGTCGTGGCGAACGGGCCTATAACTACGTCCATGCGTTCCCCAGTAATCGAACGGCAATAATAAGCGTAGGAGACCCACGACCGGACAAGATAACACTTACGGGCAAGAGGAACGCCACAGGGATCTGTGATCTCCCCCCACACTATTTAACACTGCCATGGCGAGCCTCCGGAAATGTCATCCCGGGTATAACACACTTGGTGTATATGATATCACCATATGGATCACCGGGGGATCGGACGGAGAGTTCCAGATACCTTGCAGGAGGTCGTCCATGTCGTTGCCAAGTACGCGAGAGAATACGGTATAAAGAACGGAGGCCTCCAACCTGGGAAGAATTTCCCCAGGAGCTGTCAGCAGTCCATACCTCAGCAAAATCACGAGTGCTCACTCAGGCTAACTCCCAAAAGCTTGATCAATCTATGTGCTAGCTCAAGCTCAGACTCACACAGGTACGTGCCCACTCAAACTCATGAACTCAAACTCATTTAGGCTCAACTCATTTGAACTCACCCCGACTCATGACTCATCTGGAGTCAGCCACTGCGACTCATGTGTCCGACTCACTCTCATCTTGTCTCACTCATTTCAACTCTTGACTCATCTGGACTCATTCACTCCTTTCGACTCACGACTCATTTGGGCTCACTTACTCATTTCGACTCACGACAAATCTCGACTTTCACACATTTCAACTCATGACTCCATTGGGTTCACTCATCCCAACTCACAACTCAGTTGGGCTCACTCACTTGTTTCGACTCAAGGCACATGAGCTCACCGAAGCGCCCAAGTGGCCAAGTGGCACGCCCCCGAGCCGACCGATCGTACGACAATGGACCCCTGCCCCCCATGCAGCGACATGGTGAGACTCGGACAACGATTCCACCACGTGCCCATGCAGCTCAAGGGATAGGGACAAAACGCCGTTTTCCTCGCTTCCTCGGAATCCTCTTCTTCGGTCGCCCACAGATGTCGCCAAGCAGCCTCGTCCTCAAACGTCCTTGGTCGTGGAGTAAATCATTCCTCCCCTCCGCTGTCAGTAAACAAGGAGGCAAAAAAATCTAAGCGCACACCGTCGTCGCGAAAACACAGACCATCATCTGAGCCTGAGCCTAGACTCACTCACGACTCAGATAATGATCTGAATGTGAGTTCGGACTCACTCCCGACTCAGATCATGATCTGATGCGAGTCCGGACTCACTCACACTCAGACCACGATCTGAATGTGAGCCTGAGAGACCCCGTGAGACTTGACTCATGAGTCAATCCGGCGGCCTAAGCATCAGCCTTTCGAGACGGGACCCCTGGACATCGACTTGGCTGAGATCACTCCAGCTGAACCAAGTGTCCACATCCAGCAGCGGGCTCAGCTGCGCGCTGGAAAATTCCGAGCCCCTGGCGGTTCGGTCGAGAGCATGGACCTTAAACACGAAGGCCGAAGAGATCCACCTACGACTAAACGGGAGAACTATCCCCAAAGTGCAAAGGGTATCAGGATCCTCGGTGTCCTCTTCCAGAACATGGGAAAGCCAACTACACCACCAAATTCCTCTTTACATAAATAGCTCAAATCATGGGTATGATTCGGATGATCACTAACCGTCGAAGAGGAATGAAAGAGAAGGATGTCGTGCAAATAGCACATGCATTCATCATCAGTCACATAACATACCATCCCCTTATAGCAACCTCACTCAGGCCGAAACGCGCAAACTATGTGGCGGTGCGGACGGCGGTAAAGACGGCGTTGGGGCTTCAACCGCACACGGCAACGGACAAGCTCCTGCAACTCTAGGAGTCCACAACTCCTTGGTTGGACTGACTGAAGCCCTCATAGTGGGCAGAACGCCCGCCTTCAATAAACTAGAATGGGAAGAGAGCTTCTCCGCAGAAAAGGGTACGAAACCCTACCCAAGCCCCCCGACACTGGGTCACTCATGATCATAGCCCCCACGCGTCGGGCGAATATCTTCGTGGCTCCCACTCTGAGAAAGTATTAAAACGGCGCGACCAACGGGGACAGAAAAGAGACACAAACGACGGGACAAGCGCCACTTTAATTGCTCCCCATGCCTTGCTTATGGTATTTTGCTTGCCGATCCAATGTTCTGCGAGTGCTTCCAAGAGATGGCGATAGACTGTTGTTTGTAGGTTTCATGTACCTGTGATACGGATAGTTGCCGTACAAAAAGGCAGGCTTGATGCGAAATAAACTCAGTTGCAAGTGGCTCTCGTCCCGTCGTTTGTGCGTCTTCTCTGTCCTCGTTAGTCGCGCCGTCTCATTACTTTTACCATGAACCAGCTAGCTCAAACAAGAGTTTACTTGAGCATACTCCGAGAAATATGAGCAGACAGCAACACATGGGGAGAAGAAAGGTACGGATCAAGGCTCTCCGGAAACGTCTCGAACCAGATCCCAGAATGCATTATACGGACGCAGCTCAGTACGGCCCCTCCAGACAAGCCATGGCTCTGAGTGCCGTTGACGGCAACGGTGACCCGATAGCTACAGGGTCCATCGCAGGAAAGGACGTGAGCGCAGCTGCCGAAGAAACGGCAACAGCTAGAGCCATACAACATATTGTCGCCAACTGACAGGAAATATCGAACGAAGACCGAAACCCGAGTACAATCGCGACGAACGCCCAGGTGGTTTGTCGAGCATTCGCGCGTGGCACCATCTCTATCCAGGCGGAAAGGGTGTTACGCTCCTGCTCGACAGACATCGCGCCGACACACCTCAATTGTGGGTGTGTCGGCGCAAAGAAATCCCATGCGCCAGGACGCCAAACCAGCCAACCAATCTCCGAGTCAGCAAAGATGACGTTGCACCATGACGCTCGTACTTGCTCCTACCATTCCGCCATCTGTCACTACTGCGGTAACGAAGGACACCTCGAGAAGGCTTGCGGAAAGAAGGCAGCCAAAGAGAAAACTTCCAAGACTGATCAGCATCAGATTGATCAGACTGATCAGCCTGCTAGGAAAAGACTCGTTTCCTACAGTAGGAATATCGCTCTGCGGCATAAACCGCGTACCTCGAATCGAAGTGCCGCTATCCTTATCGAACGCCGTCCCTGAATACCCAGAAGTCTTCGCTCAGGGACTATGGAGAGGAAGGGGCTTTCCGTTCGCATTGAGCTTGAGGCTGAAATCACTCCTATCTTTTTGAAGGCACGTCAATTTCCAGTGGTTCTACTACCCAAAGTAGACGAAGCCATCGGCGTCCTTTTTCAAGAAGGCGTCTACCAGCCCGTATGATCCTCATGATGGGCTACCCCTGTAGTCTGCATCGTCAAGAAAAACGGCAAGATCAGGCTGTGTAATGACTACAGAAACACCTTCAACCAAGTGGCCAAGATGGAAACGTATCCGCTTCCAACCACCAGCCAGCTTTTTTCAATCCTTGCAGCATGCGCTGTCTTCTCACAGCTAGACCTCAATCAAGCCTACCAGCAGCTTGCTGCGGACAGTGACGCAGCCGACCTCCTGACAGTCAGTACACATCGAGGACCAATCAGAGTTACTCCCCTGCCGTTCGGAGTGTCATCCACCGCAGCCATATTTCAGCGCTACATGGAGGAGCTCCTCGTGACACTGCCTGGAGTCCACGTGTACCCCGACGACATCACAGTAGGAAGCCAGGATGCCTACGAGCATATATAACAAACGCCTGCGAACTGTGTTAAAGCGCATAAGGGACGACAACCGTCTGAGCCAAGAGATATGCGCCTTCGGCACACCAGAAATAACTTTCCCTGAATACTGCACTCACACCGCCGGTATTCATCCGCCCGAAGAAAAGGTCGACGCCCCGAACAAAGCACCGAGACCAAAGAACAAGCAGCAACTCCATTCTTTCCTCAGACTGCTGAACTTTTAGAACAGGTTCCTGCGTGGTGCTGCTCACAGCCTCGAGCGTCTGTACCGCTTCCTTGCGTAGGACCAACCATGAAGATGGCGCCGAGAAGCCGACGCTTTCAAACGTGCTAAAGAACTCATACGGACGTGCGACGTCTTAGTGCACTCGACATGCACAAGCCGCTCACGCTTGTTGTCTACCTATGGCATAGGAGTTGTTCTAAGTCACGAAGACACAATCGGACAAGAATCGCCTATTGTTTTCTGTTCCCGTACTCTGAATTCAGCAGAACGAAACTACCCTCGGACAGACAGAGAGACTCTGGCTGTCGTCTCCGTCGCCAGGAAGTTCCATCAGATTCTCTACGGGAGACATTTCACAGTCTACATCGACCACAAGTCGCTGTTAGGTCTGCTGCATCACAGCCGCCTGATAAATAGCGTGCTGTCCCCAAGGATGTTTTGTTGCAATCTGCTGCTCGCAACGCTAATTCATTCAGCCGCCTTCCACTGCCCTCTACAAATGCTGAAAATCCTGCTATGGCAGATGTCCTACTGCTCGAAAACCCACCCGAAGCTTTCGCGGATGCAACGAAGATTGCTCAATTGACAAAGGAGGATCGTGTGTTGTCCCGAGTACTGTTGGGATCGGGTGAGCGTGGTCGGGTCGGAGTAGGGACGAGGAAGGCGGGAGACGGGGTTACGAAGGTAAAACAAAGAAAACTTTATACAGGCTATTTACATGATTACAGAAGAGCAACTGAGAGGGACTCTCAGTGGATGAGGACTGCTTCGCTAGCGGGAGTGCACACTGGAGTCCTCAAAACAACTCCCGTTAAATAGCGCACAGATTCCCCAGATCCCTGTCTGGGGAAATAGTTCGAAGAATGACGTCCAATCAGACGGACAGTTGCGGCCACTGTTGATACCGCCCACGGCAGGGGCGGCGCTGGGCCGTGGTGCTCTGCCGCAGCTCGGTTGATGGGAGAGGGTAGAGGCTCAGTAATTAAACACTGCTGTCTTTCACTAAGCACGCCACCACTCTGTTCGTTGACCCGAGGGTCGACTCGGCCACGGAACGCCGCAATCGTCGCCGCATCTTCGGCCTTCGGCGATCTTTGACCTTCGCCGCTGCGACCATGGTCCCACGGTCCTGGAAGGTCGCTGCCTAATCCACTTAGGCAGGAGGGGAGGCATCACAGGTCCTACAGCACCCCTTTTTGAGCTTCGCCGCTACCGCCATGTTCCCACGGTCCTCGAAGAGAGGGGGGGGGCATCCCAAACCCAACAGTACTCAATTGGATTCGTACCGGATGACCAGAAAAATTACCGAATACACTTTGGAAATTCTAAAGTGTGCTTGGCGAAAGCCTTGTGGTCAAACCACTGCCGCTTCCCCGAACCGCTTGGGGCGGAATCACTGGGCCGCTTCGGAGCCATGCTTCTCACTCACTCGACTAAAACGAGACGTCTGGCGAAGGAGCGGCAGCGCTGCTGCCACCGCTACCGCTACTGTGTGACGTCAGGGTTGCTATGCACAGCTGCGTCCCCCACCGGCGCGCCGGTTGCTGAGGAGGGGAGGAGGTTGCGTCGCTGCGCGGAGGAGAGGCCACAGTTGGCACGATTCCAGCGCACGGACGGACACCGCGAGCATGAGCCATTAAAGGCTTTCGCCTTAAAAAGTAGAGGATCGGTTCCAACCTTACTTCGTGCGCCACGACGAACCCGCTTATCGCGACTGTATCTTGTAGGGTGCCCGGGCCATGATTTCACCGCCACTCCGCGTGGAGGTGCTTCACTTGCTTCACCCATCACATCCCGAAGTCGTCCGCATGAAGGAACAATGTTATGTAGGGTGGCCGAAACTCGACAGTGATGTAGAAAACACCGTCCGTGCGTGTAAAATCTGCCAAGAATCTATGAACGCTCCACCGCCCGCTGCAGTCCATCTCTGGGAGCGGACTACGAGACCGTGGTCAAGGCTACACGTGGACTTCGCTGGACCAATCTCGGCAAGATATTTCTAATTGTCGTAGGTTCGTTCCCGAAATGGCTAGAAGCCGTTATTGTCAAGACCACTTCAGCTGCTGTCGTTACCCAACAACCGAGAAAACCCTGCCACTCACGGACTCCCTGACGTCGTATCCGACAACGGTTCTTCATTCACATAAACAGAGTTACGATAGTTTCTCGCCAGAAACAACACTCGCCAAGTTTTAGTCGCACCCTATCATCCATATTCCAACGTACAGGCTGAGCGCTTCGTTCAGGAAACAAATAAAGCGCATAAACGACTGAAAATCGCAACGTCGAACTTCGGCTGAGCCATTTAAGCCCGGCGGAGCTGCTGTTCTCACGCCAGCTAAGGACTGCTCTAGACAGCTTGCACCCCGATCCACAGGAAGGCGTCCAGTGAGAACGCAACCACTGTCACAGAAGTTCCGCGCTACGCCAGCGCGCAAGCTTGCGCCCGGCGCCTCAGCCTTCGCACGGAACTTTTCATCATATGGTCCTCGATGGCTCCTTGATATCATCTGCTACTGCAAGGGACCTGAGTCCGATGAGGTCCGACTCCACGATGGTACGACCTGGCGTAGGCACGTCGACCACATCAGGAAGGGAGACTGCAACCTACCCAATGTTCCTCGCCGTGCACCTGAAGTCGAAATGCTCGATCCGCATTCCGAGTCAGAAGATCAAAACGAACAACCTGCTCACAAGCCACCATCTGACTCACCAGAACCCGTACACAGCCGCTCCGATTCAGACAGCGCAGATGCCTCAAATGACATTCCTCGGCGCTACGCCCAACAGAGCCTCCCAGCCCCGAGACTACGTCCAGAAAAAGGGGAGAAGTGTTGCGTATCCTGGTACTGCCGTTCCGCAGTGCATACCGCTATACTGCCGCTCCGAGTGCTCCGAGCACCGTATTTCGTTTACCACCTAATCCACTGCATTCCCGTGGCTCCGGGCTGCCCGGTCTCAGCGTGTACGCAGCTACATAAGGACACTGAACTCTGTTCACTCACTCTCCTCTTCAACACGTGACTGTCTACCGTGCTTATATGCTTTCGCTCTAATAAACAGTTTTACGTCAGACTCCGACCGGATAACACTTCAATAAGAGTGTAACCTCCAAGCCAGATCCCACTCATCACAGCTCCCGGAGGCATCAGTGACGAGAACAGTATGATGGAGGAAGTTCTCTAATTGATCAGCAAGGATATCATTTGGGATATTTTTCGCAATTGGGGGGGGGGGGGGGGGGGATATGGTTGCAATAGAGGTCAGGAGGATGTCGAGCTTTTTCTTCGCGTCCCCACTTCGTTGTTTCTTCGGCATCCGTAGGTAGCGCGTGACAGCATTTTTATGTTTTGTTCAATTGAATACTTGAATCAGTGGAAAAAAAAAATAAATTGTTAGCTATTGCGGCTGCAGCTATTTCCAGCTTTTTCAAAGGTGGCGACCTTACATAACGCACGCACAACAAACATGCAACGTGCAAGGATATGATCAAAAAAGGAGCAAGAACCATGGGTTTTAGTGCTTTCAATCCCTCGAGACAAACACGCCTCGTTTGCGAGACAGCCAGTGCATTTGTAATCATTAATGAAATTTCATGACAAATGCATGCTACTAAGATGGAAAACAATAGCACAAAACGCCGTTCAAGGATGAGGGATGCTGTGCACTTCGCGGCTCAAGATGCTTCCGCGTACAGCTAACCGGTGCAGTGTCATGCGTTTACTTGCAACTCACACACTCAAAGAATTCGCAAACACTTAGAAAAACTAACGAAGCAGTTGTATGATGCCAGCAGCTGTACAAACCATCTTTCGACGCTAGTTGCGTATGTTCCTGTCCTCTGTTGGCGCCACATTTAACACATGACAGCGCGACAACGTCAAAATAACTCGCGTTGTCGCACTCGCTAGGCGTGCGATAAGCACTCAGGTATCGTGACTCGGCGAAAACTATCAGTGCTCCAATAGAAACTATGAAGAGCATCTCCTTAATTTTTAATTAACACATCCCCAAGGTATTTTACCATGCATTTCGCGAGCACCGCCGTCCGCAACGCCTCAGCACGCTTCTGTTTACTGTTATTCTGTTACAACCGTTGCTATACCGTTGCTATGCACAAGGTGACAGGGCCGCCAAGTGAATTCGTCTCCATAACTACAAGCTAAAGAATTATAAACATTTCTTCTTACCAATAGCCTAGTTCTATTCTATATTCAAAAACTATTTGACATTAATTTCATAGCACTTGTCGATTATTTGACTTAAAGGTTAAAACATACTAGATAAAACTGATGCGAGAGAGTCAGGAAGCCAAGGTAAGCCCAGTACTATCCAAGTTCAAGTCGGTCAGAGCCAACGCTTGCCAAAGCGTCTCGTTGCGCCCGATTGAAACATTGCATGAAGTGGTGATCATTTAAGTCCTGACAAACACCAGTATGACGGTAGCAATCGGCTTCGAAGGGAGTGCAAATAAGCTGGGAGTTGGCATAGTGCGAGACGGTGAAGTTCTGTCGAATGCACGAGTAACGTACATTACTCCACCGGGCGAAGGCATGTATCTAGTTTCATTACCCGTCTGTAAAAATTAAGTCAGTAAACCGTGGTATCGTTTGTTTTGTCTCACAGTTTTTGGACGTTCATTACTGAGTAGACCGAGATTGGTGCAAGACAGAGGAAATGCACGGCTGTCAACAAATCGCACAATACAGAACGCATTTGGCATGCGATAATGTATCACCCTACTTTCCTGATGACTTACTTTTTTTTTTTTTGTTCGTTGTTTCAGGGTTTCAACCAAGAGACACCGCAGTACACCACCGAGCGCACGTGTTAGACGTGCTTGAAAGGGCGCTGGAGGAAGCAAACATCACGCCGAACCAAATTGACGTTGTTTGTTACACCAAAGGCAAGTTACCACGCGCCTGCATTTTAGTTTCCCTATCCCAGGCACAACAGCGAATCGTCGCAAAAAAATAGGGGAAAAAGCATCTCGGTGGCAGGTCATGACTGTTTCTATTTTCGTTCTAGGACCTGGTATGGGAGCACCACTGGTGTCTGTTGCCATTGTTGCGAGGACTGTTGCACAGCTGTGGAACAAACCAATCATAGGTGTCAACCATTGCATCGGCCGTATCCTTGCTGAATTTCTCTGAATCAGCATCTGCTTGTGTTACGTTGCAAAAATGAGTGCATATTGGCAGGATTAAAACTGCCTGCATGTAGAACATGTCTCTTGGAATCTCAACATTTCTTAACATGACTTCTAGATATTGAAATGGGGCGGCTGATCACTGGAGCAGTCAACCCAACCGTATTGTACGTCAGTGGTGGCAACACACAGGTGAATCTGCCAAGTATTTCTGCCGGCTATAGTGCCCTTGCGCTGTTAATGATCAGAATGGTTCAGTTGCATGTATGCATGGATGCAGCTGTCAGTTTTTAACTACATTTAAGGTTTGCTGTTTGGTAATAGCAGAAGTAGACTGATGTGTACTTGTAAAATTAATTTGGTCCATTGAGTATAAATATTCAGGTGGGCCTTGAGACTTTAATAAAAGTACTATTTTAGAAATAATTATAAAATAATTTAGTTGGTGAAGCCCTGTGCAGTACAAAGTTAAGTGTTGTTCCATGCAGTGCAGAAGGGAAACAGCTGTGGGATAGGAGGCTAAAGAAAGTGGAAGAATGTGGTGGAAAACTGAACCCCATTCTTTGTTTGCATGTATGTGACAAGCAGCCACTGTGTTCACTGGAGTGGACTGATGTCCTTTAGTACCAGCTGCAACAAAGATATGACAACTGTACTATATGCCACACTTCTGAGGCTAAAAACAGCGCTAACGGGGACGAAGCAGAGAGAGGGACACTCAGATCATGCACCAACCAGCCCAAATTTCCACCCTTTTGAAATTCCACACTTTGCTGTACAAAATATATTAATAAAAAAAAAAACAGCACTGACAGTTATTTTTGCACTCCATGTCAGAGATGTAAAAAGCAGACAGAAGTCGTCGTATTCCAGAGCAGTGAACACAACGTGAACATAAGTGCACGTGACTTGCATTTGTGCTTTTTTTTTAGTTGCCAGCAATCCTAAAAAATTGTGCATATATTCTTCATTCTTACCTCCCCAAACAAGGTGCAGAAGTCTGCGATACTCTGCAGTGAGGCTTACAGCTACCTTGTTGTGCCCTTCACACTTGCTGTGGACCATTCTTCCCTCAATAAAAATAAAGCACAATACCAGATGGTCTTCAAGCTCAGCTTTGTGCAGGGAATCTGATTAAGTGATGAGGCTAAGAAGCACATAATCATCAGGCTGCTGTGGTTAGTGCAGAACCACGGTAACTGGAGATCGCTGGATGAGAATTTTATTCTGCAGTGGATTTGATTTTACTGTTGGTGATGAGGACAACAATGTCCTCCTCCTAAGTGTCTGTACGGTATTTTTATCCAGGTAATAGCATATAGTGAGAAGAGGTATAGAATTTTTGGAGAGACTATTGACATTGCTGTTGGGAACTGCCTGGACCGATTTGCAAGAGTCCTGAAGGTGAGTTGGAGCAGTGGCTTAACATTTGTGGCATGCACGGAATACAGAAGGTTTTGTAAAAAAGAAGGGGGGGGGGGGGGAGAGAGAGAGAGGAGGGTGTTGGCTACACTCAAATAGTAAAAAAAAAGTGCATATTAGAAAGTTTTGCTACATTTACACACTTTAACTTCAAGTACTGCATCAGCACAGGCTGGCTTAAAGGACCATAGACACCTAATTTTAGTTGGATGTTTTCTTCTTTCAAATAATGTGTTAGACATTGGAATACATGGTTCATCTTGTGGTATTCACCTAGGACCGCTAAATAATTTATAATTGAATTTCATGATGCTGTTTCAGTTTTGGTTTCATCAGCCGAACTATGGCTGTTACGTGTGGGAGTGTTTAGGTCATGTGATGCACGAAAGGCACTGCAATATAATCGCCAATACATAGTTTTAATTCACCACAATGCTTAGGCCAGCTTTCTGCAACAGCTGGAATGACAAATGTCGTGTCAGGGTTTATATTGCAGTTTTTTTCGAGCCTCGCATGACCTAAGCACTCCCAATACATCACAGCCATCATTCGGTTCGTGAAACAAAAATATTTACTGGCGATTAGGTAGTCAGTAATGCGAAATGGGAGCACAGCTCTTCACACACTGTCAGCCACCGCTGGCAGGTGGCATGTTCAGCTGGCAGCCACCCTCTGAGATCTTCCCGTGAGAGCCACCTGGTGGCATTTTGCTCTGCTGCTTGGACAGCCGGATACGCCGACGACTGCGACACGGAATACAGGCAAGGGCGCCTAAGAGCTGCGCTCTAAAACCGAACGAGCATCAAGAAGAAATTCAGTTCATGGTGAACCATGTATTCTAATGTCTAACATGTCATTTGAAAGAAGGAAACATGCAAATAAAATTAGGTGTCTATGATCCTTTAAGAAATTGTGGGTTCAGCATGATTTATACCCCAGGCTTATACTTGAATAGTGAGATTTACATTGCCTTGTGTCCTAGCATGATGAAATCAAGGTTTTGTCCAGCTGGTGATCTCTGTGATACGGGATAATACAATGCAAAAATTTAAGTTGCAATATTGTTGGTTTGTACAGCACAAGTATTGGATTTTTAGGTGTAAATTCAGAGGCCACATTGCAATACCACAGAAAGCTTAAAAAGGGTAAATGCCTTGCAAAGCAGTCTCCAGTGAAGTGGGATGTTCCAGGATTTCTGCTTGTCGTGAAATTGTCAGAAATATCTGCTTGGCAGTCGTAGTTTTAGCACATTCAAGGTTGATGGCTCCTGCATTCTTGCATGCCTGTGGGATCTCCTTTAGTAGGAGAATAAATGAGGTACAAGACATGGCATGGGTTTCAGAGATATTAAGTCCTGTCCAGGTACTTTCCTGTTAGACCTTGCGCATTGTTAAGGACTGTGCTTTGTGCATTTCTTATGCTCTAACAGAGCAAAATTTATGCACTAAGCGAAGCGAACTACTATGCAAAAGTTGTGAGCTGTGCATCAAAAGTAGAAGTAATTCCATTCAGTAGGGTCTGCCTTTTCCTCAGGCAAAGAGAAAGTGTCAAACAGCCATCTTAGTGCTGACTTGTGATGTACTGCTTCAGTCAGGTAACACAGAAAAGTTTAGCGTCTGTGTTGTCTTGTATACCTTGTCGTTCGTCGTGAGTGCGCTAAACTTTTTCATGATGAATTACCAACTACCTCAGATGTCGATCCTTCTTCAATCAGGTAAGGCTGAATGAAGTAAGTTGTGAGGTAGCACTGGTGCTTAATGACAGGACTTGGGCTGAAACTGGATAAAGCTTTCAAAATCTGGCTTTTTAGTGCATTCTTCATGGGTGTCATCACCCAGGATTCCCATTTCGTTGTGCATGTGTGCCAGTCCCTGGGAAATTTGTGCATCACTAGGTACTCAACTCTCATCAGAACCTGTGAGTAGGCATTGTGTAAAAAAAAAGATAAAAACTGATGGAAATAAAATCTTTTATTCTTTTTATTAGTTAGCTGTTGTCATTTCCATGTTTTTTATTCAGTAAATTGAATTTCGTTTTTTTTTTTTTTTGTAGCTGTCCAATGATCCAAGCCCTGGTTACAACATAGAACAAATGGCAAAAAGGTGAGCAAGGTATTAGATGCATGACTGTATATATTGGATGCTAATTCAATGCCCCAATTTTGCTCGCTGTAGGGGTACCAAGCTGGTTCCACTTCCATATGTTGTCAAAGGGATGGATGTCTCATTTTCAGGACTCCTCTCCTTCATTGAGGTTTGTCATCAATGCTGTCTCAATAATTTAGTTTCTATACTCGGCAGTTGCAAGTTATGCACACAATATTCATATCCTTGAGTTCAAAGGCCATAAAGGGAATAACAAACATGCACATTGCATTTCAGGAAAGAGCAGTCTCTCTTTTAAACGAAGGGGAGTGCACAGCTGAAGACCTGTGTTTTTCATTGCAAGAGACAGTTTTTGCAATGCTCGTCGAAACTACAGGTGACTTCAAACAAAATTTCCACTGCTTCCATTGTATAATCCACTGTTTTCGAAAATATGTACTACTACTTTTTACCCATAGATCATATCTGAACTTACTATTGAGTGCACGCTGCTGTGCTCTTTCGTCTTCCAAAGGATGTAATTTTTTTTTCTGTTTCAGAACGGGCCATGGCTCATACAGGGTCTAGTGAAGTGCTCATTGTTGGTGGGGTTGGCTGTGAGTAATTTCTTGGAGAAGCTTTTTCCTGAGTTCCAAATTGTGACCTATGTTGCCGTTAAACTGACATAGTATCTTTATCCATCCCAATTCATTTTTCAAAGTAATTGCATAGTATTTGACATAACATTTAGTTTGGCATTGTGCAAAGCCTTACCTGTCAGTATTTTAAAGGTTCACTACATTTAAACAAAGAAAAGCTAGCTGAAAACCTGCACTCAAGTTAAAATACCAAAAGGGGCACTACAGACAACTTTATACAAACTAAAATTCAGTTTCTACTCCACATTTACAGTGTTTCATGTGCATTGAGGCATACCGTCTTACTGCCCGGGAGTGGGAGCACGGTCGTGAGGTGGCATTGTGTTTGCCGGCGCTTGCTGGTGAGCACTTGCTCAGAGGGTACCGCTGATGACGTTGCTTTGCACCCTTCTGCTCGCTGCATGGATGATACACCACGCAGCATCCACGAAGCGAGTGTGAGGGCGCAAAGCAACATCATCAGCAGTAATCTCGGAGAAAGCGCTCACCAGCAAGCGCCGGCAAACACAATGCCATTTAGCGACCGCACTCCTGCTGCCAGGCCGTTCGCGCCTGCCTAGTTACTTTTGACAAAGATGGTGCATACTTGTGAAAAAAACTTACTTCATTGTGGCCATTGGTATTTCTGATGCTCCTAATCCAACTTATTTCATCACTTGGAACATTTCTATATAAACCCTGATGAGCATGATTTAGGTAGCATTTATTGTTGTAGAATTTGTCTGCGTGACTGCCGGGTCGTATTGGCTTAGTTAATAGCATGGGCTGCTTATTAGACGGGTGCCCAGGTAACGCCAGTGTGGAAGGGAACAGTCAGTTTGCACACAAGAACAAATTCTGTTGTTGCTGTATAAACTCATCTAAGGGCCACACTTTTTTTTTTTTGATAATCAGGAGTGACTTTTGTAGGTGCGGCCCATACATAAATTTAAAAAAAAAAGTATAACCGTAATTTTTTCACAATTATCTAATTCATATCCGGGGATGCGGCCCATACAAGAGATTGTACGGTATTCTTGCACTATCGCACTGAACGAATGCTCCTAAGTTGTGTAGAATGGCGCGATGCAACCCTTGCCTATTTGCGGCGTCCTCATTGCGTTTGCTGCTGTCTGCAAGAGTGCGTTGCAACGTGCTTGTTCCATTGCTTCAAGGAGGAATGCTGAATCGGTCGATGCCATTGGCTGGAAGGCCTCCTGTGAGGGGCCCTTGTCGCTTTATTCTTGAGTTGTACCCGACTACAGTTAAATGCAGGCAGCTTGGGCTTGCATGTGCAAACATCCTCGCCTTCTCTGCAGCTAAACCTTTGCTGCTCTAACCAGGCACGTAGCCAGGAATTTTTCAAGGGGGGGACCTTGGATATGTGCCTGGCTCTAACGCAAGGGAATTCCATGCTTCACCAGTATTCGCCACAAGTTCAGGTTCTTGAAGTTATGCAACTGGTTACAACCTGTTTTTGGAAAAAAAAAAAAGTAATAACAGCAACAGAAGCACGCTAGAAATCAGCAGAGATTATCAACCCCCAGGAGTGACAGCCCTGTTGCTGTTGTCACATTTATGGTTTTTTTGCACTTTGTATATATCTTTCCCTCTCTGCCGACATCCATGTATTTATACTTGTATGATCAGTAATAAACCCACAGTTGTTAGTCAGCGCTGTGTCGTCCGCTTCCTTGTCTTTTGTGCTCGTCTTCGTTCGCGCTGTTTATTCAAGATGCTTAACCAACTAGCCCGCCAAAACGTGTTTTCCACGCAGTTTCCCCAAGTTAGAATGTCACTTCTGCTATTTCATTAACAGAGTTATTCATCTTTTTTACTTTAGGTAATAAACGTCTACAGGAAATGATGGGCATCATGGCTGAAGAACGCAGTGCCAAACTGTTTGCCACTGATGAAAGGTACTGCTTTTGACTGCGGTCTTAACCTTGTAATCTGCATATTTTATGTAAAATGTTGGCAAATCCTGCCTCAGTTCCTATAACCTGTATTTGTGCCCTTTGCTTAAAATATGTCTGGTGTACTAAACTGGCCACCTTGTAACCAAGGGTTAAGGCAACATGAGCAAGGAAGAGGTGCACGATTAAACTGTTCGGCCGTGGGCTCAAGGAGACTAGTCAGTTCCAGAAAACTTGCAGCGTAGTTTGAAAATCTATCCTTTCTGCCATCTAGTATAGTTGCCTACTATTGTTACTGGAGAAATATTTCGCTGCAGACATACAACAGAGTCTTGCTTCTGAGCACCAACAGTTTGTAGACAGCCAATGAAAATAAGTACAAGCCATGCTACAGCAGCTTGCAGCTTGCTTTACAGCGGCTTACTGATTGCATAGGAGTCAGTTAAGTAATCAGAGTGCTTATGGACGACTGCCAGAATGCATGCTGATTAAGTGAGGTAAGATCGGATAAAATTTGTTGGCTGCAGCTTTACAAGTTTGCTACTGTCCATGCACTCACACAAGTGGTCACAAACTTGAGTTTCAATCTTTGAGCAAGGCAACAAAAAAGAGCAGAAATGACTAGGTGCAGAAACATTTCATGTTAGCCTATTATGTATCATAGTCACAGCTGTGGTCCATTACTGATCCGTTTCTGAATGAACATTGTAAATGTTTGCAAATTTTGATCGAACAGCTGCTAGTTTCAACACTAGTACTGAACGTGTGCAAGAAAGTGTCACATGAAGACTGTGCAGTTGGTTGAACTAGCCGCATGTCTGCATAATGGAGTCATGTGTTACCATACTGGGTGTTTCAGCGAACACTCAAAAATTTTCAAAAGTAGGCTTTTTGAGGTAAAAAATGTGGCTTTTGCGGCGTAGTATTAACAGTGTTGGTGGACACCAAAAAAACGGTAAGTCATCGTGAGTAGTAGGCTGGTTAATTCATTTTTAATAATTAACTTTTTTACTAGTAAAGTTAGGTGCCTAGTTGCAATTAGAGATTTATTGCCGGTCGTTAGTAATAGCCATATCAGTTTTTATAATTTCGAAAATGCTATTATTCTTGGTGCTGTGGCTTGACAAAATTAGGCTTTTTCAACTAGTTATATGCACTGGAGGAGTTTCTTTGCCTGCATGCTTTCGAAAGCGCATGTGTTTTCACATGATGCAGCCAAATTTTGTCGAGCCACAGTGGCGAGGGTAATCACATTTTCGAAATTCTTAACACTAACACGGCTATTACTAACGATTGGTAACAAACATCTAATTGCAACTAGGTGCCTAACTCTGCTAGTTAAAAGGTTAATCATTAAAAATTAGTAAACCAGCTTACTACTGAAGACGATTCGACGGTTTTGTGGTGTCTGCCAATGCCACAAAAGCCATATTTGTAATAAGGGAGTAATTACTCATTGGCATCCACCCAAGCGCAGCCATACGGCTACAAAGGAAAGCTATACAGCTTTCTCAGAAACTTCGTAGTTAAAGAAAAATTCGTCCTGGTCCGGGGTTCGAACCCGGGACCACCGCTACACCGGAGCAGTCGCTCTACCAACTGAGCTAACCGGGACGGCAAGCTTATGGTTGGGCGAGAGCGAATTGATCAATAACTCGAAGTGGGAACAGTGTAGCGGTGGTCCCGGGTTCGAACCCCGGACCAGGACGAATTTTTCTTTAACTACGAAGTTTCTGAGAAAGCTGTATAGCTTTCCTTTGTAGCCGTATGGCTGCGCTTGGGTGGATGCCAATGAGTAATTACTCCCTTATTACAAATTTACTCCACCTTGGGGGATTCCCCTAAAACATTTGACCAAAAGCCATATTTTTACCCCAAAAAGCCTATTTTTGAAAACTTTATATCTTTTGGTGCCATGATAACACTCGGCTTGTGGTACTGCAGTAAGGTGCTTGCATCAGTGAACAGAGGGGTTAAATATTGGCGAGTGAGCATGAGTGAGCCAATTCTCTAAATGTGTTGAGGTATGATTGGTGGAGTTTTTACACAACAAACACTGCTGAAGCGTTCCATGTATATCTGTTGTATGTAGGCCGCACATTATAAATTGTAAATTCTGTGATTTAACGTCCTGAAGCGACGCATTGGCTACAAGGGATGCCATAGCGAAGGGCTCGAAATAATTTATATCATCTGGGGTTCTTTAATCAGCGCCGACAATGCACGGGCGTTTTTCCATTTCTCTTCCATCAAAATGTGGCAGCTGCGGCTGGGATCGAACCCGTGACCTTGGGTGCAGCAGTCGAACACCAAAGCCATGGCGGGTAGATGGAGCATTAGAATAAACTTGAAATCTTCAAGCTGTCTTCAGAAAACATGATCTAGCTGCACTGAGAAAACTACAACATTTGAGCTATGTCAAAACCTGCTCTATCGCCTGTCAAATACTTTGATACCATTGCTGCTGTGTATAAATCTATGCATAAGCACTTAGTATGGAAATATATAGGGCATTTATAACTTATGCCTTCAATATCCAGCTTATGGCTCTGCTTAAACATACATTTCAATGTACTGATCTCTTGTAGCACTCTGCTGATGTACATAATTAATGCAGGTTTTGCATTGACAATGGAGCTATGATTGCTCAAGCTGGTTGGGAAATGTTTCGTTCGGGCCAAGTCACCAGCTTTGAAGAGACAACCTGCACACAGAGGTATGGTATATATCTGCTGCTTATCTGTTGGCTGCAGTTACTGCTAGCTGTTCACAAAAAAAACTAATAGGTGGTACATAAGAAGAGAGCATGATGCGAGCACTCAACAGCAGTTGATTTTTACTCTGTGAAGGCCATTAAGAATGGACAGACAAGCACTCATAGGAAAGAAAAAAAAATGCACAGAACGCAAACTCTGCCAGTTTCAGTGCAGCACCTTTGCAACAGCTGAAAGCACTTAAAAAACTGAGCGCACACTAGCATAAATACTGTCAACCGGTTCACGAGGGCACCACATTGCAATCAGTGATGTTTGCGAGATTTTCTGTCTTCCTTTGAGTATCTTCATACTTGACCAGTCATCCTATTTTAGAACTTGCCAAGCACCTTTTGTTAGTCAGCACTTCCGCTTAGCAATTCTTCTATCTTGTAGTGGTAGGTGCATGAGGGACTTTCCCTGAGCTAAACAACATACTCACCTGCTGCCCAAGGACAGAGTTTCCCAGGTGGGCCTGAGCCACAAGAGATGAGTGGGCCAGGGAATGGGCATGCTCTACGGAGACATTGCACTCAGTTCTTTGCTCCAGGGAAGGGCGAAAAGTGATTTTTCTTACCAATACCTTGCACCAACTATCTGAGCTCCATGCCGCTGTTGCTTCTAGCTTGCAAAGGAGAAAAGCTCTTCGCTTGATCCCATTAATAAGACAGTTATGCCGATTCCAAGTTTAAGCTTTTCTATACAGCATGGCAGCATGACATGGAATTTTGCAATCCAATCTTGTACATGAAGACAATACTTGGTGCTGGGTAGTAATGGTGAGCAGCAGCTCGAACTGTTTTCCTGTAATTTTGGATCAGGTAACTCTTTCTTGTTCTGTAAACATCAGATCTATGCCTCGAGCCTAACAGACCATTAAACATAAAAGCCATGCACATCTGGAATAGCATAAAAGTGATTCTTTCTAAATGATAGCTAGAAATCCCTTCTAGGTGAAGCTGACATATACCTTGTTTGCTAGCCAGAATTGTATGCATCAGCAACAAAATATGACCATCCCCCGAGCTGCTAACACCATGACCCAACATGCTTCTCGTGTTCATTGCAGGTATCGAACTGACGAAGTTGAAGTGACATGGAGAGACTGACGTTTCAATTTTCTGCTTCAGAGATGCATAAAATACGCATTATTTTAATAAAGACATTTTTTTACAAGTTTATTGGTTTGGTGTTGTAGGGAAGAAAGTCACAAATTAGGCTGTATAGAACTTAATTATGTATGAAAGTGTTACTGTCTGTTCAAGGACTACTTTCAAAATACAAAGGCTTAAACAGGACAGAAACATGCATGTAAATTGGCAGGTCAAAATCCAGAAATGGAAAATATGAAAGGAGAACAACACCACAAAAACAGTATTCCCAGGTTTTATTCACGGCCTTTTTGAGGGAAAAAAGATGAGTGCACAAGTTACAACAAAACTCTGCTAGAGCTGCTTAACGACATATAGCAGAGAAAATGTCAAGGGGAAAAAATTCCAAACTTGACAGGAAAGCTGGCCGAGAGACAGTAGAAAAAAAAAAGTAAAATGCGTTGACATGATTGCTACAATTATCACCGACATTGTCCAAGCTGCCAGCCTGCATTGAGCTCCAACCACTCCGAGTCTTCACAGGCTTCTGTTCCCTTTCCAATGCATTATGACCTTGCACAATTGCTTCAGCTCCTCTTCTGTCCTCCGAAACCACTCATATGATCACAAACTATATTTGGAGATGCTGGGTAGTTAGTGGCTACCACATAAATTAGCTACACTATGTTTTACTTAAAGCTATTAACAGCTACAACTGTCTGGCTGACCTCTTTTACCAGCAGTTTGGCAGCAGGTTTGCTCAGCTGTTGCTACACTGGCAGCACTTGTGCATCAATTTCACAGTACCTTGCCAACTTCCACTGTGTTGGTAATGTGAGTGATGGATCTATTTTTGTTAGCAGCTTTCAAGTGGCAATATATATAAAGTAGGCTCATGCATAGACTTGCGGCTAAAAGGACATCGAGATGTGCGTTAATTCAACAAGCAAAGGTGTTACGTCACAGTCTAGATGCTAGAGCTAATTGGTACCACATTTTCTTGAAGATCGAAAGCAGCTAACTGGGCGGCTGCAGTAAGGCAGTGTTTCTTTCCATCAGAAAGGTCACCTTCAAGTGCAGCAGCTAAACCAGAGGTAGAATTGCTCTGCCAGAGTGCACAATGGAGCAATGGCAAAAATACTGCCTTGTGCAACCAACCCAGCTGACCTACACTATGCCTCAAAACATGAATATGTGGCAGAGGTAGCCCAAGCTTCCCTGCTCCCATTACACTTGATAAAAGCTTAGTGGCACCAACTAGGATGGCATAAAAAGAAGCTTTGGGCAGAAAAGCTCGCATCTCAGTCATCTCCAAATTAGAATTCCACCACATATAACAGTGTGATTGGAGGCATAAAGCACATGCAACATGAGAGAAATCAAATATATCAGCAAGTTTTTTTTTTAACTAATAAAAAATATTGTGCCCTTGCTTCAGTGCTGCAAGCAAAGAGAGAAAAAAAGATAATTCTAACAAAGACATCTTTTTTTCCTTCTTTGCAGGAGAGGTACAAATGCCATGATCTATGGGATACATAGCTAAAAAAAATATAGGCCCTCAATTGGCAGCCTTTTACAATGACCCTGGGTGCCTCTATTTGGTGGAATGATGAAGTTTCAAAAAAAAAAAAAAAAACACCGCCGCCATGCTAGATTATCAGCACACAACAAACAACAAAATGAGGCTTAGAGCTATAACATTATATCAAAGCACACTGCTTACTTGCTGTTTCTCTATGTTTAACCATCTCACAAAGACATGCTGGCAATAAAATGCAATGGCCTTGAAAGAAAAGGTTCTCCTGGCCACAGCATATTGCAGAACTACTCATTCAGGACCAAAATGAGTCAAATCTTGTGGCCACAGATTCTACGTCCACCCAACTTTACACAGTTCTTGAGACAACTCAACAAAGTGCAGGGTTTATGACATGTTACATACATCCCTTGCAATGGTCCCACAAAGGACAAGATGCATCACAGCTCCAGCATTCTTGAACTGAAGCTACAAAGAATACAGTTTGCATAAAGCAACATACACGAGTGAAACTTCAACCGGGACAGTTCTGCATGTGAAACATATTCCAAGTTACAACTGAAACTAGGATCCTTTGTATACACCTTCTCATGCCACTCAGCATGGTGGGATGACAAATAATTAGCAAGTGCTAAAGTGCGTGCAGCAAATAAAAGGACCCGTTCAAGTGCTACCACTAATCACACTTGTAGAAAATATTGTGGCAGCTTTAGGGTAACTATTCCTAGATCTTGGATCACTCCATATGTTTCGTGTGCACCAAAGTGAAGCACTTAATACTTCCTGAAATGCACTGAAGCCTTGCCACTGAATAAAAATGACCCGTTCATAGCTTCAGAAAAAACATCACTAAAATGTATATGGACATTGTGCGTTGAACATTGCTAGCAGTTCACTGGGGCTGTCAGTTGTCGCAAAGATTTACACAATGAAATATTTTCTGGTTTTTCGCAAATTACAAATTATAACAGCAACTTTCACCTTTGGAGGGTACAGTGGGCAAGAAACCACAGAAACTTTTCACAGTTATGCACTGCAGCCCTCCTTTGCAAGTAAATGGTAAAACACTTTAAAGACTCTGGCATCTGCTTAAGCAAGCTCACAACAAAGAAAGCCATACAAATTCCTCTCTCCCACCTCACTCCATCAGTCATCACTATTGGCATTTACCGTATTTTCCGGTGTATAAGACGCGGGTTTTTTTCAAAAATCTTGCTGGTGCGTCCTATACAAGGGTGCGTCTTATATGCGAATTTTCCGGTTTTTTTTTTGCAAGTTCAGAAATTACTCAGGTTCATGTTCAAGCTTTTGTCACCGAAAAAATATTACTACCAATAACGCGGCTGTAACATGGTTAATACTTCATTACGGGGACCGCCGTGCGCAACTTTTTTTAGGTGAACTTTATCATGAAACGGCGGGGTTGACCACTTCCGGGATCTTAAACACACGGCCGTTTCGAAGGCCCCAAGCAAACGTAATGTGAAATGCCAAAAGATGGCGACAGTCGCGCTTCTCGCCATTGTCAAGACAAGCCAAGAGAAGCCGACGTTTTTTTTTAGTCACCCTTTGCAAGTACGTAGTGCGAAGAGAATGCTTCAGCCGCGTTGCCTTTTCGATAGCGCATCCGAAGATGAAGACTTTGAAGGTTTTATGTAAAAATAAATTATGGACATAAGGAGAGTTCTTTCGCTTTTTTTTTTCTTTTGTGCTAAAACGTGGGCGGGTATGGCGTGAGTGTTGCCTTTTTCGATCACTTAGCGTTGCTTAAGAACTTCTCACACGTACGGTGCATTTTGCGATGGTCGCATAAGCATGTTTAATTAAGCCTCACTAGCCTAACTGGGTAAATTGGGGTGAATCTTATACACGGGTGCGTCTTATATACCAACTGTTTCAATGACAGCCTGCATATATGGCGGGTGCGTCTTATACAAGGGTGCGTCTTGTACACCGGAAAATACGGTATGCCTGGAGCCTCCTCTATCTTGATCACTCAGTTTTAATGTAAAGCTTCCATCATAATATTCTATTTTCAAACAATCAAGCAACCTCAACGACTTTCACACTGGACAAACATGTTGACCACTGCTAAGTGCAGTAACTGAGAATATAGCCCATTTTTCAACATGGTAACACATACTGAACTAAACAAATATGATCAATTACAAAATGCAGGTAGATCACACTATGTCTAGTGAGGACAGTGTTCATCATCATCTGGCACACTTCTATGGTACAGTCAGCCAAATCTACAGCTGGCATGCACGACGGCTGCATTTTCCATGCTCCTGCGTCTGAGCAAGCTTACGAAAATATCAAATCTATGCTTAATATTTAGCTTTCCACAAGTTTGCTTCGTCGTAAAGTGCAGGAGTGCACTCCAGCTAAAGATTTGGCCAGCTGTACACACAAAGCACCATACGGTCTTTTCAATTTTGTTTTAATGACTATGTCAAGATCTCAATAGTTCTCCAGCCAGTGAAAGTGCAACCAAAGTGGTCACTGAGCTGTGCAAGAGGAACTCCAGTAGTGCCGTTAGGGCTGTGGTAGCACTTAAATGCAAGGGCAATGGTTCTTCTAATAGCTTAGAGAAGGGGTTCTCAAACAGTTCCACAGAACCTCAGGGTTCCTAGGTGAGCACCTAAATCCATGCTTGCCTTTGCCCGCTGTATTTTAGAACTAATCGCACTAATTTTTCACTGCAGACTGCTGCACTACAGAGCCAGTCATTATTCATTGAATTTGGGCATTTCTTGAGCTTCCATGTGTCTGTGTGCTCATTTTTGCATGCGTGTCAGGCAGGAAGGGATGCAAGCCAAGACGCGCAGGATTTCTCGGGACCTTTTGAAAGCTGTTAGGGTTCCCTAGCTGGCACAGAGCACTGGATCCAATGCCGGGAGCGTCACAGGGTCCACACCACAGGTTGGCAACATTTGATTATACACATAGCGACCTTTTCACACGGGTGGTACATGAGTCTGTGAAACCATATGCCACATACCTACAAAAAGTTTCATGCACTGAGTCTATCAACCAGTCAGAAGCAGTCATCTTAGCTCTGTTAATGTTTGAGGTGTGATATCGCTGTATGTGGAGTAAAACAGCACAGAAAAGAGAAGGGAGTATCAGTGCTGATGTTACCCTGCTGTGCAAGGGAACAAGCCATTGTTTCTCTCTCTTAGTTATGTGCTGGTCCAAATAGCCCCAAGTAGCCCCACTGCCTATTTTGTCAAGACAAATTTTTTTCATTGTCACAACATATGCAAGCACCTTAATCTTCAATCTAAAGATCAGTTTTTGCCACTGTACATAATTCATTTTTTATCCACCCATAAGGCTGCAATGAGCCACTTGTATTCTTACCTTAAGCTCAGTTACTGAGGCAACACTAATAACTCTGCATGCAATGATACACCAGCAAGGAAAAAAAAAACCCCCCCGTAACAGCGCTATAACCATAATGGAATGACTTTACTAGCACGGTGTCGTAGTAGGTTTTTCGTTCTGTACTTGACGTGCAGGGTATTTAGCTACAATGCCAGCTATAACCACAAACTTCAACTACTGTGTACTGTCTTGCTTCACTGTGATGCAAACAAGATCGCCAAGAACAATGGATCACATGCACTAGTGCAAGTGAAAGAACTCAAGCATTCAGTATAGTTTGAATATCTTGTACACAGTTCCCTTTGAGCATCTCCGGTACAAATCCACTCGTTGTAAAATTGTGCTGGTACAACACCTACACTGAACAAAAATGAAAACAGGATACTGTCCATTGGCACATTTTCCTGCACATTGGACTTGACCCACTTCATGCATTGCAAGTTTCATTTGCATGAAAGCCCATCACAAGAAACAAATTTAGGAAAGTGGCTTTTGATCACATTATGCTGCCTGAAATTAAATAACCTCTAGGAGGGAAAGTGTTAGCACTGTTGGGACACCACATCATATATTTAGTGTTGGCACATGCACACCTAGGGTGTGTCATCACTAGCATTTCTGTTTAACCAGAACAACTTCCCACCACAAACCTCACCGCGGTCGCGAGCACACGCAGTGTGTTTCGCGCCATCGCAACATTGGCAATGTAGAGGAATGCAACTGCTTCTGCAAACATGTTCCAAAAATCAAAGGTAAATAGCTTCTTTCTCGTCCTTTTGGCATCATCACATGACAGTGCAACAGTCCTTACGATGTGGTTCACCCACTATCTCAGAAGGGTCACTACGGAAACGTCGGAGGGATGTTGATGGTGATGGAGGAGCCTCATAGCTTGGTTTTCGCACAGTGGCACTAAAATGGTGCTGATGCCCATTCTGTCCAAGTGCTGTGGCAGACGCCGCCATTTTGCCAACTATTTCCTGTTGCTGGGAAGCAGAGAGGGTGAGGGAGCCTCGGCTGTTCCTGAGGTCGGCCCGGTGTTTCTTCAAGTCCGAGAGTGTTCCATTCTGAGGCGAGAAGCCTACAGATGCTTGTTGAGTGTTTACGGTCACATGGATTTCCACCTGCATTCAAGCATAGCATACAAAAGTTTCACTCCTTTCTCCACATGGCCTTGGCTTAGGAATTTGTTGTTCCTGCTCACGTTGATTATTTGATGGATTTTAACATAGCAAATCAACATTGTGGGCTATGAGGCGTGCCATAGTGGAAAGCTCCTGATTAATTTAAATCTTCTAGAGTTCTTCAATGCACACCAAAATCTCATCTCAGCACACAGGTGTTTTTCTATGTCACTTCCACTAAATACAGCAGCTGGTATCAGGTAGCAGCAGAACGTCAACCCCACTATGGCAGCCGCCAAATTCAAAAGATCCCCTACTTGTTTCATGAACTATCATCATCCACAGCAACAACACAAATGTGTAATATATCTTCCAATAAATTGCAAGCCACTACATACTTTTGTTCATAAAGCAAATGAGCCAATCCTCCAAAATTTAGGTAAGCTTAGTGAATTACTTGAAGTAAATATACTGAATACATGCAACACTCAAGAAAACTGAACAAATTGAAGCTGTATTGATGGCAAGTAATCCAAAGTCAAATTCTCTCTCTGTCTGTCTGTCTGTCTGTCTGTCTGTCTGTCTGTCTGTCTGTCTGTGTCTGTCTGTCTCTCTGTGAGTGTGTGTGTTACAATACTGTTACATGACAGCAAGCCGATGAAAAGAGAAAGAGAACAGCCTGACGGATGGTGATGGCATGATTTAATTCTGCGAGCCTGGTGTGAGCACTCCACGCCACACCACTGGCTACTTCGTCATGTCCAAGTCTGTGACACGAGCCAGGGCCACAGAGATCGCACTAACTAGAAGAATGGCATTGACGAACTGCAGAACATGACGATGGGTGGGCGTGACAGAATGGCTGAACAGAGAAGGAGATGAAGGGCTTGCCAGCACAATGAAAGAGATGAGAAGATGATGAGCAGATGAAGCCAGGTACATGAAGACTGGAGAGCCACTGGTCGCCGGAAGCCAACGCTGAGGCATATGGACGCACGCAGGGGCAGGGGTGCTGTGTTCTCACGTGTGGGCGGGTGGTAAGTGAGGTCACAGGTCAGTGGTAGTGGTCTCGGATCAGTGGGGTCATAGTCATGTCGTCGTGCCTTCTGGTTGGGGCTAGGGGCAGAGCAGACGAGAGCGGCGACGCTAGGTCATATCTGGCAGGCTAGGGCAATACCAGGAGGTGCGAAACCACGAGCGCTTCACAAAACACCTTGGCAGACAGCAGGCTCCAAAGCTCCCAGGAACGGGATGATGAGGGTACCCCACACCTTACACCAATTGTTATGTGATGGCAAGCCGATGAAAAGAGAACGACATGACGGGTGGTGGTGGCATGATTTAATTCTACGGGCCTGGTGCGAACGCTCCATGCTACGCCACTGCCCACTTCGTCGTCGTCTAGTCCATGACAATATCACTCACTCACTTTCACACACGCACAACTATGATTTAAAGAGAGGGGGGGCTGCCCCCTTAGAGAGAAATTTTCTGTGGAAAAGACATCAAAAACTGAATTTTTTTTTTACAAACATATCACACAAATAGCACTTCCCCCTCCAAGTGTCACCCATAAATTCACCTTTGCATGTATCTAAAACTCTATTTCCACAAACTTCAGTGTTATAATTTGAGACCTTGCCCCAGTCACCACATTTTGCATCAAAAGTCAGTTTCAGGGCCTGAAATGGGATGACTGCAATGGCCACAATAACGCCTATTTCAATACCCATAAGGCTAAATGTAGTGTCTACCTTACAATATGAACAAGAGTAAACAATGAAATTAGAATTACTGACAAGGAAACTGAAGAAGCTATGTTGATTTGAACTATAGTGAAGAGAACTCCGGCCTGCAATTGAATATGAACATGTTATTGCAGATGTGAAAGTAAGAGCTAGGCTAAAATATGATTATTTCGATTGCCATAATGTACACGAGTGCCGAGTGCAGAAATAGCTGCAGCATAATGGTAACACTCTCAAAGGAAGACTTGCAAGGATGAACACTTGTGGAAACTCGCCCCACTCCAACCCCTTGGGTTTGCTTCACCACGATGCGTCCTCTCTAGTTGCCTTAACTAAGAAGGGTGCCTGTGTCGCAGCGACACGAGTGCCATGGACGGCATGATTGCTGTACGCACAAAGTAGACGGCTTTTTCTCTCTCTCTTGGGCCTCGGCAACTCGTTGTGTGCAGACATTTCGGCGCGGCATTCCGCTCTCCACCGGCGGGGCGAGGCCTCATGGGAACATTTTCCCACGAACTCGTCCCATCCAGCCGCGGAGCTTCTGCCCTGCCCTAGCGTAGGTGAACATTCACTCGGAACCTTGCTGGTGAGCCAGACGACCTCGATTCCTTAGGGTATTTTGTTGTTAGCAGGGTTGCAGCAATAAATGCCGTTTTGGTGTCAGCCAGTGCTATCGTTCCTTTGTTGCCTCAGAGCTTGGCCCGCCATGATTGGCGTGCCCTTGGTAGCACAAGCGATCATGTGGTGGGGTCAGCGGTTTGGGCTGTCATCCGTGGCTAAGCGGGCAGCACATATTTAGCTCACAACCGTTTACTCCTTGAAGCAACGCCTGAATATATCTTACACTGCGCATGCAAAGAAATTGCAAGAAAGAAGAAAGATGAAAAAGGAAAAACACGAAAAAGACAGACTCATGCAAAAGTGGACACCTTGTCCTCGCAGTAAAACATTTTGTATTGCAACAGAAAAAAAAGGGGGGGGTCTAATTCCAAATTGCATAAGCCGATTGCAGTGTCACTTGCGCAGTCAATGTCCCTTTCATTCCGTGGAAAGCTTCCAGCAGTTCGCAAACAGTTTGGTTTCCACTTTCGCCAAAAATCTTGGCATCAGTGAAATGCGACTCACAAACGCAGGACCTACAATGAATTTTCTACAAATTTTGTGCAGTGCATGCTCCCTTATCGTGTCAATGACAGAACAGACTACTTGGGCAATGGAGGACTTGCCGAGCGACAGTGGAATCTCGTAGACCACTCCCAATTAATACTCCACCAAAAGGGGGTGGTATGCTTTTTCAGCAGTCTCCATCTTTTCTCATTACAGACTAGCTTGCTCAACTTTGCCATCAAGAAAGGAGTTCAAAATATAATCAGGATCCCATACCTGTAGGCAACTTTCAAGCTGCGCGAAACTGTGCAGATAGGAAATCACTCAAGGTCTCAATGCTTCTTCATTTGCCATCACCAACAAGCTCTTTGTGCCAGACTTCTTTTCTTTACAATGGCGTTGGCTACTGCTACCACAGTGAGACCATGAGTATTGTTATTTCAGTAGGAAAACTAGCCTGCATTTCATGAGCATGCAGTTTCAGGAGAGCACATTTCATGCACAGATTAAATATCCTCTTCTTTACCACTTTGAAATGAGTCAAATCATATCACAGGACTTGTTTCTGTACTTGGAAGTATGCCCAACAACAAAAATGCCCTTCTAGGAACTTCACCTATAACTTCAAATAATGAAGTATGTTCAGGATCGAAGAATTTTTATCTACAATGCATCTGTTTTTGGATCGTTGGCAAAAGTAAAAATATTCTTGGCAAAATTAAACCAAATTGCTTGAGAATTGCTGCAAGCCTTCCACATAATATAAGGGGCACTGTGTAAACGACACTTCAATTGGTCTATACAAATCAGATTTGACCTTTCCTCTGCTGCATGACAAGATGTTTCACTGCATGTGTCTTACAATGTGTTCACTTTGGTGTGGGTCTCTCTCCTTTTTCGTGAATTTGCTCCTCGTAATTTCTTCGCGTGCACATCACACGATATAGGCTTTGCTTCGAGGAGTAAATAGTTGTGACTGCAGCACCCACCCTTGTCTTGTGTGCCTACCTTTGTGAATGTTTTCCTCATGTGACAGTTATACCGAAGAACACACATCATCTTGCCCACAAGCTCATCTTACTCTGGCAGTTGATATTGATCTGCTGTGTGTAGCAGAGTAGTATGTGATTGCAGTATTACTGTTTTGAGATATTTAAAAATTACCTTGTGCTAGATTTCAATTCCACTCAGTTTACTACACTTTTCGCATTTCTGCAAGGGGAGACCATGACTGTCAAATGTTAGAAGGTCTGAACTTTTCTGATGCTTCCACAACAGACGCACAATAAAGCCAAGTGCAGAAAATATGCATGAAAGTGTGTCACAATTACAAGCTGCATAAGCACGCACCTTGACTGCCTCCGCAGCGCCCCCCTGATGCCTTGCCGGCATTGGCGAGACCTCAGAGTATGACGGCGGGGGCATCGGGGCTAGCGACCCCAATGACCCTGGCTCGGGCACTCCTTCCAAGCCACAGCGACTCGGTGAACTTGATCCTGCTACTTCTACAGCAACTGTTGCAGGTGCCAACGACAGTGGAACCGACGGGAGTGTGCTAGCCGGTCGCTCACCGTCACTGCCGGGGCTCGTCAACGAGCCAGAGTCGCCGTTCATCACATCACCTTCAGATTTCCTCCGCACCGCCTCCTCATCCTGAGGCAGAAAATGCATGGAAGAAAGACACAACTTACTCACTGCCTACATGTTCATTTACTCACAACCTATGTTAACACAGCTGCACAGGTTAGTGCAGACAAGTAAAAATGTGACAAGTTCAGGCAGAAACTATAAGTAACACACAGTAATTCGAGGCAATATAAGCAAGCAGTCAGGCTTGTAATTAATGGTGCCAATACAGTAAACCCTCACTAATTCGACGGAATTAGTGAGGGTTCTTCTTCGGAAGTCGGAAGTCAGACGTTTCTTCGGAAGTCAGACGTTTTCACGGTCCCTTTAAGTCCGAATTAACGAGGTTCTTACTGAACCAAATTCGATGGTTTTGGTCTTCATTACAATGCACTATGAGAATCCATTCTAAGAAGTTTGATATGGATACAGCAGAGGAATACCACATGCAGACAGACTGAATTCCTATATAGCTAACAAATTTTCACTTGCCATCTTAAAGGAGAATAGACACCTAATTTTGGTAGCATGTTTTCTTCTCTACAATGATGTGGAAGACATCAATATGCATGTATCACCATGTGGTATTCACCTACGGCCACTAAATAATTTCTAATCATATCTTTCCTGTCATGCTGTTTCAGTTTCGACTTCAACAGCTGAACGCTGGCTGTGACATCATCAAAGAGTAGTTTTATGTCGCATGAGGCTTGGAAAAACTTCAATATAATCGCTGCTTCATTGTTTTAATTCACTACAGTGCTGAAGGCAGCCTTCCTTAAGAGCCAGAATGGCAACGAATGTGGAAACAGCGATTGTATTGCAGTGTTTTCATGTCTCATGTGACATAAAAACACTCTTTGACGTCACAGTCCTCATTCGGCTGTTGAAACTGAAACCGAAACAGCACGAGACAGAAATTCGGTTATAAATGATTTAGCGGTCATAGGAGAATACCAAGTGGTAATCCATGCATAATAATGCCTTACGCATCACTACAAACAAGAAAACATGCGTAAAACCTAGCACAGAATTGCTGACTTGTGTCAGCCATCAGTCAGGAGACAAACCATCAACAAACACACGCATGGTGGTTCATATGCAAAAGTGAGCTTCAAGCACATCTTCGTTTCATTTCTCAGCGGGAGGACACTTCAACGCAGCTCTGCGGAAGTTGCGTGCGATTGCATCGACCAACAAAAGGAACGCTCAAGCCACAAAGCGCATGCGAACGCATTTCACCATATCAAATACGTTGATCGCCCCACAGTTGCTTTGAAGCCAATTCATGTTTCCAACTCCAGTTTGCATACAATTTTGAGCGGCCTTCCAGTTTGCGTCTGGTCGGGGCCTCATGGCACGATCAGGGGTTTCGAGCTACACACTGTGCACATTGCGTACCTGCAACGGCTTCTAGGCAGCGCCGCTAGACTGCCATGCTCTCCCGTGTGTACCGTCTGCTCATGAATGTGAAATCTCCCCGCTATTCCTAGGTTCAAAACAGTTGTTAAGCCACCCTGGTTGCGCAGTGTTACAAGCCAACGAAGTTATTTCACTGGCACAAGGTTGGAACAACGATGCTTCTATGCTCATGCACAGAAGCAACCAGAACATTCACCATAGTATGTGCATGGTTTTCTCCCCGCAAGTCTCCGGCTGACTGCAATGCATGTGCAGTAGAGAGGAGGTAAAAATGCCAAGGTACACCAGTGCGCACATGTCACTGGACTCGCACCGCGTCCGGATGCCAGCAAACTGCCGCATGGAGAGGCTGCGAGCACATACCTCGTCCTTGCCCAGAGGTGCCTGCTGCTCTTGGCGGATGCGAGCTTCCTCGCGGGCTTCTCGACGAGAAATCATGCCCTTCTCACGGATGCTTGTTCGCCGCACCGATTGGCTGCACGTGATCGTAGAAGGAACAAGAATGCAGTCAGTAAGACTTCCGACAAGCCACTGAGAGGCTGCTGTCAATTACTTCCCCTAAGTGACATCTAAACATTACCCAAAGCCGTGCAAGATATCACAGTCAGAGAATATGCAAGTCAGTGACATTGGACATTTAGGCCGTAATCAAGACAAGTCCACTGCCTGAAACCCCGAATTCTCACAAGCTCACACTCAGCAGTCACATTATTTGTATTTCTGCATCCCACGTGAAAAGCATTACACAGACCATGCATCCATAGGAGAACTTAAAAATAAAAAGCACGCCTCTCACTCATTTTGGCAGTGATCACCGGCTCGTGCATTAATCAAGTGCTCACTCTGATATATGATTCAAGCTACACACTACTGTGGCTAACAAATTTTTTAAGATTAAAAACAAAAACTAACTGGCGCTTAATACGAAAACAGGCAAGATGGACACACTGTGAGAACAACACTAAAATGAATGACCCATGGAGTATAAGAACACTTGCCTGCGAGTATTTTGGCTTTGTGAGCGCCGCAGTTTGTTTGGCTGCATGGCCCTTTTCGTTTCCATTTCACTTCGCAGCTGCACAATCCTCTCCTTGAGGTCAGGGTCTTCACATATGTCTGCAGGCAGTAACAATCAACTGTCAACTCCTAGAGGATTGAAATCGAATCGATCGAATGAACAGGGACATGGAGCGCTTTTAAGAAGTTCCCAAGCCACGTCACGAGAGGTCGATATACACCACGAGGAAAATAGCCTCAAACTCTGCGCATGCAGCACCACTGCTCTGGCACATGCAGGCGGCGGTGCCAAGGTGGTAAGCAGAATATGTATGTGAACATAGTCTTTTGCGTGAAGAAGTAGCTGCATAGCATCTCGTATTGAAATGCAAGAGAGTCTGGCTAACCGTGTGTTGTTCACGGTTGCAGTAACAACTATCGAAAGCGGGAAAAGTTAGCTGCACAGCCATGTGAACTGCATCAACAGCCATGGTATGCATGTGGGTGCAAGCTGCATCAGTTGCAATGCCTTCCACCAGACGAAGACAAGCGAGGTCTTTGGATTGCAAGCACCAACAAGGCTTTACCACAACCGAAAAGGTTTCGCCCTATCAGCCGTGTCTTGTGTGTGCTCCGAAAGCCTTGTTGGAGGAGAGCAGACGGTCATAAACTTAATGTGCATGCTTAAGTTGGGCTATGAGCAGGAGGTACTATTGGTAGCAAAAGTTTACAAAATTCTGGTTGGCAGAGAAAAAATTTATTTCGGAGCATTCGCCAGAGGTTTGTGAAGGTATGACAGAACGCGCATGCTCCATCCTCTGGTAACAATACTTGGGTAATTGGTTGTCGACTTATTTGGTAGCGAGGCAGCACTGTATTTTTTAGCCGCCGCAGTGGCTCAGTGGTTATGGCAATCGGCTGCTGACCCGAAAGACTCGGGTTCAGTCCCGGCCGTGGCAGCCGAATTTTGATGGAGGCAAAATTCTAGAGGCCCATGTACTGTGCGATGTCAGTACATGTTAACGAACCCCAGGTGGTTGAAATTATCCGAAACCCTCCACTGCAGCGTCCCTCTTAGCCAGAGTCGCTTTGGGACGTTAAACCCCCCAAAAACACACCAAACAATATTTATTGATTGTTCTGAACACGTATCTCGTAAACCTTTTCTGTCGATAGTATGTGTGAATGTGGCTACTATATGAAAAACAGTCATTTTCCAGAAATATGCGAATTTAATCACGTCAAATGTGCTAGAAAATAATCATTTATAAAGGTAACTTTCACTCAGGTCATAATTGGCTGAAGATATCGTGTCGTGAGAATCGCTAAACCATAGCGATTCAAACAATAAAATGAGTATGCATAATCTGTGCACTCAACAAGTGCCACTACGAACATTGAAGTACCTGAAACCGACGTAACAAAATCGCTAACTTCACTACCTTCCAACTGCCTGAACTGTTACCCTGGTCTATCTCTAGAATTCACTCACCAACCATAAAAAGTAGATTGACAGCTGCCCTGCATTGCTCGCTTGACCGCCATCATGGCCAGCGGTACAATATAGCTACTTCGAGCCACATATACCACATGTTTCAAGTAACTTGAGCCAAGGATTAAAAAACAGGAACCCCTAGCTTCGTAAAACCAACCACATATCGCTTGCAGTCATGTGATGCTCCTCAGAGAACTTTTTATATTCTGCGTAATCAGTTAATTAATATGAGTTACGCAAATGTATTAATTTGCACGTTAGGGGAAAGTACGTTTTGATAAGTTGTAGAGGGATTTCAGAAACAATCAACTCAATTTTTTGTGTCAACGTACCTCTCACGTGGCCCTATCTTCAGCATGTAAAGAAAGGCCGTGAAATATGAAAAAAAAAAAAAAGTGACTGCGCTCGTGCACATGCATATTGCAGCGCTCCTAACAGTGTTTTGACCTGATAAAATGTGCAAGCTGATCGTGCCCAAGTGAGCAGCCACCGCTCAGTTTGACAGACGGCAGAATGATGCAAATAAAGAAAACGGAGGCTTCCTTGAACTAAGCAGCTTCAGTGCTTTCCGTTCTTTTATTTTACATGTGCGATGGCTTAGTAAAAGCTCTCTCTAAATTGGCTGTCCGTGGTCTGCTTATCATACATCAAAGAACACAGTGCACATCGGCCGCTCACTTCGAGACAACGACAACACACGCTTCATTCACTTGACTTGCGTTAGGCAGCACTACAATACAGTAGCACAAAAGCGCAGTCAAGTGGGCTTTTTCATATTTCGCAAGATTTCTTTAGATGATGGAAAAAAGAACCACGTAAAAGATATGCTGTTGCTAAAAACTGGATCGCCTCTTTTTTTAGCCCCCTATACAACTTAACGAAACACACTGCCCTCAAGTCAATATTAAAGGCCTATAGACACCTAATTTTAGTTGCATGTTTTCTTCTTTCATATAATGTGTTAGACGTTAGAATACATGAATCACCTCGTGGTATTTGCCTACGACCGCTAAATAATTTATTACTGAATTTCTTCTCTCAAGATTTTTTGGTTTCATCAACCGAACAATGGCTGTGACGTGTAGTTGGACTTAGGGTCACGAGAGGCAGGAAAAAAATTGGCTGTGGTTTGACTAATGGTCATCCCGAGCAGAATTGCAGAAGCAACGGTGCGGCATCTCAGGGGGCACTTTGACTGTCTAAAATGCGTAGAGGCGAAAGCGTTTTCCGCACCACTTTGACTGCCTCTGTGGCAAGGAGGTTATACTAAAACTATATACTAAATATAGGTTATACTAAATATAACCTCCTTGCTTTGTGGAACTGGGGACGTCACCACTGGATGACGTTACACATAATTAAGTACTAATTACTAAGTAATGAAGAATTACTAATTAATGGCTAATTACTGATTAATTACTAAATACTAATTAACTGCTAATTAATGATGCTTAAGCTTCGCCCTTAGGAGTGGAACACGGCAGCGTGTTGTAGCGCTGCCAGGGAGTCCACGGAACGCCACCACCCGTTCGGCACGATGCCTTGCCCTTTGAACGCAACGCTTTTTGAGGAAAGGAAATGGCGCAGTAATTCTCTGTCATCTCCGTGGACACCCGAACCGCACCAGACAGGAAGGGAGGAGGTGGGAGAGAAAGAAGAAAGAGGGGCCATAATGAAGAAAATGAAAATTGTATTTGAGGAAAGGAAATTACGCAGTAACTGTCTCACATATCTCGGTGGACACCCGCCATCCGTTTGTAGAGGAAGGGAGGAAGTGGGAGTGAAAGAACAAAGAGAAAGAGGAGCCGTAATGAAGAAAATGAAAATTGTATTTGAGGAAAGGAAATTACGCAGTAACTGTCTCACACTCGCTCCTCGCGCATGCACAGTTGGGGCTCTCTGGGGCTCCACGAAATCGCTCACACCTAGCGTAGTGTTGCTTCCGCAACAAAAAAAAGGCAATATAACTGCAGATGCATCGTTTTTTTGTCATTCTAGCTCCTGAAGCAGGCTGGTTAAAGTGCTGTACTAGTGAATTAAAACTACGTATCAACATTTATATTGCAGTTTTTTTCGTGCCTCATGTGACCTCATGTGACACATCGCAGCCATCATTCAGTTGATGAAACCGAAACAGTGTAAAGAAGAAATTCAATTGTAAATTATTTAGTGGTCAAAGGCGAATCTCATGTGGTGATTTATGTATATCAATGTCTAATGCATTATTTTACATAAGAAAACACACAAGAAAAATTTGGTGTCTGTAGTCCTTTAAGAATTCTGCAGAATTAAACTTATCACATTAATTAGTAAACAGAATTAAAACATATACTCATAGGAACACCACACCACGGGAAACAATGTCGCTGATTTCACCAAGCTACATGCACTACTTTTTTTTTAATTGTTTGTTCAAGTTATGGGAAACACCCTAGGTTACACACAACTCGATCGCAGTCAGATTTTACTTCCCTATGTCGGTCATCGGCACAGCAGTGGAAGCATACCTGGCCCCATCATACGCCGAAGTTCCGGTCATTTTTTGACTGATGGCTTCACTGCAGCTTCAAAAGCTTTTTCTCACGGTCAGGAACTTTCAGAATGCAAAAAGATGGATGTGGAAGCTTCGAAATGCCGATTTGTGCCACCTGTGACCTGTTCTGCGAATGTGACTGCGCATACCAGTATGTCGGTTGATACCAGTCTAGATTATCCTAGACACTATACTCCCGTTTCATACATAGCAGGCAACGCTGCCAAAGATAGCGTGACTGCTCGCGCAGGCTAAGTCCACACTCAAAAAGTAGTTCGCCATACAACCAAAGCCAAACATATTTCGTAGCGACAAATCTTAAGTGCCGTGACAGGCACCTCCTGGACTTCGTTTTACCTCTTGCCACATTTTCGTCCGACGACTCGTCGAGATTTCAAGAAGCAAAAAGTGCACAGGGCGGTATGATACGCAAATAGTGCACAGGGCGGTTGGTAGGGCAAATCACTTCTACTAAATCCGCGCGCAAAAAGTAGTTCACACTCCGTGAAAATTATGGCCAGAGAGCCCGAACACTGAGCGCCTCAGAGCCTCGACCGTGATTTTCAATGCTACTACATCGTTTTATGCCACTCTCTGTATTCATCCAAACAATGACCAGAGTTTCGAGAAGAACTAATGATATGTAGCGAAGTAGTATAGTTTCGCGGACGCGCTACTTCAGCAACCTCCGCAGAGTTGCCTGCTATGTATGAAACTGAGTATAGATGGCGATGGCACCACCTTCCCAAAATGGCGGCGCCCAGCACTCAGTCACTGTGCGGGTAGTGCAGGAGAGCTCCTCGCTCGTCATTACAGGCCAGACTCTAGGAAGAGTCGCCGCTTCAGGAAACACTGTGCGCGACTCGGAAGCCACTCCGGCCCCACGTGGATTGAACAAGGAACTTTTGAAACAATGCGCACATACACCAACACGAGCAGGTGTGGTGGCAGCAAGAAAACATCATGAACACAGCGGTTCTTTGCTGTGCTGACAGTTGCGCACAGAGTCGAAAAGAACTGCGCGGTAAGAAGTGGCAATGCAACCAACTGTTATACGGTGTGCAGACATGCCCCATTTTGCACTCACGGTGTGGTAAAGGATATTGCAAGTGTGTGTTGACAGCAATAGATGGCAAGCACACAGCAACACACCCACCGCAAATGTTCCCAACACAGCAGCAGCCCAAGCAGCCATAAACCCGCGGATCAAAGAGATTTGAGGCGCAGGTCATCATGCAAAGCACCAAAGCGCTCGCTTACCGTAAGGTGTCTCGCCATTCTTTGTCCGCGCATTCAGGTCAGCGCCAGCTTGTACCAGCATTTCCAGTACATCGGGCTGCAAAACGAGACAAACGGGGATGTAAACAACAGCCCTACTAAAGGGTGCATTGCAGACAGCTCAAAACGACAGCCCTGCGAGTTTCAGTAGGTTGTCATCAACATTTAGGCAAAGTGCCAATGTACTAACCGACGGTCTTTTCACATTGGTCACAATGTGATCTAATCGGCTGCGGAAACATTTACTAAGTTGCTGCTGCTTTGTTGCCTCAAAAAACTCGCACCTGCCGTCCGCTGATCAGTCGCTTTCAGAAAACGACCCACTAGGCTGAGCAGACGCGTATGCAGCACACGAACGGGCACCACAGCAACACAGAGTGTAGAAGGTGGCTTGCTTGAAAAAGAAAAGAAGAAAAAAAAACTTTCATGCATACATACGTGAGTGAGGCTCAAATGTGTGAGGCTATTGCAGTGCTTTAGCACAGCAGAGACGTGTTAGCATAGATGTACAGGGAGCTTATTGCAATAGTTTGCATCAACGTCATAGCGACCACCTTCTTTGGGACCATAAAGCACAGCGAAAATCTGGGCTAGCCACCCTACCTGGGTGTTTTACCAATTCGCTTATCGCGAACTGGTTCCCGAGCACACTGTATCCAAAGATCGTGCCCGTGCCATCATGTGAAAATTATACGCCTACGCCAGTACGCCTCCGCTAAGCTAAAATGCCCTACAAATGCTCTTAGCATACCGAAGACCTATTAGCAGAGACATATACCAGTTTACTGAAGGCTTCTTGCGCATGCGCAGTGGCATGGGTGGGGCCAGGCACGGCCACTGAGCATGTGTTGCCGGCGTCTGGTAAACCGGTATGCGTCTACTGCACGCACACAGTGGCATATGGGTGGGGCGAGGCAGGGCCATTGCGCATGCACAGTGGCTCCGCCCTGGTCAGTACTGAGAAAGTCGTTCATAAGTGCATTCATTGCGTACACGATGACTACAGCCTCTCCCTCTCTAACACATGTGCACACATTGCACACATCACTGTCTTGTCACGGAAGCGACCCCTAGACTGGAAAATTTCTCTTGTTTAAAACAGCTGTCTGAAGCACTACTAAGTGACACGTAACCTAATAAATTTTCGCACAGTTACACGTCTCAACTGACAATGCTCGCTCAATCCATGTGCCAGCATACAGATTAAATGTCACAGCAGTTTTCTAAAGGCACAGTTCTCCCACAGAGCCAGTCAGGAGCCCTACTTGGCAACACTACATAACATTAAGTGATAAAAACCCCAGGAGTTCATAAATAATACACTTCGCAAGAAGAAAAAAAAAACACAGCAGGGTGACGGGCCCTGTGGGCGGCACATCGTTGAGAGTCACTGGGTGACACAAGACGAAGGAAATGGCCAGGAAGGAAACATTACTGCGCTTCATGGCACCACCCACCAGCCACTTCAATACACCGATGTCAGCACCAGCGTGGTGGCAGCTCAAACTTCAAGTACAAGTCAGAGCAGCCACCGACAAACCGAAAGCGCTAGTCATGTTACCTGCAAGATCAAATAATTATTTCTACATGCCACTGTAACATTGGCAGTTATGAAGATGCCATGCTCAGATTCATTTCGACCACCTGGGCTTCCTTTATCCACCCAGTGTTCCACCGAAATTTCCACAGACATTTCTGCACTTGGGCCCCATAAAAATGAGGACGTCGCAGCTGGGACCCAATCAGTGACCTTGGGCTCAAGCACCGAACACCGCAGCCACTGAGCCACCATGGCAGGTCACATGGCAGAACAGAGCTACAAGAGTCCTCTGGTTCAAACTTAGCTGCACCGACCTTGAGTGCAGGTTCTTTCCGTTCCTACGCCTGTATAAATCTTTCCAATGAGGGCTCCGTGAGGGTCGCCATATTGCCCACTGGGCTGTTGTGTGCACATGACACTTGCACAATGGAAGCGGCAGCAGAACCAGTTTGCAACAGCCCACAGAGGAGGTTTGCGGCATCTCCCTTGCCCGACGGAAAAATCTATAGTTTGACATGATTTGAAGATGACCACTTCAGGCTGAGCCTACTCAGATTAAAGTGAACTTTCGTGGTTTATTCAGCAAAAAAACCTCAAAAGAATATATGCGTTTAGCTACAGCTGAATGATTCCTCTATCCTACATCATGATTCTTAACGCAGACTAAGCGACAGTCACACCAAGAAAATTTATTAGTACATTTTGGCCGGAACGAACCCGATAAGCTTCAAATCACGCGGGACTGTACAGTTTCACTGTCAATGAAACTAGGCCATTTTTGCTCTAGCACTTGGTGAAGAGCACCCTGAACTGGAGGCATGCAACAATAAAGGAGGTGACTTACTTCAACCAGACTGTACGGTGCACATTTTCAGACTGCTCTAGAGTGATCTAAAATGGCCTTTCGAGGATGCCATTAGTTTTGAGAGCTCGCTCACTGCTCCATTCGCATGGAAAGCTGAGTGCTCCAGTGAATGCATCATGCAAGAGCCATGCACCAAATATTCAGCATGCGCACTATATAATCGCTAGGACTGCATCATCAATAGCATTGGCGAGCAGAGAAGACCGCAAGTAATCTCACCGCTCTAGATAATCGCAACCTTTGTTGCACTGCAGCTCAGGCCACCCACTGCCAGCATCCGTAAGGTACGAAGCATGTGAGATGGGCAATCGACGCAGGTATTTCATATGGTCGCCGTGCTTTAACCGACTGCGCCTTCATGAAGAGCAGAAAGTTGAGCAGGATGCACCACTCACATGGCCCCAGCAGGCGGCTGCATGAATTGGCTGCCACTGGTCATTGTCGCACACGTCGGTGGACACGTGCTGGTCCAGAAGAAACTCTACCACAGACACGTACCCGTTGGCTGCTGCGATGTGCAGCTAGAAAGAAAAATCAGCACATGACGAACAGGTCACACTACTTCTCCCAGAACACATGCATATGCATCAGAAGGGAACAAAATCAAGCCAGGCCTCCTCCGAGATGAGGCAATGAGGCGCACTTACAGGGGTGGCACCTTGCTCGTCCCTGAATTCCAAATCACTGCCCGTCTCGCTGAGACTCTTCAGGTCGTTCAGCATCATCACCTCATTGGCTGCCCTGGTCTCGTCAATCATCTCCTGGGTGATGCCTGGCGCAGAACACAAATGCTTTACGTGACGTTCCAAACCCACCGAGTCAAATTAAGTCATCTGACAGGACCGCATAAATGGCAAGAATTATCTGAAAGGTCACACTGAAAACAAACAAAAAAAAACGAAGTCCAAGTGCACAACCTTTGTCACTTACAATGGTGCTCATAATGCACAATCTCTCCTCCATTCATACACGAATGAAAACAACCCGAATGAAACAAAGAAAATGTTTCGTTTCTGCCTACTCTTCAAGTCGCCACACGATGGCCGCAAAAACAAAACAACCGGTGGCCGACAGGGATCAGCCATCACAAAGACTAAAAATTCTTCCCAAAATGAAGGTGCAAGCATGTTACCAGAACGTTAGAGCATAAGCACGTGTTTTGAGTGGGTTAGGTGAGGGCTTGGCAACCTGAGTCACCGAATAAATTGACGCCAACAGATGAAAGCTGTGTAAGCTTACCTCTTTTGGCCATTTCAGACTCGATGTAGTCTAGCGTTGGTTCATCCTCGCAAATGTCGTATGGCATATTACCGTCGGCGTTGACAGCTAGCAGGTCGGCACCCCTGGAGAAGGCAGGCAGACAGGTCAAGATATAAAGGAAGGCATGGCAACTCTGGGCAAACACCTGAACTGCACTGCCCCGGAGTTCTTTAACCTGCACAGAAATCTCAGTGGACAGGCACTTTTGCACTTCGCCAGCAATGAAATGCGGCAGCTGCGACCAGGAATACAATCCGTGACTGCCGAAAACCACAGCCACTAAGCCATCACGGAGAGCGATATGGACGTCTGTACAAATCAAGAAAACACTAAAATGGAATCGTTGTGTTCAAGTGCCGCATTGTGCGTTTGCGTCTCTATTTGCATTAAATTGGAATGCTGGCGCTGTACAATCTAGCACAAAGTTCCACACTCGATGACTAGCAGAATTTTTCTATGCATAAACTGCTCCCAAATGGAGATAGAATGACAGCAAAGTAGGGAGAGTGTTGAAATCTTTCAGCAAGAAATGCAAACTGGCATGCCACTTGTTTTCAATCTAAAAAATCTAAAAAGACAACTGAGTGACAAGAAGATTTGAGAAGTAGTCCAGATCTTCAAACAGGAACAAAGACCACCCCTTCGCATATTTGGTGCTTTTAGTAAGATAGAGTGAGCATAGCCCCTTCAAAATCACTGATACGAATTCGCCCACCTGGAGATGAGGTAGCGCACGAGGTGGATGTGGCCGCAGGTGGCAGCTGCGTGCAAAGGCGTCCACTGCTCGCTGTCCTTGGCGTTCACGTTGGCGTCGAAGTCGATCAGCAGCTTCATCATCTCCTCACTGTCGTCTATGCAGCACTGCGAAAATGGCAGACACCAGCGCAGTGTTCACACATCCCCATGCCCTTACGAAGAATGCGCACTAAAGAAGCACCACTCGGTGATGCAGACAGCACAACAGCAGGAAAACCAGCCCAACTCTGCATTAAAGACGATGCTGCGGAGAAGTTTGTCTAAAGAAACAACTTCAGCCGGCCACGTACAGGACCAAGGGACCCAGGTGCACAGATTACATTTTGCCACAAAACCGCCGCATGAAGCATTTAGTTAGCTCTTCCACACAACTGTATCTGCCCAAGCCCGACGGCTTGAGCCGTTCTTGGCACTGGGTGCAGATGCTTGCTGCAAGTGCCACTTGCTAAAACTTTTTCCAGATGCTTCATGCACACCAACCACGTAGCAGCAGCTTTATTCTGCACTTTGAAAATTAAGAGAATTCACCATGAAGCCACAATGGCAGGAACAGTGCTGGACCGTGAAGCCTTCTGTAATGGATATGATAGTGTCATGGCGATGGTGGTCGACTGATCCGCTACGGAGCATGAATGACGATCACTTGTTCCACTGGAACTTTGAGAAGAATGTCTGCACGCACACTCGTCGATTAATGTGGTGAGAGGACTCACTTCAGCCCCATGCCAGACACCAAGCAGCAGGCACACATTTACAGGCCAATTCAGACAACATGCTCTGCATGCTGTTTTCACCAATGTAGGTTCTAATCATTGCGGTTGGCTAAGTGACTATTCCACAAAGGTCAGCTCTTTGACACCAACAGGAAGAAGAATGAGCTGTCTTGTATATCAGCCTACTATGACCCATCTGCTGCTCTCGAAAGAGAGCAGTGGGAGGGAGAAAACTAATCTTTGTAACCCTCACCATCTTTACACAATCCAAGCAACTGTGTGGTGCTTTATTGTGGCACTTTCTCAAAAGTCACTGAAAAAAGCATTTTGCTGAATTGCAGTGCGGTCGCAAAATACCCTGAAATGCATATTGGAGTGACTAAAATCGAAGACTAGATGCTCAATGCTGCCGAGAAACTTCCTGTTTTGCAAAAATAAAATAAAAAGCATTCCAAAGGCAATGCTCTAGGTCCACCATGAAGAAGAGGGCTCTTCCGCAGCACTCCCAAGGCGCAGCCCCATGCTTAGAATGAAAACGAGACCATTTAAAATCTGAGACAGGTAGCATCTTGCTCCGTAGAGAAAGCAAATGAGGAATGATTACAGTACCTGGTGCAGTGCAGTGAGCCCATCTTCGTTGGTGGAATCGGGACTTACTCCCAGCATAAGCAAGCGCCGAACTGAAAAGAGGAAAACAGTAGGGGGCGTAAGTATGGACTGGAGGCCAGAGACCTAATGAAAGCAAAGAAGCGAATCACACTGGTCTGTCTTGATTTGCAGCACCAGACCTTCAACACCTGAACGGATGCCTCTCATGAAATGATGCTGGCCGCCAGCCATGACCGACATGAGCCTTTGGACTCCTCACAGCACCGTTGGTGCTGCTTGTCGTGCATATGTAACAGTGAATGAATCATGACGCTTAAAAAGACAGCCTTTGCAATCAGAATCAGCACGAAGCATTACGAAGGCATTACAGGATGCGTTCATCACAGGATTGATTCCAATACTATCACGATGAGGGAAAAAAATGGCGCCAGTGTCGCAGCGCCACGAGCGCCACGGATGGCGTGATTGCTGCGCGCGCGGGTGGGACGGCTCTTCGACTCGGGAATTGGTCATGTACGGACATGTCGCCACGGCTCTCCACTCTTCGCTGGCAGGGCAAAGCCTCGGGGGAGGAACGTTCTCCCGCATCTCGTCCCGTCCGGCCAAGGAGTATCCCCTGCCCTAGCGTGGACTAACGTTCGCTCATAACTAGAGACCGGATTTTAGGCAAATGCCTATTTTCTTCAACGCTTCGTAGGCGCACCATTTTTACATATGAGCACGAATTAGGTGTTGACAATATGTTTAATACTCTTTTTATAGTGCCTATAAATGCCTATTTTGGGTGTCAGTGCCTTTAAATGCCTATTTCCGACGTCGGTGCCTAAAAATGCCCTATTTTACAGAAAAGGAGCCTGAAATACGCTGTGGTTTTGCTTTCAGATTCTGTTTGCTTTCGAATCCATTTCGGTTTTGAGTAGAACACACACGTGGCAACATTAGATGACCTCGTCAGTTGGCTGTGGTGAACGCTGCACCTACGCCGGCTGCGTACACAATACCAACCACGTCAGCCGAAAATATCGAAACAACCTTTTTCCTATTTTCTGCCATTTTATCGTGGCAGCTTGTTGATGACTTTGGCTGTTAAAATGGTAGTTGACCAGATGGCACCACATTTCGGAAAGTATACGGGGTAAGTTATAGGTTCGTCCAAATAATTCTCAGTTGGTTCCAATTGAAACCAACTGTAAAATGTTCCATAAACCTGCTGGAAACAGTTTAACTGATTAAAATTTTCACGTGGGTAACCTGCCTTATTTTCGTTCCTTGTGCCCCAGCCGCATGCCATTTTCTTCAAACGGCATTTGGCGGTAATCTTGTTGGAGCAGGCCACACTACACAGCTGAGAGTCGTGCGTGCATATGAAAGCGCATTCGTGCTTGTCTGCTACTGCTTCCATAGCTTTAACAGTGATTTCTAGATGGATGATGTTTATTTTACCATGGATCCTCGTGGATCCATGGTAAAATCCATCGTAGGCCCGTGCAGAACTATGATTCCTTTCGGCATATTCCGCATCAAGCTGCACTGTGTGTAACATTTTCTAGCACCTCGTATTTATGGTTTCCAAACCCTTCTAATGGCAAGCACCATTTGGTAGTCGCGTGGCTCCAGACACGTGAAGCCACAAACTATAAAACACTGTTTACACAAATGACAACATATTTTTTAATGTTGAAGCATCGTGTATGCCTGCAATAAATAAGTTCAATTCCTGTGTCAGCGAAGACTGACCTCATTTGTCAGGTGCTTTGAATTGACAATGTTTCTATCAATTTCTAAATACATGGCCTCCTGTTAAGGTGTTCATTGTTTCTACTTTTGTACACGACAAGCGAATTGTTTGTTTCGAGGTATACCAAAGTTTTTTGAAAGGGTTGGTAACCGTCCCTTTTGCTCTGCTGAAGCATTTGTATTGTACGAAAAGTAGCGCGACATTAGAAGCCTTAAAAAAACCGGCTTCTAATGTTCGCACCTTGCTTAAGGTCCCAAATCATTCCTGCTGTGTTTGTTTTATTTTACGGCAGATATTGCGCGCTGAAGTTCGGAACTGTGTGCACTTTTGATAAAGTTTATAGTGCCTATTTTTCTCCGTTAGGTGCCTAAAATGCAATTTTAGCTGCCTATTTATGGCGCCTAAAACGTGCTTTTTAGTGCCTAAAAATCTGGCCTCTACTCATAACCTTGCTGGTGAGTCGGACGACCTCGATTCCTTAGCGTATTTTGTTGCTAGCTGGCGTTATACAGGGTGTCCATGCTAACTTTAGCCAAAGGTTCGAAAAATAAGATTTTGGAGGTAGGCCAGGGAAACCATGCACTTACATAGAGCTACTGGCCGGCCTGCGCATCTAGGCAATTTTTTGTATTGCTATTAATTAAGTAGTAATTAAGATAACTTTTCTAAATGCGTAAATATTGACTTTAGACAGCAGATGTGAATACCGAAGTTGGAGAACACCTTCAGAAACCTTCATTCTATTTATTTGCGGTAAAGAAAGCCTCACGTGCATCTTTTTTCCGAGCTCCAAAGAAAGCCCGCGAAATACAAAAAATCACGTGACTAGTGCATTCGCGCGCCACGATTGTGCTGCTCTCAATCCTGCTTGAGTGAACGAAGTCAGCGCCTGGTATGGCGCGACGACCCATTGCTCCGGCAGGCCGATATCGACTGAGGTTGCGACGCCCGCGCGAGCCAGTCTGCAAGCGTGACGGTGCAAGTTGCAGCGAACGCACCGGGCATTGTGAGCGCGATGCAAAAGCCCAAAGTTGGCAAACACAAATGCGACGAGTTTTATTCGTCACCAAGAGGTAAAACAACACAAGCAAAATACTTGATTCGGTGGGCGGGGATGCCGGCGGCGACATTGCTTCACCTGAGGATTCGATCTGCGGAAGCAATGTCAATGCTAGAATAAGAGTGGCCAGAATGGCCACATGCAGTCGTTCACTGAAAGTTGCGTTTTTTTTTTTGCATTTGTGTTTGTCACCTTTGGCCATTTCATCGCGCTCACAATGCCCGGTCAGCGCCTCCCGGTGCGTTCGCTGCAACTTGCACCGTCGCGCTTGCAGACTGGCTCCCGCAGGCGCCGCAACCACCGTCGACATATCGGCCTGCATGCCGGAGCATCGAGGTCGTCGCGCCATGCAAGCATCTGATTTCGTTCGCTCAAGCCAAGATTGAGAGCAGCACAATCGTGGCGCGCGAATACTCTAGTCACGTGTTTTTTTTTTTGTTTTTTTTTTTATTTCGCGGGCTTTCTTTGGAGCTCGGAAAAAAGAGACGTGAGGCTTTCTTTACCACAAATAAATGGAATGGGGGTTTCTGAAGGTGCTCTCCAACTTTGCTATTCACATCTGCTGCCTAAAGTTAATATTTACGCATTTAGAAAAATTATCTTAATTGCGAATTATATAATTACAAAAAAAATTGCCTATGATGCGCAAGCCGGTAGGTAGGTGTATGCAAGTGGTTTCCCTGGCCTACCTCTAACATTTTCTCCTTTAACCCTTGGCTAAAGTTAGCCTGGACACCCTGTATATTGTTGTTGTGGCAATAAATGCCAGTTTGTATCAGCCAGAGTGTCGTCCCTTTGTTCCTTCAGAGCAGGGCCCGCCGCGGTCGGCGTGCGCTTGGTAGCGTACGCGACCACGGGGTGAGACCCAGCGGTTTTGAACTGTGTCAGCCGCGGTTAAACGGGGAGAACGTATATCCCCAATTAAAACTCCACAATACCTGCCCACCCGGTGGGCAGGTGAGCAGCCTGCCACAAAACCGGCTTCAGACAAACACACAATGGCCAAATGCGGGGAGTGGCCACTATAAGAGCTAGCGCACTTTAAAACTATACCAGAATGACAAAGGCTCCACTACTCCCATTCCTGGCTCACACTTCGCTGGCACTGAAGCTGAAGCTGCAAGTAGCGCCAGCAATCAAGGTCAAATAGTGGGGACTCACTCCGTTCCGTCCCATTGAGTGTTTCCCCGTGATGTCGCGTCCTCTCTAGTTACCTCGACTATCAAGGGAGACACCTGCGTCGCAGCAGTAGCATCACAAGTCGCGTTTACACGAATGCGACAGAAGTCAACTCCAGTCCACTTTTTGAGGGAAAATGCAAAAGCGTCGAGGAAGAGAGCAGAGGCCGAGTATTGCCTTTCCTTCTCAAAATCGGCTCAAGGCGCATTTTGTACGTCGCATTCATTAAAACGCGGCTACAGATGGCGTGACGCCGAGAAAGAAAGCCTCTCCCTCGAGGGAGAGGCTTCGAGCGTTGACGCTTCGGCGCGGCTCCGCTCTCCGCCAGCAGGCGAAGCTTCGTGGAAACATCCCGCGAGCTCGTCCCGTCCAGCCTCGGAGCTCTCCCCTGCCGCAGCGTGGCCGAACATTCTAATGTGGGCGAAAGTGCGAAATAACGCCGGGCTAGTTGCCGCTAATACCTCTGGGTGTGGGCAAGCGAGTGCGAAATAAAAGCGAACGCCACCATTTAGAGCGAGCGATCGCGTCAAAGAATGCAGTGGCGACATGTGTTTGATCCGCAGCGGACGAGCAGCGCGCCGCCATCTTGTCAACGCAACCCGCAACGTTCCCGTAGCGCGCGCGCGTTCTGGTGAGACGCGGCGAGACACGTGGCTCTCTGCGCACGCGCATTCGCTACCCGCACGGTCGTTGCGTACGTAAGCCCACTGCGTACGCCTAGCTAAAAGTGTCTAATTGTTGTAGCGGCAATAAATGCCTTGTGTCAGCGCACTGCTCACGGAACAAAGATATCGATGGCCGTGGTGATTCGGCGTGGCGGTCCATCATGCGGCCCTTCCAGGGACTAAATATTTCCATAAACATAAATGCATCACATGACGCAACGCTGCCGAACACGCCTCGTGTTAAACTGCAGCACACCGCCGTCTTGGACTTCCATCTGCGGCGCGAACAGATCAGATCAGCTTCACCTCGATCAGAGAACCTGAGTCTAATACCGTCGCCAGACGTGCCGACGACCCAGCAAAGCAAAACCATGAGCCAATCAGGCTAAACACACGTACGCTTTCTCACGTCTTTGCTGTAGTCTCCTTATTTATCGAGAGGCGTGCAGCCGACTACAAGTAAATATATCCATATGCAGTGGCGGTCCTAAAGAGGAGGGGGGGGGGGGGGGGTCGCCCCCCCCCCCCCTTTTTCCAAAAAAAAAAACCTTTGCACATTTTCCCGAACGTCCGCTTTCGGGCTCTCATAGGGCGAGATGTAATTTTTGACGTAGAACTGGAAAACTTTTTCCTCCGTGATGCGTCAAGTAGTCCCCTACTTTGTACGTTCACCGTGTTAGCGGCTGCCTTATTTCACACAATTCCACGTTCTCCACGTTGGTAGATATACAAGCACAATTCGTAGTGATTTTCGAGGTATCGCGATCCTGCCGTGCCCACATCGTTGTCTTGCCATGCCGCCGGCGCGGCGACGACGGCAGTGCCATTCACCTGTGGTTTCGGTGTCCAGCAACCTCGTCGGTGCGGCAAGGAGCCACCCATTCATGTCTTTATCCCACTATGGGACACAGCGACGCCAGATGGGATCATCCCTTTTTGGCTTGACAAGGAGCACCGACCAGCCGCCTTGAAGGAGGGTACTGAGGGCGGAACAAAGCCACTTCCTAGAACTGTAAGTAATGAAGGCCGCTAATCCCAGTGGTGAATGTCCACGCTGGTGCTTTGACCTTCGTGGACATGCCGTGGCGGGATATCTCAGCCGTCGGCTTGTTTTCCCTGGTATTCAAATGAATATTGCTCGCGTAAACGTTAACATTCAAATATTGAGTAATGGTACAACATCTATATACCTTTCGCCATTTATTTTTCAACAACAAAGCGCACAAAATTTTTGGCGCAAATAAAATAAATAAAAAGTGGTTGTTTCTATTTTCTTTTCTTTTTTTTTTTTGATATACGGAAATCTGTCCCCCCCCCCACCCTCCGCCGCCCCTAAAACCACGCTCTGGGACCGCCACTGTCCATATGGCGCTGTAGCCCAACACATTCTCATATTTCGACGAGTTACGTGCACTGGAGGGGTTGCTTTGCCTGCAAGCTTCTCGAAAGCGCATGCATTTTGGCGCGATGCAGACAATATTTGTTGGGGCACAGCGCCGAGAGTAACCGCGTTTTCGAAATTCTAAAAGCTGATTTGGATATTACTTACGGTATATCCTACACGCCTCTTGATAAATAAGGAGACTATAACAGGCTGGCAGGTTAAAAAGTTCACTCAGTATTAGTTAACCAGCTTACTAAAAAATAAGCGCGTCTTAGCTGTATTCCGATGCGCTACACGTACCGCTGATAATGCTATGCCAAAAAAAAAAGTGCTCTAGTAGCTCAATAAAGTCTATTTTAAAAACTGCAGAACATTATACATCAAACATCCAGCATACGGCGGCTTCGGCCTGGCCCTTATCGGAGACGTGTTCTCTACCTTATTGCACCTTTAATTTATCTGTACTCGAAATATCGGAATTTCACATTTCGCGTGGAAAACCTGAAAGCCTGCCTTCACTGAATGACTGCTGGCATCTTCCGACTAAATAAAAAACCGCCATTTTCCCAATTCGTCAGTGGGTGCACTGCTCCAAGTAGAAGACGGCGGCCTATTCGCGCAAGAAGAACACGCATACACGGGTCAGGACAGAATAAAACCAAAATTCGGAGACTACCACACTTTCGTGGCAAATGCCCCAGCATCGCAGTTCTGTCTTCGATCGCGTTTCGTTTGGCAGAAAAGAACCACCGCTGCAACGCCATGCGACAGACAACCACGCCTCAGTGACAGCGGGCAGAAAAAAAGGAGGGGTGCCCATCAATCACCGCTTCCCAGAGTATGAACAAGAAGGCAGCACTGGGAAGCGAAAGCAAGGCGGCAGACGAAAGGATGCGAGAGCCTGAAAGGGAAAAACAAAAACACGCGTCACTGGCCACCGCAGCCATGTCACAGCCCATAAAACGTCGCCCAGGCACAACTCGGGCCGACCGCGCTGGTGTTCGTGCCAGTCCAAAGGCCCAAGCTGACATGAGAAATGAAAAGGGGAAGGAAAAGAAAGTCAGGGGCCCTGCCTACTTCCTCTCCGCGCGTGTCATTCACGCCCCTTCACACCACACGCACTGGCGCCAGCGTCTGGCCCGGCCACGCCCGGCGCACCATGCACCGAGCCTTTCCGTGGAGCACCGAGGTGGCGCAGCCTGTCTGCACGAACTGAGGGCTACCATCCGGAGCAGAATCGCGTGGAATAACTGTGCGCGCACGCGTGCACGGTGCCAGAAAGGTAGACGCGGAAGTTCTCGAGAAAGCTCACACCTGTGTTCCTAGCTGGTAAACTCCCACTCATGGGCTGCAAGCTATTTCAACACTTCCACAGTCTCAACTTCAAAAAAGAAAAAAAGTAAGGAAGGCGGCACCGAAGAAAATGAAGTACCACGCAGAATAAAACGTTGAAGCCCCTTACCCCAGTACGTAGTCAACGTTTTAATCCAGAGACCATGAATATTGGCTAAATAGATGCAGTAACCAATCAGTCTTTTTCTTTGCTACATGTAGCCGAGACGCGAATTCTGCCTCCAGTGGCGTTATTTCCCACTATAGAACATTTACGCGCAGTGGTTACGGTTAGCCAACCGCTGATTACGTAAATGGCTTCGGCCACTGACATCACGGGATATTAATATACTGCACACGCGGAAGCCAATCGCTCTTCGAGACTACGTACACATTCCCTCAAGACGCAAGTACCAAATATGCGCCGCCCAAAGTTTGCGCTGACAGAACTGACCGTTGCCACCATGAGCGCTGTATGCCCCAGCTCTGTTGCAAATTTCGGAGGGCAACGCGCTAACGTCAACGCGTGCTGTCATATCGCGACAACCCGGAGATGATAGCTATTCACTGGCCGGCCGCTTGGAAGAAAAACAGAGATACAGCTGGTCCGAACGCCAGCCCGATCGAATAGACATCTTTCGTGCGGGCTTCACTCCTCTCGGGGCGTAATTTGGCGATCCATACGGCGGCTTTGGCTGTGCACATGATGGAGCACGTGCCTATTAGGATGATTTATTACAGCAGTTGGGGCCAACGGCCAGCCTCAGACACCGCAGTAGCGCAGCATATCCCCAATCCGTGCAGCACAGACGTTAAATATTTTGGCTGAGTGCTTTCTTTGTAATGATGCGTAAGACATTAGTTTGGTTTACTGGGGTTTAACGTCCCAAAGCGACTCGGGCTATGAGGGACGCCGCAGTGAATGGCTCCGGACAATTTCGACCACCTGGGGTTCTTTAACGTGCCCTGACATCGCACAGCGCACGGGCTTCTAGAATTTCGCCTCCATCGAAATTCGGCCGCCGCGGCCGGGATCGCACCCGCGTCTTTCGGGTCAGCAGCCGAGCGCCCTAACCACTGAGCCCCCGCGGCGGCGGTAAGTAAGACATCAGTACACTTGGATCGCCACGTGGCATTCCCCTGCGAGCGCTAAATAATTCAGACTATAATTTCTTCACTCACCTGTTCCACGTTCGGTTCCAACAGCCTATAGCGATGGCTACGACGGCAAAGGCCAGTATACGTCACGTGAGGCATGAACAGAACTACGACATAATCGCTGCTTCATCGTTTTACTTCACTACAACGTTAAAGCTAGCCTGCCTCAAGAACCGGAATCACAACGCTTGAAGAAGCAGCGACAATATTGCAGTTTTCTTCACGCCTCACGTGGCCTATGACCTTTGACGTCATAGCCATCGCTTAGCTGTTGAAACCGAAACCGAGAAAGGTGAGAGAAGAAATTCAGTTACAAATTATTGACCAGCAGCAGGCGAATACCAACCACATCGTGGCCCATGCACAGTAATGTCTTAAACATCATTACACAGAAGACAACATCCTACCTTAATATGGTAGCATATACTCCTTTAACTCTTTCAAATGGTCACTTTCGTGAGAACTGCACACTGCGCTTCCTTTTCCGCCTAACCGCAAAGACGACAGCCGTGCAGTGCTTTCCACTCTGCGCGCAGAGAGAAAAGTAAAGACGGAGGAACGTAAACGTCTTACAGCTAAGCCCAAGCGCGAGACAAGCAAGAGCGTTCGGTCACGCCGAATGCGCGCAAGTTGCCGTGCGCGAGTTCTAAGCGCCACGAACGCAGCCGTTACTGCGCCCGCTTGAAAAGTAGGACAACCCGATACTGGCGGCGAATGCGCCGGCGCCAACGCAATAAGACCGACGAACCGGGCACTGCATCCGCCGTCCGCTGTTCGGTCCCGGCACGAGAAAATTGTGGACGCTCGCACTCTCCGCTTTCTCCTCTTGCAGCGTCGGAAACTGCCCTCTCCAGCGTCGTCAAACAGTGCCGCTCAAGCCCGTAAAGTGTTTTGTCATACGATGCTGTTCCTCCCCCGTGTCGGGAAATTGATGGCGCGATGTCACCATCCGAAAACGACGCCCCGCAAGGACCCTAACAAAGTACCGAAAACAATGCGGGCTGCGACCGCGGCGCACTCGGAGAGCACAGCTGACAACCCGAGCGGCCTGGAAGGACAAAAAAAAATAGTAACGGCGCGCTGTCGCTAGAGTGGTACTGGGAAATGCTGGGTTCAGCACATCGCGTTCATCAGATATCGACCCTCCAAGCTCCGCGCCAGCTGCCAATTTATGACGTCTTGTGTCGAGTTCCCCGTGTCATAGTACCACTTGTTTCCTCCACATAAGAGGCTCGTCAACAGCGGAGAACTCACGCCGTTCGTTTCCTGCTCTATGCACCGCGGTGGGACAAGACGAGGTGGGAGGAAAAATAATAAGAAAAGCAGCTCTCCCCACTCGCTCGTTTCTGCAGAAACGCGCACTATGACATATCGGCGATGGTGACAACAGTTGGTGACCACGGAAGAAGTGCTCTTCGGTTCATAAGCAAGAAAGGCTGGACAGGGCAAATGCGGCACCTGCTAATGGAGCAGGACGAACCCTTCGCGCTATAGCAGGTGCCCCAACTAATTTTAGCCAAAGATGAAAACTTCATCGAGGCAAGATAGGTGGAGGCAACTTTGGCCACGCTGTTGACCATTGCAAGTAGTTAACAGTATTTTGTTCAATGAATAATGAAATAAGTTAGCAAAATAACGTTTTAGTAGAAAATTCCGGCGACAAATACTAAAGCGGCAGCAAATACTAAAGCTGCAGCTGCGCTCCTCTCAGTGCGCTATGTCGGATGATGTGTACAGGGTCGCCCACTCTTAGTTAGAACCCGCTAGCGCATGGCCGCACTCTTCAGAGGGCCACCGCGTGCGACACAGTCGCTCATCGCAGCAAAGTGGCGCACGAGAAGGTGTACCTGGACGTGGGGCTTCGCGTCATCTGCCACTTCGCTTCGATGCGCAGCCGTTTCGGACGCAGTGACCCTTCACAGAGCACGGCCATGCGCTAGCGTATTCCAACTAAGAGTGGACGACCCTGTACAAGGCGAGGCTGGAACAATCTGCTGCGGCCAAGCGACGGCGCCGCGCCGAAGAAACTGACGAAGAACGGGAAGAACGGCTAGCTAAACAACGTGCGTATGCAGCAGCCTGGCGAGCACGCCGGTCAACATCGCTTGATGCGGGTGCATCTACAAGTGCAGGGCCAAGTTTAATGAGTGGTGTTTATCTTTCCTCATATCTTTCAACTCTCTTCTATTTGCACGTGGCAGCGGTCGTGGCTTGGCTCGAGCCAGTAGGCAGCCCGTGCACTTTCCTTTTCATCCTTCTCTCAGTCGCAACCAACCAACCGTCGGCGCAGAGCGGCGGTAGACACGGCGGATGCGGGCTGAGGAAACGGATGAAGTTGCTTTCACAATTTCCGGGCTTAACCAAGCTGAGCCACTGCCATTTTTTTTTTTTTTTCATATTTCGCACGCTGTCTTTTCAACGCGGAAAAAACTCACCTATAGAACACATCACTGATGAAAGGCATTTTTTGACACGCTCTACAATTTGGCATCGGAAATGTCACCAGACACGCAACTGCTACAAAAACTTTCCCCATTTTTTTTTTATTATTATTCAGTTGAACAAAATAGAAAAATACTCCGAGTAACTACATAAAAGCAGCCAGAAAACAGTAAAAAAAAAACAGTGCTTGTCACAAATAAATACCGATCAAGAATTAAATGACTGCTCTGTTCCTTGTAACTTTGTTCCCTCTCATACTGCTCAGGACAGCACACGTTCATCGCGCGACTACTACTCTTCCGCTAGGTGTGCTCAGTTGCCAACAGAGCGAAAAGACAGTGCGGATACCGATTAGCTGCGAATGCTACCTTACCTGCAAAATTATACGTATGAGGCGTACGTTATCTGCGCGAGCTACCCGCCGACAGGAACGTGTCCAGCTCGGCTCGGTAGTGTATGACGACGCTTGATCGGCAGCGAATACACGCACGGCCATACTCAAGCACCACTGATCGGCTCTTATTGACGCACAATATCGCCCACCGGCAGTACAACGAGTTTAACGGAAAATATCGAACGCAGATGGGCACTGCGCTGGTCTCAACACCACTCTTATACTTTTGCTCAGGACAGCAGAGTATTCGTAGCCCGCCAAGGTTCATTCGCATCAGATTCATGGCTCGCATCAACACGTCGGGCTAACTAAATTCCCACTGTAGAGCAACAATCAGCCCCGGAATTTTCTCCAGCCACCACGTCGAAAAATTCTCACCACATTATCAGGAGATACGATGCGCCAAATAGGTGAACGCAAAGCCCAATACTGCGCAAACCTGTGACCTTCACATGTGAAAATCACAGCTTCTCAGTGAGTGCAATAGCTCGCTCAGCAAGAAATCGCCAGAAATGCATGCACTGTCGTAAATCACCGACTCGAAGTGGCCGGAACGTAGCTACCGTGCGGGGGACGGCCATACATTTCGCCCCTGCACGGAGTGCTCGTTCCCACCATCGACGCCCCCTTCGCAGCGATGCCCAAGAATTATCCTTCTTCGACACGCACAGCACGCTTTGCCACAAGGATTAGCTGCTCCAGGCGCAGGCTGGCAGCGATGGGCCCATAAGTCATGCACTCTTGCAATCTGCAGGCCGACGGCTCGATTTCCGTCCTCACCAGCGGATAGTAGTTCTCTTCGTTCCTCATCAGAGGTCAAGGACCGTGTTCGGGCGCGACTGCGTTAGACTGCGACACTCCAAGGAATTCTGCGAGAATATGTGACCCTCCGACAGCTTGGCTGAGAACACCGTTGATTTCGCCAGCGTTAAGCCTCTCATATTTGAAAAATGGTTCGGGCGCGGGCATGAGTGCACGGAGCACGTTATTCCGCTGTAAGTTCAATATAGTCCGCCCCAAAAAAACTCCTGAGGGCACTTACGTCTGCTTACGTGGAGGAATGCGAAAGCATGTGTTCTGAGGAAAGGAAAGGCTTTTGAGGAAAGGAAAGGACACAGTAGCTCTCACATCTCCATGGACACCTCAACCGCGCCTTAAAGCATGCAACTGAAGGTGCATATGTAGTCGGTCCGAACCCCTGCCGCAAGCTAGCCTCCAGCTTGACTAAAACATGCAAGCTATATGCAAAGAGAAATTATGAAACCACCCGGAACCCTGTACGACGAACGGTTGCTCACAGTTTTAATGCGAATGTAGTCGGCAATACTGAGGATAGCCAGTGACTATTCGCTGGGATTTCATCTACACCTTCACAGATTAGGAGGTGAGGATGTGGGGGGGGGGACTTGGTATGACGTCACATTATATCGTTGTCACGTGACTGTGTGACGTCGCATACTGTTGTCACGTGACCTGGCATGACGTCACACTCGTTTAATGTCACCACTAATTGTACTAATTTGTCTTAGTCTAAATGCATTAACTAGAATTAATAAGTCATGTTAATTAGCGTCCGTTATTAATTATGTGACGTCATCTTCATCAAGTGACTCGTCGGCTCGTGACGTCACATGATGCCGTTTCTTGCACACACTTTTGCGGACATGACCTTCCTTGAAAGTGAACCACCTAATGATTTCTAAAAAACAGAAGAGTGTGCGCTCGTGAGAGACCGTAGAAGCTTTCGTATACCATACCTTCTAAATGTCACTAGGAAAGTAGAAACTTGGGTTAGAAGGCCATAACGAGCTCCGTTCACTTCCGTCCGCACCTGCAGTAGGTTCCGCGAATAAACGGAATGCGCTTACGAAAAATTCTGCCTTGACAAGAGAGAATATGAGAGAGAGCCAGAGTTACGATTAGTTGCGAAGCGAACGAGGCTGCACCTTCCAAACAGGGTGCAGTTCCGTAGTGTTCTTTCGTAACTAAAGGATAAAATTCAAAAAGGTGGCAAACTTCCGTAAAAAAAAAAAAAAGAACACTGACACTGAACACATGGTGGCTTCCAGGTTCATTATTTACACAAAAGCTGCCTTCGCTGCAAAGTTCGCCGGAGCCACGGATGAACGGTTTACAAATCAGCGCCCAGGCGCATAACACCCCTCAACGGCTTTTTTTCCTTCGCAACGTACCACTAGGCAAAGTATTCAGGCTCTGCGTACGCACAACCATGCGCAATTACTTGATGCAGTCCCAAAAATAACGAAGGGGCCTCAAAACTCGAAGACCGGCGGCAGCGCGCCATCAAACCACAGGACGCGTGAAAACGCTGCTGCCAGAGGTACTACGCAGCGAAGATCGAAACCGCGACCTTGAAATTGACGCGGGGCGCCGTCAGCGCAGAGGTGAGAAGGCAGAAGCACAAAAGCGCCCCGACAGTGAGCAGGGTGACGTCGGACAGCTCCGCGCGCGAAGCGCGAGGTCAGGGTGGCGGGACGAGCGCCGGCACGCGGACCGCTGCTGCCGAGGCGTGGGAAGCGGAGCGCGGCCCCACGAAGCGGCCGACCCGGCCCCGTCTCGACAGGCCGTTTACTCACACTTAAAGCTATTTATTTACGCCAGCCGCCGCCATGTTCCCCCGGCCAGCCACTATATCGGGCCGTTCGGCCTGACAGGAGCGTCAACCCGGGCGCGGAACGCGGCCGATCAGTTCGAGTTACGATAAAGCCTTTCGGCGCGCGCAATATCGGCCGCTCGGCGCGAGCGCCAGGAGTCGTCGCTTTTCACCGGCGATGGGAGGACGCCCGCCTGACAAGATTCACCGGCCGCCTCGTAACGCGGCCAATTTGCCCAAGCTACGGCACCGAGGGCGGCAAGCAGCGGCAAAGAAAGGCGGGCTCGCTTCCTTCCAGGGATGAGACAACGATTCGCTCCCCTCCCCCGTCCGTCGTGTCTGCCCCGAGATGAAAGCGGCCATACGGCTGGGATCGCCCCAGCAATCTCGTTCTCTGGGCTTACACCCGGCGCACCGCGTCATCCGCACGGCGGAAGCAAACCGAGAGAACCGAGGGGATGGCACACTGCGGACCCGAGTAACCACAACAGCAGCGGACACGCTACGCTCCATGAAGCAAATTCTTGGGGGGGGGGGGGGGGGGGGGGGGGGGAACAGCAGCCTTTTTCCAACTGGGCATGAAGGGGGCACGCCGGTTTCCATCAGTAATCGCAACTCCATCGCTTTTTCTAATTCAGCTACTGAAAGTAATTTAGTAATACACGGCAGGCTTATTACAAAAGCCCGCTTCTCACGCAGAAATGCGCCCTGGCGTATTCAACGGCTGAACTATATGGCCGTTGCAGAAACAGCAATCTAGCGGCCAGTTTTGGGAACGACTGCTCCCAGAATACCTATCAACGCACGATTTGCGCTTATAGTATTTATTCCTTTGCTGGATAGTGCTTCTATAAAGTTCACTTTCAGGTCTTTGTCAAGCGCACAAGACGAATCGTGCGTTGGGGGCTCTCCGCACCCCACCTCGGATTTTTTTTTTTTTCACACAAAATTAAGCTGCAGTTCACGACTGTGCCGGCGTAAATCGGATCACGTCTTACGTCTTCAGTTACGGGTGGCACTTGAGACTGCTTACGTGCTTTGAATGAGAAAGCATCGTCTCATCGTGAGCTGTGTTGCGATGTTCATTAATGATTCCTTCCTTCAAAATGACACACGCACTCATTAGCATACAGGAATCGCATACACCAGGTTCACCTTTATTTGCCAAGACGCAACGCGGTTTTGTAGCCAATGAATTGCGTGCTGGTCTCGCAATCTGAAGCTCCTTGGTTCAATTTCCCGCATCTTCGGAATAAATTTTATTCTTCCTTCTCCGCTGTGGACGCCACTATCTTACGGTCTACTGCTAACGTCATGCGAGAGCACGGTGACGTCACTGAGGAATTTTCATGCCAGGCAAGCCGACGGACGGCGCCTTTTGTGCTAATAATGCTTTCGCCTTTAAACAAAAAAAAAAAAATAGGAGTCCGAGGAGCTCTTTCCCACAACAAACTAACATGCAGTGGATGCTTTTGGAAAGGCTGTTCCAGCAAAACTAAACTGCACAGTCGTGGATCGACCCTCGGAAAACACTACACAAAAAGTAAATAAAGCGCGCCCAGCTGTTCCGAATTTACTGCTACAAGAAAACACCCTAGAAACAACTACACCTTTCGTACCCACTCGGATGCTCGGAAAATAAGCATTCGGGGCTGCTACAGATTTGCGCGCGCAATCCGTAAGAAAAGTACACCCGACGTCATTTTCGAAGACCTCCAATTAAACGCCAACACACGGATGCATCAGCGTCTTCGCAAAGGAACGCACCACAGTTAGCGTGCAGTTCCGCCCGTACGTGCACACTTAAATAAATTACATAAACACAGTACTGCGGGAACGAACAAACACTAGCTACGGTCGCTCATGCAGAGAACGAAGAAGCAATGCGCTTTCCGCGTCTGTCAAAAACAGCGGCCACGAGAACGAATGCAAAAAAAAAAAAATGAAAGAAGGAAGAAGCGGTGAACCTGTCGTTTCATTTCCGTGCCACCCATTTGGACCAGTTCGTTTTCTTTTCATTTTTTCTGGATGCATTATCCACGCATGGCCAATATTCAGCCGCCTCTTCATGACGCATTTCTGTTGCTGTACAATCAAGCAAGTACACAGACTGCGAGGCCATCTTCAAGCAAGTTCCGCGAAGCAGCCTTTTCCGCAAAGCGACGAATGCTGCGGCAGGGCCCACCGCGCAGGGGCCTCTTCGTGGCAACGATGCGCAGCCGCTGGCGGGCCGAACGTTCAAACAGAGCAGCGACTACGCGCGACTTCACAGTTCCATGCTGCAACCTTTCAACAGCTATTTACGTCCGCACAACGAAAAGATATATCCGCACACATTTTCCGCTAAGTTCCAGATCGAACAACCCTGTCAAAACAGCCTTGCTCTATCCACCTCGGGATTCTATCAACCCATTTTGACTGCTCCCTGTTTTAAAGTCAGTTCCAAGAAGACTTGAAATGTGAAAAGAGAGAGAGAGAGAGTGTGTGTGTGTGGGGGGGGGGGGGGGGGGTGAAAGCACATGCGCGCAATGCCGAAGTCGTTGGAAAAATTCAGCAGACGTAATGGATAGTGAAAAACAAAGGGAGGGGGGGGGGGGGGGGTGATGAGAAAGAGTAGAAGGAAGGCTAGCCCAATACAATGTCAGACAACTACGGACGGGTGCTCCTTCAATATAACTCATTCGCAAGCTCCGATACGACATACTTATTTTCCGTCTTTCCGCGGTAGACAAACACAAACTATGACGAAACAACAAAGGTGGCTTGACCGCTGTCTCATCTCGGTCTGTCTATTTGCTGCAACAGATCTGCTTCAAGGAAGGCCCCACTTGACACCAGGCCATAGATGGGAAGGTGCTTGTTTTTTGTTTTTTTTTTTCGTAAACATTGTTTTCCGCAGACGTCTCAAGCAAGCGAAGGACAAAAACGAATCCCTCTTAGAATTCCAGCAGGGAAGGAATGAAGTTTCGCAAAGATCAGAACGCGACACAAAAGGGAAGCGTCCGGCTTTGCGGAAGCGACTTCAGCCGACTGTTCGAAAAACGCCCGCACGACAGCGACCTGACACCGACTATCGCGGTTTATCCTTTTCGTTTCCTTCGCTCCTCGTTGTGCTTGAGAGCGCTTTTACGGCGCCGGTCGGGTGGTTCCGTTCACCGTCCCGATGTCGCCGCCCCGCGAGCCCGGCGGTCTCCGCAATATCGCTCGCCCAGCCTCGACATCGGGGATCGGGGGCGCGGACACTCGAAGCCTGCAGACGCCGACCGCGACAGGAGTGGCGGCGTGGCCTCGCGTCTCCGGGGCGGGCCCCGACCCTGATCCCGTTTATATGGTAATGTGTCCCCAGGCGGTCCAAAGCCCTTTGTTCCCGAAGGGGAAAAGGCGCCGGGACTGCTCCGCCGTGATCCGCGCACGCTAGAGGTGCCATTCGATCTGTCCGCAGAAATGAGACTAGTCTGCTCGCCGAGGCGCAACCGCAGGGGCGATCAGCGAGAAAGCCACTCTGCACCGACGAGATTGGGGCCCGCTGAGCGCCACCGAAGAAGGCGCGATGTCGGCCCCTTCGCCCCGGCCAGGAACAGTCCGGATGTGTTCATCCAAGGAAGCCGGACTGCTTTGTCCCCCGCGGTGTGCAACTCGGCAGGATAAGCCTGCCAGCCGCAGGACGCACAAACCGGGGCAACTCGAAAGCGCGAACCTCGGGACGAGAGATTATTTCCGGCAGAGGGCAGCTGGTGGCTGTCGAAAGAAGAGGGCAAAGGACGGCTCACGTGAGACGTGTTTCCACACACATTTCGTCTTCCCGCAGATGACCGAAAAGCGCTCCCCAATTAGAAGCGAACTTCGTCGAGAATTTAAAACAAGAGTGAACGGAGCAGGCAGAGGTTAAAAAGATGCCGTGAATGAGGATACGCACGCTCAGACGCATGCGCAACACGACAGAGGCAAAAGCAGTTGAACGTTCTCAGCAAGGGTGTTTACAATCGGTAAACACGCGTAACGCTCGTGAGACTTTCGCTCTATGCTGAAAATCGTCTCACTCAAAATGTCTTCTTACGATGTTGTTGTAACCCGAGTTTCGGTTCTATGTGCTCCCAAGTGTAGGGAAGTGCCGCAGTCATTGCCCTACGTACGATGTGAGCCCCTTGTATATTTAGTCCCCATACGTGCCCTATATAAAGGGTCTCGTACTGGTTCTAATATTCCGTCTGCGTCCATGCTACTGCGAGTCTCGCCTCATTCATTTGACCCGCCTCGGGTCAATATGGGTGTCAACTCAAAATATGTGCATCCCATAGACTTAGCAACAAAAAAAAAAGTACCCACGATAAGCCGGTGGAAATTGACAGTTCTTTCCGATATTATGGCGGCAGCTGTAAAAGACCTTCGTGCGCTCGAGACCTCTGAGAACGTCCCACGTGGCCTCGGCGTATTCGCTGCATGAACAGCATTTCAAATGCCGGAGTCCTGCGGATGTTGCTCATGAGCATAAGCCTTGGCGAATCCGGTACTTTCGCTGACGCCTCCCTCTCTTAGCAGGCGGCATAGATGGATGTCATTCCGGCTTCCCTGTCTTGCCTCTACTGGCTTCAGGCTGCTTCCTTCGCATCGAGGACATTTGTCTATCCCGGAGGAAAATCTTGACTGCGCAGTGTCCCAATTCCTTTTCGAATAGTTTGCTTCGGGGACAGCGAGACCAGCAGGCATCTAAGGAGAGTCAATGGAGATGGGCAAGCGCTAGCCGGGAAACTTGAACGTCTGCACCAGGGCGCTAACGGGGCGCCAGGTAGCGACACTACGCAAATGTCTTCCCCATGCGTGAGCCTCGGCGGGGACAGCGCTACGCCGCCATTCCCCTTTTCAGCGCTACAACCGTGTGCAGGAAAACGCGCTTAGAATTAACGAACCTGCCCAGCAGCCACCGGACTGCCTCCTGTCACATTAGCCCTCGGCTCTATAGGTTACAAATCTCCAGCGCCGTTGCCGGCAGCTTCGCCTTTCACGTTCGTCATCGTCACCCGTAAAGACGCTTCCGAATCAACCGCACCCCCCCCCCAAGACCGGCGGTCTTCGCCCACTGAGGACGGCCACTGGCAGCTCCCGACAGCCACGTGTCCGCGAGTGAGCCCGGCCACCGCGGTGGCAAAGCGCGTCGGGCGGAGCGAGGGAGGCCACTTTTGGACACCGCCGTCCGGCAGCTGACTGGCGAGAACTGGGCCCAGAGATGGATGGTGCAGCGGACGCCGCATCAATGGCCCAGATAGTGTCCTGATCGATGCCCCCCAAGCAGCGCCGGAGAGGCAGCCCGCCGGCTGGCCAGCAGCTGGCACCTCTCCCGTCGCACTACCCGGGATTGTTTTCCTCCCCTTTGAGGACGCCCGCTTTCGATTTCTCGTCAAAGGACGGAAAGACGCGCCCGTGGTCGTCGCTCGAGGAAAGAGGAGAAAATCGTCCCGCCAGCAGAGGCGAAAACGCCAGACACAACGGGGTGCTTCGAACCGCACAGGGAGGTAGTACCCGCTTCCCCGGGAACAGTATAGGCGGCCCGATACGGAGCAGGAAGCGCGCCTGGTACGATGAAGGCGCACTGCGGCGGTCAATACCACCGCACTGGAGCCCAACTCCGGAGCACTCGCCATGTCACGCCGTCCGAACACCCGGAGCGCCACTCGTACGGACGACGAGAGGGTGGCGTACAAGAGAAGCAGCTGGCCGCGCACCCTTTCTCGCCGCAGCGCCTCTGCTCTGCGACTCCCTAAGGCGGAAGATAACAACCAAAATGGAGACAGCCTATTGGCTGCGGTCCATCAGGCACTCGGGACAGGAAAAAAGCGTATGCCGAGGCTATCAATGGACGAGCACCGGAATGACATCGTCGTTGCGCAAATATATCGAAAAAAATAGATACGAAAACATACGCTCGGATGAAACAAAGCAATTTCTTTGCACGTTTCCACCAAGTATATGCCAAGCCAGTGCACTGATGTCTAATCTTACACAATGCACCACACGGCAGTTAGAGTGCTTTAAAAAAAAAAAAAAAAAAACAAGAATGGAAACCAAACCGGTGGCAAGTGACATTCGTTATAAATGACCTTCAGCAGGGACATCGTTTCACTAAAAATTTGTTTCACGGGAAACAACAGGAAACAACAAATGTCGCCACAGCTGTACAGCCCGTGGCGACGCAGCCAACTCGAGAAGGCAGGACCGCGTTCACTCGGAGAAATTCTGTGGAACGTGACCGCGGGTCTCGCACGCTCCTCAGCTGGTGGAAAGCCACCTTTCAGGGTGAGCCCAAGCGCGCCTGGCACCCCTGCGCCGGCGGTGCCTTGCTTTCCACTGGAGTGAAGCGTTTCCCTCCATCGCAACGGCCGCCATTCCGTCCCCAGAGGCAACTGTGGGCATAAAATGCCTTCACGCTCATCACACTCAGTCTCATTCTCAGAACATAATATACGTCCAAGCACAGGCGTGGAAATTTCCCCACCAAGCACAACACGCTGCGCTACGCGCGCCTGCACTTGACCGGCAACTGCACGCTTCCCGCATGAGTCTTGCGGCTGGCCACGGGGTCGCAGGACAGAAATCTGCGGAGGCGAGGCAGCACCTGCACGCGCGCGCCAGATTAATGCTACTCCTCATATTGACAGCAGCCCAAACAGAACAGATGCTGAACACCGACGACAGCGATGAAACGGGGGGTAATGTCCAGCATGACGCTCAAGCTACCCAGCAGCTCGACTACCGAGGCATGTGACTCCCTTCGCCGGCCCGTCGGACCTTTGCAATAGCTGAGAGCCCCGGTCAGCGGTTTTTCACGCAACCATTGCGGCACCGATAAATGCGACCATGAAGGTAACGATAATAAACGCATTGGTCAGGTACGCACTCATGCGCTCACAGGGAATGACCGAGGAGGGAAACAAAAGGTCGATAAATGATTTCGCAACAAAGCCTACGCATGCTTGCGGCCGACGAATTAGCAGGAAATGTCAACACATCCGCAAAAGAGACCATTTCCTCCCGCGCCCGGTTCGAATGCCGGCAGTGCCAGCCCGCGGGCGCTCTGTATGCGTGGCCAAGCGCAGGGGCCACACAACGCCCCGGGTTAGCGCATATTCTCCAGCCTACTGAGCCAAGCGGAAAACGGCCAGCTTTGCTCCGGAAAGCTGGGCAAACAGTGCGCGCACTTGCCGGCGGAACAACGCCCCCAGCGCCCACTCCTGCGCTGGAAAGAACAACGGCCGCTGGCAAAATTGGCCGCGCCGGCGGCGACGCGCCGTCCGCGCTTCCGGGGAAGTGCGATATTTGTGTTGATGTGCGCAGGGCGAGGTTCCAATCCCCCCGCGCCGTTTCCCCCGCCAGGGGCAGAAAGGAGAGAGAAAAAAAGTTTGCTTCGAGCAAACAGCACTGGTCATCGCGATTTGGTCCGAACGTTGTTATTTCAGCAGAAAACGAGGCGACTGTTAAGCGTCTAAATCTTTCTCTCTCTCCTTTTTGTTCAGTTCTGCTCCTTTGCGCACAACGACAGAACTATTGCCACAGTGGCTGCCCCGAGTCCCGTAAAAAGCGACAGCATCATGCATGGGGAACGCGCTCCGGCGGAAAGTGTCGCGAGTGTTCTCGGCATCCTACTAAAAGCGGCGACGACGGCGGATTGGTCTCGGAAGGAAACGATATACAGCACTGCAAGAGGCGTATGCCGCGTCTCTGTTCCACACTTCGGTGCGCCCAGCGTCTCCCAGTCATGCAAAGAGCGCGGCGAGTCTTGGCTTCGGCAGAAACCGGACGCGCGCGCGCTTTGCGACACCAAGCAGGTGGCGTAGTGACACCGCAACGTGCCCTACTAAGACTGTCACACGCCATGGTGTGAGTTAGGGCGCTGCTGTTCACTTGGAAAGCCTTAGCGCACGCTCTCCACGGGGCCAAACGTCGGGCGCAAACTATGCGTGTAAACGAGAAACTGAAAACGATGGGAAGCGAAGCGTTCGCCTTCGCGGGCAGCAAACAAATGGCGAGAGAGGGACACAATAAGGTCCAGTCACAATGACTGCAAGCTGAATCAGAAAGCAGTCTCAACGCACCGCCGTCGTAATCACGATCATGAACCTGACTACACTGTAGGACAAAGGCCTCTCCCATCTCCCTCCCATTAACCCTTTGCTGTGCCAGCTGCGGCCGCCTTATATCCCCGCAAGCTTCCTAATCTCATCCGCCCACCTGAGTGTCGGACGGCCCCTGCTACTCTTGTCTTGTCCTGGAATCCACTCTATTACTCTGAGGGACCATCGGTTATCTTCCCTTCGCTTCTACTAGCGACCACTTAATCCCATTCTACGATTTCATCCGCGTGCACAGCACACGCAACACGACTACTTTCTGGTGCATACACATCACAGCCGGTACTAGTGATCTTGGTACTGCAAAACGGCGCAACAGATTTACGAAAACACCGAGCAAACAAAAGAAAAAAAATTGACGCGGAGAGTAAGAACACCAATCCTATAAATTACGGCCTCATTGCAACAAGAAACCACGCGACCTGCCGAGTAAGAGAAGCTATCCGACTACAACGTTAGCGCGCTATAAGCTTATCAAAGCGAGCCTCACGGTGAGCAGTAAGCTGCGTGAAAGCGCCCGGACGTTCAGCTAACGTGAGAAGAAAAAAAAATAGGGGGGGGGGGGGGGGGGGGGGGGGACGTCGCTGTAACGGAGACAAAAGAATGCAATCACCGAGTAGCATCCCGGCAAGGAGCGTAGAATCCCAAAGCGAGCACGAAGTGCGCGAGATAAATCTGTTACGCAAGAGCAGAGTGAAACTACCCACCCATATGTGCTCCGGCCACGGTCGCAGCCGAGCGGGAAAGAGATGTTAAGATCGCGCACACGCTCGCCGGGTAGCGCGCTCTCAACGCCGTCACAAAGGATAGAGCCCGGGAGCGAAGAAAAAACAAACACCTCGGGCAAGTGCTTAGCGCCCGAGAGGCCCACAAGGAGCACGACAGGCTTCGCAGCAACCTGACGCACGGAGGGGATGCGAGACACTGGTGGCGGAAAGTCGGACTGGGAGGGGAGGGGGCAGAGAAATGGAATCAACGTTGCGAGGCAGGAAACAAATGGCACTGGCGTCTTCTCTGTAAGCACGCGAAGCCATTTCAGAAGGCTCGATGCAGCAAGCTCTTCGGAAAGGGAAATGTCGCGGACAAGGAGCACTCGACAGAGCTGCACTACAGGCAACAGGAGGATAGCGAACGCGTTGGGGCTCTTACATAAAAGGCGCGGAAAGAGGGAGACGGAAGGGAAGCAAAGCAACGGCGACGGTGCAATGCTGAACCGACAACACGGCTGGACAGAAGACTAATCGAAAGTGCTGTGCGAAGCTATAGTGGCTACTGAACAGCTGGGCGTCGTGCAAGACCGGCAGGTTGGGTACAGCCGCTGAAGGCAACAGGCCAGCACCACAGCACTATCCTCGAATGCTGGCCGCTCGGGGTTTCTTAACGTGCGCGAAGATCTTGGTACACGAGCGTTACCGAATTGCCCCTCATCGTGATGCGGCCGCCACGGCCAGGAATCGAAATCGCGAACTCGTATTCGGCAGGAGAACGCCGGAGCCGCAGTGCTACGGAGGCGCCTGAACGGAGACTGAGCACCTGTCGTGAACGCGTATTGCGTTTCGCTAATCCGAATAGAAATGACGCCAGCAAACCGCTTCTCTCCAGTAGCCATACGTCCTCATAGGACTATCCGCCTTTGCGCCGCCTCAGTGGAGGTGTAAACGGGACACGCAACAGGCGGCAGGGTGCCGATCCTTTGAAGCAGCCATAAAGAATGCAAAGCGGTGAAAGCGAGAGCGTACGCATATGTTGCCGAGAAGCTAGAAGCCCATAAACTACGCCGGGAGGGATTCGAAGGTCAGTTAAAACCTCGGCGCCCGCAGTGCTCCGCCAGGTACACCCGTGGCCGGCAAGTGACGGCCGCGCAGCAGCCCTCGCTCAGCAGGCACGTTTACGGCCCCATACATCAGCCCGAGAGCGGGATGGGCAGGCGCGGCTGTTACGGCGTCGATCGCAACGCCAAGCGCCGCTGGTGGCGCGCTCGCGACGCGGCCAGCGCGCAAAGGCACCGCGGCGGCGGTCGCAGCCAGCCTGCCGCCGTCGAAGGGGGGGCTCCTCACTCCGGGACGGCAGAGCCGCGCTTCCGTCTCATTAGCCCTATCGACCGCGGTACGACGCGGCGTCGACTGCAGCCTTGTGAGAACCCCGGCCTGGATATTGCAGACGCATCCATCACGGCACGCGGAACTGGCTCCGAATTCCTCCGGCCGCACGGTGCTTTTTTTTCCCCTTTTCGGAAGACCAGCGCTAGATTCTTCAAAGCCAATCCCCGAGGCACCTGAACGCAGCATCGGATAATGCAGGCGTCCGAAATGACGCCCCCATGAAACCACCACCCAACTTCGGGACCACGAGGACAGCTGCATTCGCGCTCACACGATCGCCAACGCCACGTGATGGACGGAGAACCGGGCCGGCGCGAGAAACTGCCCCGTACACAGCATGCGTTGTCCACTGGTGGAAGTTTTGAAATCAGGAGGACTCTTGGTGCGCCATTACTGGCGGCGACTTCACATACGCGCGGTCCGCTTTTACCCCCGCCGTCACACATGCAGCGCTCAAGAGTAGACTGCCATTCACCGGATCACCGAGCGAAACTATCCGCAGCCAGTTTTCACTGACGTCACTCCATTTCCTGATCACTCAGTACACCCTGCATGGCAAGCACGATGATGCAGAGAAATCAGCCCAAGGCTGTTTACACATTAGCTAAGGGCGCTAATACAGAGGCAAAACGCCAAGCAACCTCTGCACGAAAATGAATAAGTGACGTAGGTTTTACACGCCTCCCTTGCCTCCGCACGACACTACTCTCGCCAATGCTGCGGCTAAAAATAAATTATAACGTGCAGGCAAAGGGCTGCAGGGGCAAAAAGACCGCGGACAGTTTTCTCGACCTTATTTTCCCGGCACAACTTCCATCCCACCATCAGCCGCGGCAGCCAGTAATAAAGCCAGCTAAAACCGACACACCGTTAGCTTAACGAAAGCACTTATATGCTCTCCATGTAGAGTAGCGAGAAAAAAAATATTAGCACTAGTGACGTGCCACCGGCGCGACAGACACCAACGCCGGGCACTGCGGTTACGAACACGCCGATAACACAAGGGTCGGGTCCGTTCGCAAAGCACGCCGCGACGGCAGCCGCGCGTGCTATTTTCGCCACTCCGATGACGTTCGTGCTTATCTTTTTTCACTCAAGACTGTACACTGAATGGACAATCAGAGTCTCGCCCCCTCGTAATCAAGCTCTTACGCTGACGCGGCCCTTTCTCAACTAACTCACGTGCCACTGGCTTATACTTCTGCGCTGCTATGCAAACATCGGGCAGTAGCCGGGCCACCACGCGGCATCAGCAAAGTGCTCCGGCAACAGGGTCGCCTTCAGGGCCACCTCCTCCTGACGTCATCAAGGAGGAGGAAAACGAAAAAAATACGGGCAGGCTCCAGGCATACTGTCAGCCTGGCTGACTAAAGTACAGCATTATTGAAGGAAATAAAGGACCAGCAAAGAAAATCCAAGCAGTATTTGCCATGACCCGCCAAAAAGCAAAAAAAAAACAATAGGAAAATGAAACGGCAAAGTTACTGTTTGCACCCACCTTTGGAGCAAACAGACGGAGCACGTTTAACGTCATACTAATCGATTTTGTTTATTTTAAAGATCGATTCATGAGCTCTCAAGACAGTGGCGCTACGCAGGATGTTTCATTTGTGAGTTTCAATTCGAAAAAGAAAATTTTGATTGAACAGCTGTACAGCACCGAATATGAATGAAGCAATCTCTATAAGCGTAGAATTAGCTTCCTTGCGTTTGCTCCGCTCCAAAGGCAACCCGCGAAAACACCTGATGGGCACAAGGAACGCGGCCGCTTGCTGCGCGCTGACACTCCGACTGAAGCAAGCGCGAGGGTGGGCGCGCGAGCTATGTGAACGACCCGAAATAAGAGAACACTGCCAGACGCAGTAAGTGCAAAATATGCCCTCTAGACGTGAAAACGCTCTCGTAACACAGCTGCCGTTACGAAAATTACGCCATTATGTGTTGTTCCCTTGCACGATCTGCAACGAACATCTCGCTTATAAGAAGTTTATTCATTGTTTTTTAAAGCAATGCACAAGTTTTATTTTGCCAGGTCTACGCTAGTGAATGAGCGGCTAAAGGCTGCGATGCCCCAATTACGGGGTAAATATGTTTGTCTGATAGATTAACGGAACAGTATGTGTCGAAAATACGTTAAAAATTTTGTTTCTAATAGGAACGTAAAGGTTATTAATGCGAAAGAATTATAGGCTCATGAGTCAGAAAATCCGGTGTTCCATCCACGAGGAACGGACCCAAAACCCACGCGACCTCATGACATCATCGGCAGCGCCAACATCATAAGGAAAGACAGAAAATTAAAATTTAAAATTTCTTTAGAAACGGATTTCGAACCCAGGCCGGCTCGAACAGACAAGATAAGGGTGGCCACTTTTAGAGCACTACGCCATCACCGCACCACAAGACCCCGTGCGCGTTAAACTGCCAGTCTATCGTGCTGGGTTTGGGTATCGTCGCCTTCAGCACTTCCATTCGAGTGGCGCCAACAGACAGCTTCGCTGGGCCACTGCATTAGGGTAGTACACCCACGAAGGAGCCGAACACCCCGTGTGCATCCTTTGGCATTCACAACACGTACGTAGCCTTAAAGGTGCACTAAAGAGGAATCTGAACTCGTCTTTTTGCCGCGGGAACTCAATCTGCACGTTCCGAGCATTCTTAGAAACTGCGATTTATTGCCCTGTGTGGCTGATTTTCGTAATTAAATCGAATTAACGTCCGGCTCCCGCCTTTTTTTTTTTTTTTTGAATTCTCCCTCGTACGGTGGGCGGAGTCGACCAACGCGTGGAGTGCCTTTAAGCCAGTCCCGTGGCGGCTTGCCGCTCTGCCATCGGCGGAGTAGTAGTCCGTAGAAGCAAATAGTCCGCGCGTATTTTTATTTCTGCGGGCTTATTTTGCGGCTATATTATCTGCGAATGAAACTGTTTATTCACAGAAACCTAAAAAACGAAATAAAGCGAAAGCAAAGCCTCGACGGAGCTGGCTGCAAGGCACTCCACGCGTTAGTCGACTCCGCCCACCGTACGAGGGAGAATTCAAAAAGAAAAAAAGGCGGGAGCCGGACGTTAATTCGATTTAATTAGGAAAATCAGCCACACAGGGCAATAAATCGATGTTTCTAAGAACGCTCGGAACGTGTAGATCGAGTTCCCGCGGCAAAAAGACGAGTTCAGATTCCTCTTCAGTGCACCTTTAAGTGCCCTCCGTAATTTTTTTTTTTTTTCATTACCTAACACATTTTCTCCGTGAAGCAAGCTGGGGGTGGAAAACCTAAAATCGAGTGCAACGTTTTGCCTTCGCTTCTCGAGTTTCGTGCATGAGAATAAAATGTGGTTTTAGTGCCATCACGTCTCTGCATAAATCGCATGTAGGTTGTTCTTATTTAGTGCGCACTAAACTGTATTAGATGTGCAAGTTCAAAGCGGACACGACACAAAACCACTGGCGTAAAACGTTCGCGGTGTCTTCCGCATGACACTGTCATGCAAAGGGGCTAGCTGGAATTCCGGCCACCGCAGTCTGGTAGGGATGATTCTTGGTTATGATAAGCAGATTATGGCGGGTATGTGATCACTTCAGGGAATGTTATCTATAGGTTATCTAGACTGTTTTTTTTTTTTTTTTTTGAGATTGCGGGGTGCACGTTTCCGCCAGAGGAGCAGACGGCCATGGCTCCCAGCACGTCGCCTTGGAAGGCGCCGCGAAGGCTGTTGTGGTGCCACCACGCCCCGGCGTTCCATATATGCGTATGTGTTTTTGCGGGATTGAAAGGCGTGTGCGCGCTTCTCTAAATGAAATGTTCTCCTTTATCTTCAGGATTACGATCACCTCTATTTCCCACTTGCAACCGGCAACACTATAGCTTCAGCTTCAATTCATTTCCTTCACCTCCTGGCTCATGTTACGCGGGCTAACCGTATACATTTGGCTCACGTTGCGCGAGGCAATCCACATCCACAAGAATGAAGAGTGCGATACCCCAGGGCTACTCGTGCTGCTTTCCGTTCTCCCACCCCTTCTTCGCACAACGTAAACACAGAGAAAAACAAAATGAAGGAAATTACAAACCCACCGACTCGCTTCGTGCAGCAAGCCGCGACAACGCCCACGCCTCATGAACACGCGATTTGTTCAATCTGTGGCGGTCACCTAGATAACTTACGTGCGAGCACTGAACCGAGGACAGTCACCGCTCAAAGCTTCATGTACCAACACAAATGTAAAATAGCGGCACTTTCGCACGATACAGCGCAGATTTTGCCGTTCGTAAATACCCGGTTTTGATGCAACACACAGCGCATGACCCATCGTCGCAAGACGGCGCGATGCATGCAAGGCGGGACTTCACCTAAGTGCAGACAGGACTTTTCAAGGCGGTCGTACGTCTACCCGTATCGAATGCGAGCTATTTAGTATTCATTACAGGCGGGATGAAACCGCACTGTAACAGTGCAGTACGCGAGAAAGACCACACAGCCAAAAATAAGCCTCAGCGACCTCCAGAAAGAGCTCCGGAAAACAAAATGGCACTCACACAAGCCGCGCTGCCGTAGTTAAGAAAAATCGAGCCCGAAACGAGTGTCAGGGTACCGTGTATATATAGCGCGCCGCAACGTCCCTTCCTTATTCCAGGCGTCAAAATATTTTGGCTAGCAGCACACGCCGCTTTCAACCCAACTTCAGCGTCGAGTTTGCAACTTGAAGATCCTTAAATACATAACGCGGAGTTGGATGTTTGCACAACGGCGCCAGGTTGTTTTCAGAAGTCCCAGCCCGTAACGGCTGCGTCGTGCCCCTCGTTACGCGCCCTCGAAACCACACGTAGTGGAACCAAAAGAAGAGCAACGCTCGACAGGCGGGGGAGCGAAGCACCTGTGCGCACTCCGCGAACCGTGTTCAACCAACATAATTCTCAAGACTGTTTCCCCACGGAATACAGAATGTACACAACAGTGTTTTGCGCGGCAACGGGTATCCTCTCAGCTGCCCTGCAGTTTGTTGTACGTGCACCAGCCGGGAATTCCGTGATCTGGGTACTGTGTCCTGAAGAACCTTCAACCCACCTCCATTTCCTGTTGTCTTTGCTTTACACTTTTTCCTTCCTTTTTTTTCTTGTGTATGTGCGCGTGTACAATGGGGGGGGGGGGGGGGGGGGGGGCATCAAACGGGAAAATCGGGAGCACCCGCAACGCGCGGCTGGAAGCGAAGATCGATGAAAACAACGCGCTCGCAATAACCACTCGGTAATTCGCCCGCGCGCTCGAACCCAGCTCGACAGCGGCTCGCCGCAACCTGCGCGAGCGTACTACACGCATCCGCATGCGCGCCGTGCACGCGAACCTCCAAGCTGCGCCCCGTAGTACTACAAACGGCGCGGCGGCGGAGCGTGGAAGCCAGCAGCTCTCCCGGGCGGCGCCGCACGCCACGGGGTCCCGTCTCGCTCGCCGGCCCGCTCCTCGCGCTGATTGAAAGGCGCAGCTTGGCGAGCGGAACAGCGCCCGATCCATTAAGGATGCGGTTTGGGGAAAATGAGAGATCACGCGGAGGGAAAGAAAAAGGGGAGAGGGACAATACCGGCACGCATCTGGGAAACAACGTTTGCTCTTCCACCGGCCATTAGTGGGACGTGTATACGACTCTGTCGGGGAAGCGAATGCCAAAACAATGCCCGCCCCACGATTCTGCGCAGGGAATGCGGACGTCACCGCTGCCGAACGCGCCACGGATTCCACTCCTCGGCAGCCCCGACACTAAATGAAACAAGTTTATAGCCAAAGGCTGCGTTATATGGCACTCAAAACGCCCCGGGATGTAAAAGGGCAACTGTATAGGTTTGAGACATCGATGAACTTAAACGGGTCGAATGTGCGAAACTTGCAGGTGAAGCACGCGAACTCATTTCGAGCTAGCATTTGCAATGTGTGTGTGTGTGTGTGGGGGGGGGGGGGGGGGGGGTCATCATGACGTCATCGAAGGAACCAGTACATTTCTAACGCATAAACGCTTGCTTTCAAGGAAAAAAAAACAACGCCACCGAAGGCAAAGGCTTCCGAGCGCTGTTTGGCAGCATCTAGCTAGGCACGGCAGCGTGTGGTTGGTGGCAGCGCAAATTTGAAATCTTACCTGCCGTGACGTCACATCGAGCTTCTCCGCACTCCTCCGGTGCTGTGAGAAGAAGCCTCAAAATCTGACCGTCCATTACGTCACTATTTTCAATGCTAGCACATGCTTGGCATGTTTTACCTGCAGCCAATATAGATTTGAATCCATGTATAGTACGGAATTCTCAAAAGGTGGTGCAGTTGCCTTTTAATCATGCGCTGCACGTCCTTCCCTAGAGACCAGTGAGGGCTCGCGCCACCTCCGCATGCACTGCGTGCGCGAAATATACACACACGGCAACAAGGGCGGATTCGTGGTCAAGTCTTGAAGGCAGCGGCTGGGCGAAGCGGTCTTGTTTCCACAACGCATTTCTTCTTGGACGGAAAATAAAAACTAAAGGGGACACCTAAGCTCCGCCTTAAGGGTATGACGCGATAACGTTAATGGCTCATATAAACGCAATCGGTGAAAGCCCATGCACTCTGAGGGCAGCTGCAGAAATTGCTGCAGCTGCATTTAAAGGGCAGCTGCAGAAATTTTTAGAGAATTTCGCGATATTCAAGGATTAAATCTATATAGGCTGAAGGTAAAGTACGCCAAGTGTTTTTGAACTAGCATTTAAAATAGTGACGTAATCGACGATTGAATTTCGCGCTTCTCCTCAATGCACCGGAGGAGTGCAGGGAAATTCAGCGTGACGTCACGGAAGGTATGAATTCAAATTACCGCTGTCGTCCGCCGCACCCTGGCCTGGTGCGTCAGATGCTGCCAAACAGCTCTCGGCATTGTTTGCCTTCGGTGGCGTTGGTTTTTTTTTTTTCTTTAAAGCAGGCGTTTTTGCGCTAGAAATGTACCGATACCCCCGATGACGTCACCATGCGCCCCACACTTGGTGTTGTGCGCTACGGAGAAGCTTGAAGGGCGTCCGTATGTTAATCGGTGATTACTTTACTATTTCAAGTGCTAGCCCAAAAAGACTTTGCATGCTTTACCTGCAAGCTTGACAAATTCAACCCTCTTAAGCTCATTGATTTCTCAAACCTACGCAGTTTCCCTTTAACGCCAGTAGAGGCGATCATTCTATCAACAACACACGCTGCCTCCCGTATACGCCGCAAATCGCCGCCTGCCGCTGCCGTTGGTTGCGACGAGCGCACGATTATGCGCCTACCGGCGCCATCTCCGACCAGTCCGTTCAAACCTCATCTACCCGCTACGCTGCGCTTGTCATTTAAGTCAAACATCGGTGCGAGATGGACTTGGTTGAGAAAGTACAATCTCTGGTGAACATGGAGGACACAGGATTAAAAAATAAAGGGCAATGACGGGAGTTCTGTCAATTAGTGAGCCTATCTAGGTACCTAGAGTCCGGGCTTCCACTTCCACTCACGGATACAAGCCAACACGTAAAACGCATAATTCACGACCACCCAGCATCTGAGAAAAAGAACTTAAAACCAAACGCTGCGAATATACGCTTCTAATTATTTTGAACGAAACAAGCAATCGGCAACGCGGCGAGGCATATGACGACCGAGCTGCGCTCTTATAATGAGAGAGCGGTCGCGAGAGATAAGCTCGGCACGCCATCAGAGTAAAAAATTTGCGCCCTTAAGGGTGCAACACTAATGACGTCACCCTTTCCACACCCTTACTTTTTCGTGTTATTTTTTAAGGGTGCGCTGAGCACATTAGCACCTTTAATGCACCCATGCACCCTTCAGAAGCGCACGGGTGCAAAAGTGTTGCAGTTCCTTCGGGTGCAAGGGTGTGTAAGGGTGGACGGGTGTTCTTTGACTTTCTGGGCCATTTGCAGTAGTTAAATCACTCGTGCTTTTAAAATGGTGAAAGCTATTCGAGTTTTCTATTAAATGGCAGCTGCAACCTGGATGAGAATAGCTATGACTGCGATTTGCGCCCTCATAATGTGATAATTGACTGAATTATTTTAGTTGGTGCTAAGCATCACTGACTCCAAATAGGGGCTAGCTGAAATGGCATACATAAACTTCGAGAAAAGTATGCGCGTCATGGCAAGTAAGTATTGCGCGCTGCAGAGGTGTCTTCTGTGTTGAACTCTGTCCCCGCAGTAGCTTTGTATGACTTCCTCCAGTTGCGCTTATACCTGTTTACGTACCTTTAGCAAAAATACGTGGCACATTATAGTATCGTGTTACTGCGAGAGCGGGTTTGCCGAAGGTTGGCCTCCTTCAGCAAACTTTTTTCTTTTCTGAATAAATTCAGAAAAATTACGCCGTGAACACCATGCCGACATCAGTGTGTGATTCCACAGCAAAGAGGTTCAGAAACACAGGGAAATGCGCGTCTGGGTATAATAATTATAGCTGGGGATGCCGTAACTGTAGTGCAACGTTAGACAGGTCGTCGACAGCTCTTAGTAGGAAATGCTTAGCTTCCCTCCAAGAGTGCCCCTCAAAAGAAGAAACTGATCAGCTTCTTTTAAATCAATCGAAACCTATGAAACTCTCAAGCAGTCGGGAAAAGGGTGTAACTGTAACGATCCCACCCTTACTATGGGTGTGACAAGCACACTTTGCTCCCTTTTGGCGGGTGCGAGTGCGGGTCCTCGCCGTGCGCAGGGCCAACGGACAAGAACCGAGGAGTGGCCCTTTTCACTGCCGCCCGCGTTATAGCACAGACAGAGCCAAGCACAAGTCAGCACTGGCCTCTAAGCAATAGGCATCGTTCCTTTCCCGAGGTGAACGTGGTCCAAGATCATGACAAGGCGCGGATGGTGCCTCGTCGATGGTGCCAACGTGAGATGGTTCGCAGCGGAAAGCCCTTCGAACGTTACGAAACAAGCTTGTGGCAGAGTGTTCCCGTTTCCGATCACCGTCACTCTAATCCATACCCGCCCGGCATCTAATTGACGCTGAAGGGAAGTGCGCCCGTCCGAACGTTTCTTTCGCCACGTCCGCCGGGCCGGCCGATATCGGCGCGCAGTGGTGGCGACATCCCCGAAAATGCACGTTCCGGAATGCGAAGCCCCCTCCCAGAGCCACTGCGCAAACTCGATAATTTCACGCGGCCGCCTCGCAAACCTGGAAAGACACAGCTAGCAGGAGCTATGCAAGTACAGAAAAAGGGAGTATGAACGGGGATCAACCAGTCCGGTTTTATTTCACATCAGATACATGGGGATGGGAAGACAAAATCTAGGTAGAGGCTTGACGCAAGGTCCACACAGCCTACAGCAGGTTCATCACGTACGAATACAATCAGAGGTTTACCACAGACGAGACGTACTAGCGTAGACGTATGTCGGTTTACCGGACGCCTCTTGCGCACGCGCAGTGGCATGGTTGGAGCCAGCCGGTGCGTCCGGTAAACCGGTATACGTCTACGCTAGTACGTCTCGGTTATGCTAAAAACGTCTAATATTACGCAACGCTACAACTTATGGTGTGCGGGTCGATATGTTCGCACTCGAACAGTTTTTTTGTTTTTTTTTTTTTTTTTGCGCTCGCAATGAGACCCCCACTCCCCGATTGCGCCACTCTGTCTGGCAACGCGGGTTGCTCGGGGAAGAGCAGCCTGGGTCTCACAAGCTCCACCGGTGACTGAACCTGCCATCGCAGGGCAGTGGCGCATCGCTTGACCGCTGCACCACTGCGCCAGGAGGGGTACGAGGACTGCCGGCGAACTACGATTGTAAAGTACGGAAAATGACCAATCCTGCATATGTGGGCATTAACCAATCGACGCTATCGCGTCATACACTTAAGGCGGAGTTTATGTGTCTCCTGCAATTTTAGTGCGATAGCACACGGCCCCCCCAACTCACCGATTTCGCCGATCTTTGTTTGAAGCCCGCTTAAACTCGAAAACCAAGCTTCGAACCGAAACCGAGGTGCTGGTGCACCTAAATCGCATTTGGCGTATCCACGCTAAATCGTCCGTCTATTTCTTCTTCTTTTTTGAGATTTACAACGAATTTCTCGATGAATGAAAATGTAGCCTCATGCACACTTTGGAAGTAATCTTTCACCGTACGTAAACACACTCTAAACACAAATACGCCCGTATAAGAGCAATAAGGGAGTGATATGTCCTCTAGCGCACTCCCTCTTATAAAAGGGAATGTGGCAGAGGACATGTCACTCCCTTCCTACTCCTTTCCGTTTAGAATGTATCCCCATCACGCTCCTAGTACGCGAATGTTCTAATGCTCCAAGATCCCTCCGAGACCTCTGACTAAACGTAAGAGCGGAAGAGTCACGAATTCTTCCGAAATCCTCCTCCTCGAACGACCAACGAAAGGCGCTCAGAACGAATACCCCGCTTTTCCCCGCCCCACCAGATGCGCCCTGCCCTGAAATCGACGCGACTGTCGCGCATACGCATGTGCTCGGGCGCACTGCGGCAGCACGGACGAAGGAAGATTTGGTTTCATGGGTTTTATTCGGGTTTAACGTCCCAAAGCGACTCGGGCTCTGAGGGACGCCGTAGTGGAGGGCTCCGGAAATTTCGACCACCTGGGGTTCTTTAACGTGCACTGACATCGCACAGTACACACGGGCCTCTGTAGAATTTCGCCTCCATCGAAATGCGACCGCCGTGGCCGGGATCGAACCCGCGTCTTTCGGGTCAGCAGCCGAGCGCCATAACCACTGAGCCACCGCGGCGGGGGACGAAGGAAGAGCTGCGAAGCACATCAAAGTGACGCACAAAGGAGACCAGCTGCGGAAATAGGTCGCAAAAAAAAATAAAAGGCACTCCGGGACAGCACTGCCCGGCGGCCTGCCGCCCCCAGCCAGACTGTCATTCGCAACGGTGACGAGTGCGCTATACGAGGCGATGGTAACCCTTCATCGTGTCCCCCATCCCGGAAGAAAGCAACGAAAACAGCAACCCCGCAAGATCGTTCGCCCTTCAGTAGCGCGGTCCCCCGCGCACTCTATACTTTCGATTTCTGCCCAAAAAGAACGCCCTCGTAGTGGGCTGCACAAGCGGCCGCGACCAGAAGTTACGCGCGCGCAGAGAACCACAAAACAAAAACAACACTTGTTTCGGACTGCTCCCATAAGAAACGAAAGCGTCGCTATCCACTGCCCCGACAGAGCGAAAAAAAAAAGAAAAAGGGCTGCGGGAGAACGGAGAAGGGGGCTCGAAACCACGGAGAGTGAAGAAGAAAGGGAGGAGGAGGAGGAGGAATGCGCTTCGCGAGACAGCGACGCGATAAACAAAGAAATGCCGAGGACAGCATTCATCTTTCTCAGCCCACGCAGCCTCAGCCAAGGGTCACTTTGGACCCCCGGCCCGGGCAGCTGCAAAGCCGGATGCGAGCCACAAAATCGAAAACGCGGAAAATAAATGAACAAGAAGAGTGCGATAAAGAGGGAAAGGGGAACTACCCTGCTCCACTGTGGACAGGAGTTCATAAAGACAACCCGAACACGAGAACACCACACGGCAGGATCGCCTAGAGGAGGGGAGAAAATGGAGTGGAAAGGGATAAAAGCGGTGTTCCTCCCTTTGTTTTTCCTTCATTCCTTCGAAACTGGTACGAAACAATCGACGTGTTCTCCTTTCGCAAATGACACAGCGCGGTAGCAAAGCTGTACAATATAAAGTGGCGTCTGTAGGTTAATAGACATGGCTGCTGCTTAACAAAGTAGAAAAAAAAAACGGGTTGTGTAGAGAGAAAAAGAGAGCGAGGGGGAGTCAATTTCGGCGGAGCACAACAAAATCAGTAAAACGTGCGACAACAAATGGATTATGAAAAAAAAAATTAAAAGCGGCAGCAGGTCCAATATATACATACAAAGTGGGCAAAAGCAGCCTATAGATACGGCGCACTCAGTCTTGAATCTTATTTTTGAGCACTTGTGCCCGAGGGAACGGAGAAGCTAGGCCTGCATGCAGAAGAGGAGACGTGCTGGGACGCGCCATGATAGCGAGATTGGGGGGGTCTCGTATTCTTCCGAAAAGAAGTACGCTGGGGGGACGCCAGCAGTGAACCGGGAGCGTCTAAAGACTATTTTCCCCTCGAATGCCAGGTACGAGGCATGAAAAAAAAAAAACATACATACGGGTCGGACGCACGGCCTTCAGAGCGGGGACAGCACAGAAGCACTCGCGCGGGCACACGCGGGGAAGACCTTCCCACGAATGCGGCAGTGCGTACAGAGAGAGAGTGAAATTCAGGCAGAAGGTGGAACCTCGGCCACGATAAGAAACATTTATGATTTCGTTAGATGTCTACGGCCCCGCGCGGGCAAAGCTGATTTATTGGATTTTCGTCGCTCCCCGACTTTCCAGCGTCCTTTCTATTTTTCGACACAGGGTAATTTTTCTTCACTCTTTTTGTTCTCTCTCCTCTTTGGCTATTTTCGTTGAGCGTAACATTCCCGGATGACGCAACGTGCTGGGCATATATACCGGGTGCCCCCCTCCCTCCTTCGCCCGCAGTCACCCTGCGGGCGCTGTCCGCCGTCCCCGCCTAATCCCGGCGCGCCAGCGAGATCGGGCTACACTCGGCCGCGCGCGCATGAAGGATCGCGAGGCCCTCCAGCCAGCGTACGGGGGACCAGCGAGGGAGGCGCTGCCTCGAGGCTCAGGGGCCGCGCGGCGAAGCCTTCCGCGTGAGGGAAAAGAAATGACAGGCGAGAGTGCTCTCGCAAAGACAAAAGGGGAAAAAAAAAGATTTACGCGTAAGTCCGCAAGCATGCCTGGATTCTTCGTACGTATCGCCGTGGTAGCAAAGTAGCACGCAGCCCGAAATAAAAGTGAAAAAGAGACCGCGAGCACGGTGCACTAAGGCAGCCAGAGCCGAGGCGCAATATGCTCGGCGCACGTTCGAGACGCCCAGCCACGTCCCGCATTTAAAGGGCGGGACGAGCGGACAAACCGCGCGCGCGCCGCCGCTGCAACAAAGCGCGCTCCCTAATGCCAGGGCGTATAGGGCGAGGGAACCCGGCAGCCCGGGAAACAAACAGCGGATCAGCGCGCGCACGTACGAGCGGCGCCAAGGAACAGGCCATCAAGAGATCCGGCGCGCTTGGCAATTGCCGGCCGAGTCCCGTTCCGAAATCACGTCCCAAATAAAGCACGCCTCGGCGCTCCGTCGCCGGGCGCGGAAGTCGAGCTCCGCGCCCGGCGAAAGATCTCCACCGCGCGATCTCTTCCTGCGGCTCGCGCCTGCTTAAAAGAGACACAAGGTGAGCACGGCCCGGCGCTCCATCAATCAGCGCGCCCGCTGGGATCGAAGGGTCTCCCGCGGCGCCGCAGAGGCGGAGAAGAGAGGGGGGGGGAGGCTGCCGGCAGTCAGAGAGCGCCATATGAAAAGAGCCGAATCCAGCGTGGAAACAGCTCGCCGCCTCGCTCGTGAAACCGAGCCAAAATGGGAGGGTTCGCCGCCTACAGAGTGAGGCGGCGCGGGCTCCGGCACGCACCATTAACGACGCGCTGAGGGCAAAGACAAAGGCCAAGGTCAACGCGCATATTTATGCGAATGAGGCATCAGCGCATAGGCGGCCGAGTAGGTCCATAAAATCGTCAGATGAGCGCCAACGAAACACACAGCGAGGCAAACGTTTCATTTCAGCCGCGCGGAGCCCAATGCTGCTGCTATTTAACGATTTCTTGACTCCCGAGGGTTTCGGCACAGAAATGCGTGCAGCGCGGCATTATTAGGCGAGTTCATGGCAGCAAGAGTAACCACAAAATATCTGCTCGTCGGACGCGAATGCGCCGAGAGTTTAACTTCATGGCGGTGTGGCAATAAGCAACCCCCCCCCCCCCCCCCCCTAAATAAATAAATAAAAATAAAGTATGGCTCACGATGCTTGCCTCGTGCGCTTTATGGAGATAACTCCGCAGCTGCCGACAGGACGTTAGAGAAAATAGTGGGTCCCGAGGCTTGGGGGCTCCAAGGAAACAGCGGCCCCCAATGATACGGACGCGTTCACCGGGGACTTTTAGAGTAGGGGTTCTCTCTACGCAACGGCGCCAGGCTCAGGTTCGTTGACTGCAGCACCATTGCGGCCAAGAAGAGAAATGCGAAAAAATAATAATTGACATACGAAATGTTTTTGTCTCATATATCTGGTTGCTTTTCTGCAGAACTAGGCTAAATTTGCATTCAATCGACACGAAACAGAAGGAATGCTTCTGACTTTTTTTTTTTTTAACGTTTCCCACGTGCAGCGCCATCTCGGGCGGAACGGGCATAGGTAACTTTCGCACGTGTAATTATTTTCAGTTTTGTTGCTGTCCGCACGAACTGAAATTACTGCATAAATAAGAAAACAGTATCGTCAACCTGTCTGTACTTCCCGCACTTTCTGACGTCAAACGACGCGCACTCGATAAGCCTACCAGGCTCTGTAAACACCGAAACAATTTGGAAATTTGATGTGTCTCATCGCTAAAATTTCGCGGCGCGGGCATCTTTAGAGAAAGCGAAAGCTTCGTGCGCCTTTCGTTTGCCGTGAACGTAAGACAAAGCAGCTGCAATGACGAATCGGCGGTGAAGCGAGAGGCCCCGCTACGACGGACGCCGCCATGTTGCCTGAAGGTACAGCGGCGTTGGGGCGCACGCTATTCTGGCAAAATAGGAAGATTTAGAATAGGGGGGGGGGGGGGGGGGGGGGGCTTTAAACGTAGGGACCCCCTATTCTAGGCCTCTCTACTTGCGTTCACCGCTTACGTTAACCCAAAACCCAAGGCGCGACGTTCTGCGCATGCGCATTTCGACGCCCTAAACTACTTGGGGGGACCCAAGGCTTGGGCCTGCCTATTCTAAAACTCCCTACTGTCTCGCCGAGGAGTTAACATGCGTAAGCGAGGACAGAGCGCGATTAGCTCGAAAGCACAAAGACCGCATCATCGTGCCTGCAGCCCCAGTGCGCCCGGCGCCCATCGGCGGGACATAAATATACGGCCGACCCTGCTTCGCTTTTCCTCCGGCCACTCACTTAGCCTCCCCGCACAGTGGGCAGACCGGCGCATTGGCTCAGAGTTGCGGCCGAATTTCGGGCAGCGACAATGCCTCGCCTGAGCGAAAGTCGATCGAATTGCCATGATCAATAGGAAAAGACGATGGAGTGCGGCTTCTTTCGTCGTTCCTTTGCAAACAATCATCTTCCACCGGGAATGGGCAAGACAAAAAAAAAAAAAAAAAACCAACCTAACACCACGGGCCAGCAATGCGACCAGAACGGGTCACAGCGCTGATTCCGCGCAGCGGATATAGATTTATGCGCTCACACTGCCCGCATGCCTCGGCCATGCAGAAACGCGTTAATTTAACCTAGGGAAAGCCAAGTGCCCTCCGCGCGTCGTTCTCGTCCAACTGGTATGCACTCAAAGGCACCGAGGCGCTCTTCTCGACGTCCGCAGTGCGCTCGCTTCTAACCCAGATTTTCGCTCGCCAGCTAGCCTCCAACTGTGATCAGATTATCGTTGCAGCCACATTCGCGTTTAAGAAGAAAAAAAAAAATAAAATAAAAAGCACGCAAACTTATCACGCTCAAAAACCACGGTGCTGAATCGGGCTAGTCGGAACAGACCTGTCTCAAGAGGCAGCGCAAAATCAACGGGACAGAACGAAGAACCCGAAAGACGTTCTTTCCTCCTGTCCCGTTTTGTTCCTTCCCCTTTTGACACGTGTACGACTACGCTTCTGAGCCTTCGGGCTTGATTTGGGCACGGAATTTGGAGCGGTTGCCTAAGTGGGCTGCGACGAACTAGTCTCGCCATCTTACGTCCCTCTTACGTCCAGTTCAGGGCCTGTCCCAAGATCCCCAATTAACCCCCTCCAGCCGCGCCCGTCCTCAGTCGGCCGTCTCGATCTCTCCCGCCACCCGATATACGTTTCCCTTCGCTCGGAATCCAATCCGTTACCCACAGAGACAGACGATTGTTCTGTTTGGCGACGGCCTAAGTGTCGGCTAAAAGCACTCCACAGTCGACCGACGGGAGCGATTCGACCGCGCTGTAAGCGCTCGGTGAGCACAGCTGGTACGCATACGCCATGTGCCAGGGGCCGGCCGCGCCTAAATCGGGAGAGACGCGCGAAAACAGACACTAGTGAGGGCACCAAGAACCCCCATATCTCGTATACGGCACGCCGCGGGAACAAACAAAAGCGAAACCTGACAGTTGCTGCTCGGTGATACGGCTTTCTTCACTCTCCAACGCGCCGCTCAAGCGTCGTAGACGAGCGACCGCGCTCATGTCTCTACGCTGGAACGTAACTTGGACAACACCAAGCCAGACAGGCTCCATCGCCACGCGCGACGAGCGCCCTCCCCGATGAAAACTTTTGAGATAAATTTTTTTCATAACATCGCGCGTCAACAGCTTCGTCGCGGCCGTTCGTCGTAATAACGACAGCAAATAGTGAATCGCGCGTGGCACGAACGAGGACGTCGGCAACAGCGATTTATCGAACATGCGCAATCCAAATAGCTGCTCCTCGTGGGTGCGCACAGCGCCCGTCGATATTTCCCGCTTTCTCTGCGAAAGAAAAACGGAAACATTCGAACAAGAGTGGAAGCGCGGGGGAGCGCGGAAGCAACGAGCACAACTTTTGAGATTTGGCCAGACGCCAGAAGCAGACTCGCGCTCCGCGTTGCTCCGGCCCCGCAGCGCTTGCACCCCCGTGCCTTCCGCGAGCGTCTCGCGAAACGCTGCGCAAACCAGTATCGTCGGACAGAAGCGACGCGCTTCAACTACGCCACGCCAAAGAGCGGCAGTGAAGCCCTCTAGCATCAGCCAGTCAACAACCTGCATTGTCGCGTTACAACTCCTTAGACTAAAATTTCGCGTGTGCGCGCATACGGTCCCCGTGTTGCCTTCTACTTTTCAGTTGGTTTACCTACATTCTCAATGACTGCTCAATTACTTATGCCAGGATTAAAGGCTGTTCGTGCACTCCCTTTCGCCTAAGCACACACATTGTGAGAGAGTACGGAGAAGATGGACACTAAAAACATCACGTAAATACGAAAGCCGTACTGACAACACAGCCGCCAAACGAGACGTCCGGAGATAAGGAAACGCGCGACTCAGACAGGGGTGCAGATGAGACGTCGCGGGTGCGCAGAATGGATGCAGAACCGCCTACAGTGTAGGGGCCCACACGTATGCGCCATTTCCAAAGGCTTCACTTCGGGACCGCATCCCGGATTAGTCGAGAGCTTGTGATGCTCCGTAAAACATACGCGGCGCTAGCGACATGAAAGAAAACAGCGAAGAACAGCGGAAAGAAAGCACCTCGCAGCCTACGAAGACGTGCCACGAACGAGGGCGAAGCTCGCGGACGACGAAATGCAGGCGCGCAGCCTCTTGTTACGACGGCACGCCGGCGCAAACACACGACGCGAGAGAATGTCCCGACACACTTACGCATCTGCGTCTGTCATATGCGCAAGGCTCCGTCGAAGCGACGGGAATGACTGCACAAAGAGCGACTCTGCGGGAAAGAAGACTAACACTCGCCGCGCACGCGCCACGCCTGTCTGAAGCGTGTCCCGGTAAGTGACACGGCACACCGATGGCGAGGACCGCGGCATGAATAACAACACTGCTCAACCACGACCGGAGACGTCCGCCTGACACGCACAGTGCGGCCACGAGACGAACATCTCACCGGTCCAGACAGCGGACGACACAGGCGACAGAGCCAAGTGTATACGACGCTAAGGAGACCGGCAGCTTTGTGGCTGTTCTCTCTTTCGGTTACACAGCCGTCACAGGGGGGCACTTGGAGTGCGTAGCCAATAGCACGTTGATGAAATGCTTGCGAAAAGAACGCGTGAATAGGTATGCACGTGACTTATTTTCATTTTGACGTCCGCTTTGAGAACGACGAAACCGGCACTAAGAATTCGCAAATAAGCGCCAAGGAATCGCCCACAACTAAGGGCCACGAGACGTCGACAGGCCACGAGAGGCGCGACATTCGCCACCCAGCTCCCGTTTCGCACGACGCTGTCCCGCATCTGTCCTCCTCCAGCCTCTTCACGCGTCAAGACCAGCCGCAGGAAAAAGGCGGCACCGCCGCTAGGCCGCGACGGTCGAGACCAGCCCACGGTGTGCGCAGAGGAAGATTCTATCCGACACTGGGTGCATTTTTTGCACCCTTACGCACGCGCCCGGGCGAGTTAGCCCGAACAAGAAGATGAAGAAGAAAAGAGCGCGTTAAGCGAAAGCAGCCACAGCGTTCATCCCTCGGGCTGCACGCGAGCAACGGTCCGCAAAAAACGCCCCCGCGCACGGAAAAAAGAAACGCGCGTCATTCCGCCGGCATTGTCTCAAACCGGCGCGGAGAGGGAGGGCGGTGGGGGGAGGCGGGGCGCCCTGCTGCGCAATCCCCGGAGAGGTCATGCATGGGACGAAGAGAAATATGGCCAGCCACAAAAAAAAATCGGGGTCACGCAGAGATAGCCGAGCCGTCCCCTTTCGTGTCATCCGCTCGAACAGAAGTCTGCTCTTACTGCGGCGAGAGTGCCCGGCCAAACAGCGCGCACCCAACGGAGAGAAAATTAGGGAAAGCGCGGCCGGGGCAAACAAACTGCGGAGAGCAGATGGGAGCGAGCAGCGAAAGGTCTTTTGCCCCTGCTGCCCCAGCCCGTGCAGGCCGCTCACATTTACATACTTCGATCGGCTGCGCAGACCACGGGACGGCATAATCCATCCGACGGAATAGGCTGCACAAAGCGACGAGACGACGCGGCCATCGAGAACAGGCGCGACCTCACCGAAGCAGGTACACGCCACATCTAGGGGAGCCGAAGGAGATGCGCCAGCCGCCAAGGCCCCCCGAAGGACACCGAACGTCCTGCAGGGGTCAAGACAGCCCCGAACAGGCGCGGACGCAGTGTGTACTGCTCAACAAAGCACCACCGTCGCATGCACTCGGGAGGCTCCTTACGAATGCAGCAATCGTGCGCGAATGAGCACCACCCTCCGACTGGGGCGCACGGCGCTTTCTCGCGTGCGGTTTGAGCCTGCACTGCTATGCGCGGGCGGCTTCGGGAAACAATGCGTTACTGTGGCCGCTGCCTCAGTGACCAGGCTCGGCACACGACACCGGTTTCACCCTTTTTAGGACAGCAGTACACACGCATGCAGTCCCGCTTGCTTAAAGTGCCAACAAACGGCCGACGGCACACTTATACGTGCCGCATTTTTGCGTCCTGAATACAACCCAACTATCAAGCAAACCATTCAGCGTGTTTTTATCTTTGTCTAATTGGCCTCCTTGGTGTCCCGAGTGTTTTTACAAGCACGGGTGTGCAGTTCGACGCAACCCAGTTCGGACGGAAAAATAAATTTTCAACACTTGCTCAGCTATTGAGCCTTTCCATTCAGTCAACTGCCTGATAATACTTATTGAAGCAATTTTCAATACTAATTCAAGTTTTCTCATGCGTCGAATAGTATGAGCTACGGATACATACCGCTTTTAGGTCTTTTTATGAAGCCGTTGTTATTATTAAGTGGATTATTAATGAAATAAAAAAAAACGAAAGTAAAGAGATGTTGCTATAGCTGCGGCATCTGCCATCGAAGTTGAAGCACCTGAGCTGCGGCGAGCGGAAATAAAAGGGATAGGGAGAGGACGGTTTGGTTTGGTTTGATTTATGGGGTTTAACGTCCCAAAGCGACTAAGGCTAGGAGAGACGCTGTAGTGAAGGGCTCCCGAAGTTTCGACCACCTGGGGTTCTCAGGCCTCTTGAATTTCGTCTCCATCGAAATTCGACCGCCGAAGCCGGGATCGAACCCGTGTCTTTTTTTTTTTTTGTCAGCAGCCGATCACCATAACCACTGAGCCATCGCGGCGGCACCGAAAGGGACAGGGAGTGGACGGTAAGGCCGAAAGAATGAGGGAAGCGGCAGTAAGAAAGGACAGGGAATGGAGGGATATTAAAAACTGTGCACAAAAATAGTGTCACGTCCACCGCGATACTTCATTCCGACGGGATAACCAAGATGGAGGACCTACACGTTCGTGCACGTTCGTGCGTACGTACACGCACGTACACGCTTGTAGTAGCACGTACACGCTTGTACACGCTCGTACACGCCCGTACACGTCCGTACCGTACCCCCTCCCCCCCCCCTTTTTTTTTTTACAAAAACCAATGGCTGAAAAGGCTTCAAAGTGGTGTCATTCAATTTCTAGTCATTCCGAGTGCACTTTATAATTTGTATGCACGTTTCACAAGCATAGAGCTCGCGCCTTATAAAGAGGGGCACGCTCTATACACGGCGCTAAATCGCCTCAGTTCGTTTTGAAATTCTTATTTCAATTTTAATTATCTCGGGCTTGAAAGAGGCTTGAGCGAAACATGGCCTGCGAAACCAAGTTGGACGACGACAGAAATCGGCTCCCGGTACGCGCTCATCACATGCAAGTGCGCACACTCTCACGTACGCGCACAGACGCAAGGTGCCGCTGCCAGCGCGAGTATCACCTTCCAACCCGGAGTTGGTTCACAGCGAGTCTGTAGAGCCCGTCACTGCTGCCAATGGAAGCGCTATTGGCGACGGGCGCGCAGCATCGGGTGATGATCGACGCACTTTACGGAGGGTGACAAGCAGGCCAGCTCGAACAGGATACTCAACGGCCACTGCAGAACGTATGCACGTCTCTGCCCAACGTTTATGGGACCTTATTTCAATAAGACATGCAAAGGCGATTTTTTTTTTTCACTGCCCGTTTTACAACACCCAACCCGACTACACGCACAAACATCGGCAAGTCAAAGAGCTAAGCAGCGGGTGTAAGGAGTGAGTTTTTTTTTTAGCCAGCACTGAAATAAATTGTCCGCAGGCAGAACTTCACACAAAAAATTCCCGGGAGCTTCCTGGTCCTCCACGTGTGCCAGCAACCGATTGCAGCCTGCAAGACAGCAAGGTCTTAGAGAGGCCAACTTGTTCGAAACGATTGAAACTTTTTCCAACTTTTGGTAAATCCGAGTAAATCAAAGCCTTCGTATCAGTGCTCCCAGCTGGGCGAGGCAGACTGCCGCGCAGCACAACGTCAGTTTGCGCAAAGGAAACAAAATTAAATACAGCAACCAGAAGAATTAAAAATCCAGCAGCAGACAGCTCGGCCCTATCTCGTTTGCGTCAAGCTCGAAGTCGGTTGCGAAGAAGACGCAAACAAATCGCTTTCCATCGAGCTCTCAATAAAGCAATAAGTAAAAAAAAAAAATAGGGGGCAGCAGATCGTTCTTTCTGCAACCGCATTCCCGGCAAAATAGCTGTCCAATATGATAGAACGCGTTCGTATATACGAGAAGCTAACTTGGAAGTTCAACAAAAAGTAAAGACAGACGGCGAAAGGCAGTTTCGTGAAAGCGGAGCCACGCGGCGGTTTCGTCAACGCGACCGCTTTTTTGTCCCCGTTGTCAACCTTATTTCCCGCCGCCTCCTCTCCTTTGATTAAAGCGCCGCAGACCGGGCTCGCTCACTACCCGCGTACCAATCATTGTTCGGCCGCTGCGTTCAAACCAATCGCGGCCCGCCAGTGTCGGCAGAGATGCCGGGCCCCCCGCTCCATGTTTGAAGGTGCGAGTGCGCGCGACGCAATCTGTCGGCCCGGACGCCGAGGCTACACGCGGCTGCCCTTGCTTTTTTTTTTCCTCGGTAAAGACGAACGCGGGTCTCGCGCTGGACCGAATCGGAGGTACACCACCGCCGTGGAGGCTGACCCTTCGTCCATCCCGGCCGCGGCTGCACACTTGGGAGGCCGCGCAAGAAGCGCGATCGCTCTTCCAGAAGCTGAGAGAGGGTTTCGCGAACCCGCCGGTCACAGTAATCGTGGGACATCCGATCGCATAAGGCGCGACTTCTGTTTCCCGACTGGTAGGGGTTAGAGGAGAAACTCGATAGTAGCGTTTACGTGAATGCGAAAGAAGTCGACTCCAGTCCACTTTTTGAGGGAACGTGCAAAAGCGTCGAGGAAAAGAGTAGATGACAAGTCGTGCCTTCCTTTCTCAAAACCTGCTCTTTCTGTTACGGAAGCGAACGCGACGCGGCACATTTGTTCGTAAAATCGGGAACTTCGCCAAGTCGAAACACAAACACCGTGTGCCGAGTGCAGGGCAGATACGATTCTTAACGAGGAAGCGTCAGTGAATGCTTCGTTTCTGCACCGACGCACACGTTAGGTAACGAGGGCCGACCAGTGCCCCATCGATCGAATCAGTAATCTGGCGCGGGTTCTTCACGAGCGTCGTTGTCATCTGACACTCGTTCACTGGCAACAATCTTCACGAAGCCCTCACTGTAACAGTTTCTGCTCCGCGGGAGTTGACCCTGGCATCGTCGTTTGCGCAGCGCAGAAGCTGACGCTTGTAAGGGTGGGGGAAGGCGGCATCATCAAACTCGCAAGGCTTTTCGGCAAAACTGGAAACGAACTCGTTGCCCAAATATCCGGCACCTTCTCCGAAGCCCCATCACCACGTGCAGTTACTCTGCAGAGATACTGAGAACTGTTCCTTTCGGCGCACTTTCGTGCAGCCCTTTTAATATTTACTTTCTTTCATTATTTTCCGCTACTTATTTTGCCGGAAATTCGTTGCTTCCAGAATAGATTACATCCAGTGGCTAAACATTTTGAACCCGATAAATTTTATAGCGCACGGACCAAAATTTATTCACGAAAGGGCATTCGTACACCCGGGCTTCAACTGTATAACGGGCACATGATAACCGCGAAAATGACGTGCACTAAATCGTGCAGCTCACGGCGATAAACCGTAGGCGTACACTCTTAAAAAAAAGTTAGTAAAAGGTTAGTAACTGGGTAGTAAAAGGGTAGTAATGGCAGCAGTTAATAACTCTGACTTCGTTTTACTACTTTTTGCTGACTACTTACTACCCTCTTCAAAGTATAGTTAGTAAAAGTAGCCCTTGCTACCTTTTTACTAACTGTGGTCGCCAGTTACTACCTAGCTAGTAACCGTTCCTTTTACCCCAAAATAAAGTCAAAATAAAGTCAAATAATGTAACTGACGCAGACTGTCATGCTAATAAATTGGTTTTGTAATTAAACATTTCTGCAGGGGAATGCAGTTAGGTAGATTAAGCTGTTTCTACAATATCAACTTCATAATTAAAGCTGGTATCTTAGCTCAACCGGTACGAGCAACTAGCCCGTAAATGCGAGCCTGATTTACGGAGTATATAAGCCTGACAAAGATTTCCCTACATGTGTGTGATTTCCCTACGAAGATTTCCCTATGCGTGTGTGGCTCTTCCTTATTTGTACTTTTCCTGCATTCTGGATCTTTGTGTGCGCGCGGTAAGGTTGTTGATGCCATCATCTCGCATAATTTCTACATGTAATGCGCGGTAAGCTTAAACCTAAGTGTGTGATTTACTGCCAGCACGCTCTGATAGCTCTGTCTGGATTCCGGAATTAGTCAAATTGACTATGAAGCTGTTTTATTTTTCGAGGACGCACAAATTTGACAAGCCACGCCAGCACACCGTACGAAGAACCTAGCAGCATATGCGAGTTTCTGTTCATTTTCTTAGTAAATATACTACTAGCTTCCCGTTACTAACTGCGGGTAGCAGCCATTACTAACTCAATGGGTTAGTAACTGTTACTAACCTCCTCGTTACTAACTGCAGTTGCTAACAGGGTAGTAACATATGTGACAACCAGTTACTACCCGAAAGTTAGTGAGTACTACTACCTTTTTTCTAAGAGTGAGAACGGCAATCCCCCGCGAGGAAGTGATCGAAACGGGCATCCGCTATACTCCTCACCAAAGGGCAGCCAAAAATCCGCTGCTCTCCAACAGCGCGGCTGCAGGTAACCACGGCAGCCGCTTCGCCCTATCCTCTCTGAAACGCTTGGGCAGCATGCATAAGCGTTGCGCTTAACTTGGGCCGAGGACTTGCACAGCTGGTACAACTTCGATAATAAAAAAAAAAGAACCATAGCCAGAAATCGTGCTATGCAAGGAGTACATTCTTCAAAGCATGATTAAGGATAGGTATAGACACCCAGCAGAATCAACCTGCTCTGGAAACGGGGAGGGTCATTAATGACTGCCAAAGGTGCAGTAGTCATAGAGTATTAAAAACAAAATATGGCTTCGTGATAGAATCGAGTGCGCCGTCGCTCTCAAAAACAGTAGTTTTTAAAACCGAAACTCGAAAAAGAGCGGCCATTACCAAACGCCGGAAAAGGCGTAAAACCGGACACACGGTTGCCCGTAGTAGCCGCGACAGGTTGGGAACTCATTACAATCGTCTATTGTGAGCAATACCAAACGCCGATCACATGAATTAACAGCCCCGCGGACGAACGCCTGCCAAACGGGAACACTTTGTTTTGCGGCGTCCACTTCCGTTCTTCGAACAATGACGAGAGATTTCACTGCTGGCAAAAAGTTCGTTTTTTTTTTTTTTTTTTTTGTCGAGGATAGCCACAGCCGACGCGAAGATTCGATCAATTCTGACCAAACCAGGCAAGGACCCCACCAGAACACCGCGCGAATAGAAAACATATCGGCGTTGCCGCACGAAGTTCGCTGTTTGCAGCACTTCGGAAAAGCATGCGTCGTGCGTGTTCATGTGCGGCATGTGCGGCATGTGCGATCATGCCCCCGACGGCTACACAGCGCTTCGGCATAATAATCTCACCTAAAATTTCTAAGCACTTTCCGCAGTAACGCCGTAGGTAAGCCACGACGCATTTCAGCTTACAGCCTCCCAATCCACGCCGTCCGTAATCCGTTCATTCCCCGTGGGTCTGGCTTAATTGAGGAAGGTTCTCGACGGTCAATACCTACGTCATGTCCGGTAAATTGCCAAACTGCGCGCGATATGCCACTAGGTGCACCCATCGTCTGCAACAAGGCTTTTTGAACGCTTGTAACAGAACTAATCCTCTAAGAAGCGTAGAACATTGTCACGGTTAGATTTATGACGTACCCAACATATTAAGCGGCCTTCTCCTAGCCGATGTAAATTTCTGTTGCAGTTGCCCTTTAAGAAGATAGGATTGGCTAACACATACTCACGATTTCGATTTTACGCAGACATTACCTGTAGACATTTTCTTTATCTATTGTCACAGAAGGCAGAATAAAGACCACTACAGATAACGGTATAAATTCGCCCTAATGATACTCAGGGTTCTTTTTTTTTTTTTCGTCACAAAAGGAAGAATAAAAAATACAATAAACACCGGTTTAAACTGGTCCCAGCAATGCTCACCTAGGTAACAAGCACACCGATGCCCGCAAGCTCCGCAATTCCGCCCCATTCGGCCAGACACGCGTAGTGCCGCGAAGGCAGTGAAACGCCAGAAGTACCGAGAAGATAAGCTGACGGCACTATAGTTCCATGAGCTTTTGACGCTGCGTTACCACGGCCACGAAATTTGCAAAAGGAGCGCAAACCTAAACTACAGCACAGGGGACGCTAAGACCGAAAAACGAGACAACATGGTACGACACACTAAACTGACGTCTTGAAGACTCTTCCCGTTTGAAGCGAGATAGCGTAGGGGAAAACGGGAGGGAGAAAAAACGAAAAAAAAAAGGGGGGGGGGGGGGGGGGCATTCCTTTTTTCTTTAAAAGCCGTAACGCAATATCGGAATATCGAATCTACTTTCGGGACTCGTTCAATTCCATCGCGCCAGCCTTGACTGGTCGCCGTGGCGGTGAGTGCCTCCTGTTTCATCGTTCCAGCTTGTTTTTGTTGCACGCAACTGCGCTGTCACGAGCCAGACTCGCCCCAGTTTGGTTCGTTAGCTTCCCTCGTTTAAAAGCGGCGTTTCGTGCGTGTCGGCACCAAGTGGGTGATTTGTCCCCGTTACGCTGCGCTTGCTGCTCATTCTCCTGCTGTACCACAGAGCGGACACTGCAGCCGGAGCCGAGACGCACCTTCGTCGACGTCGTTGCGCGCGGCGGCCTCGAGCAGCATGACGCTGGGGACGAAGTGCACCTTGTACTCGGGCGGCGCCGGGGCGGCAGCCGGCGACGAGGCCTTGCCCTTCTTGGCCTTCTGCAGCTCGCGCTCGTGCTGGCTCCACTTCTTGAGCTGCTGCTGACGCCGCTTCTTGGCGTGCTTGAGCCGCTCCTGGGTGCTCATCTTCTCCACCACGCACATCTCGGTCACCAGCTCGCTGTGCTCCGCCATCCTGACGCGGCGGGCCGGCCCACGCACCTGCGACGAAAAGGGAGAGCGAGTTGCAGCAACTCAGGCACACTACACGTACGCAGTAACATCCATGCCTTCCAACCGGCCGAAGCCGAACGATGTCGGCAAGAAGAGAAAGAAGGCTCACGCTGGCTCGGCTAGCACCACGGGATACCCATCTCTTGGGGAAGGTGCCACATTGCGGGAATAAACTCGAATGCCATCATTCCTGCTAATCACGGGTGCTCACCCGCATCCACACGAACACAGCCATACGGCAAGAATGAACACTGCACGGCTTTATCCCGGTCGAGGGCTCGAAGCTCTGAACCATCGCCTGACCGGGGCAGTCGCTCTACCTATAGTACAGAATAGCCATGCAGGACGGCGAGCCGATGACAGGGCGGGACCGAATTAGTCAACAGGTTGAAGTGGGAACGACGCTACTTGAATGTTATTAGCCCTACGAAGTGAACATTCATTTACAGCCGTATATGACTGTGCTCGGATGGATGGTAACAGGCAATTACTCCTCAGACTCGAATCATCGCCACTCTGTGGAATTGTCCTTAATACATGGGACGAACATTCCAAAGGCCTGCCGGTGCTTGAAATCCCATTCTCTGGTTTTATGGGGCATTAGGAGCACGGGACCGAAACACACGCACGCTAGGCGTCTTTCGAAAGAGACATATCGCAACGCCTTCAAAAAGTATCCGCCGAATTTCGTGAGGCGCGGTGCAGTTGACAACGACCGCATGAGCTCTGAATTAATCTCCCAGAAACAGCGTTTTGGTTGCAAGGGAACTAATTAAATGGGTATTGGGTGAAATCAACTTCAAGGTGCCCCCTGCAACATATTCCTGGAATAAACCTTTCAGCCCCAGTATATTTTTGCACAATCCTGGAATTTTTTGTTGCCCTATTCACCTTTTTACCCTTTCGGGAACAAAAAATACATCAGGCGCACGTGCAGCTGCTAAACAATGGGCTTATGTACTCATACAAGGACGCCAGAGCATAGTGGCTGCAGTAGGCTTGAACTGAGGACGTGACCTTTACCCATGCCCGCGACGCAGAACTATTTTTATACGACAAAACGGACTTGATTAGCCTGAGCAAAAATGAAGCTTAGACCAGCAATTGGCATGCATAAAGCCATTCTCTTTTCTTAAATTCATGAAGTATGCATCAGTACATGGCTTCCTGACATCGATCCTGAGCGTTCCGGGACAACCTTCAAGCTTGCATTCTTGGCCGTACCAAAGATCCTCGACCGGCGGCCGCCGAGAAGAGGTTGGTGTTTTTTGCGCGGGCACAGCGGGGAACATAGCCGCCTTCCACTGCTGGCAGATACTGATGTTCCCAATGTACCCACTACACACGCGTCGAATGCCAGCAAGCCCAGTTTTCGAATTTACCCTCGCCTACAGCTACTACCGGTGAATCTTCATCTTTTTTTTTCATTTATTTTTCTACTTCGACATCATGAACTAATTCTGCATGCTCTGCAACTTCTACTGCCCTAAGTCCATGCCAGAAAAACGCAATAAAAAAAGGCTCGAGGAGAAGCTTCACTGCTTCTAATAAAAGACAAAATTTTACAAACAAGCCTTTTCTAGCTTCACGCTAACCGCCAAGCCCTGACACCCTCGAATTAGGACATGTAATGAATGGAAACTATATTTATTACCACTGTCAGGGCAAAATTATTTTAGTTCAAATAAATAAAAAATTACCACCACGCTAATGCAAGTAGTCGAGAAGTAATAAACAGTCATGACACGCAATTTCCATGGCGTCCTTGGATTGAGTAATGCACCCCATGAAAGCACCATATCTCCCTCGTCGTTTTCAGCCAAAACCAAAAGCACCAAAGCATGCGAAGTGGAACCGTCATCAAACAAAGGGGTCCTTTTCGCAGAAACCTCACTCTCGATTGCAGTGACACGAGGGCCGAAAAAGTCAAATATAAAACATTAGTGGGAACACGGAAGTTAGTGCAACACGCAACAAATGGACAATACGGAGAGCTATAGTAACACAAATACAAAATCATAAAACGAGCAATACATGAAATGCCGCGTTCTTAGAATGCAGCGGTATTCAGAGCGATGCAAAAAAATGAAGTGAAGACTGCATCAATTTAGTAATACCGCAGCAATGAATTCACGAAGTAATGAGGTGGCAGCTCTGTAACCGGATTAAGAGAGAGAAAAGGAAACAGAGCAAGTGGTACCTGAATGCTCTAAAGCACAGGTGGTGAAAAGGCTACACCGCAGGTAGTAAGCAATATAAATTACCACACTGAGGGCACTTTACAGCTCATGGCGCAAGTTTTGCTAAATACGATTGAAATACAGCGAAGCGGCGTGAGATCGCGGAGACGCAACCTTGCTTCTTGCCTGGTTCTATCTTCGAGCGGATTTTCAGTGGCTATAAGAAGCAGAAAAAGCGAATTCTTCCAGCATAGCACAACCGTTAAGAACATTGGAAGTTCAAATACAGCTCGACAGGAGGCGGGGTGTTCTGCGTCGCCCCCGTCTAAGCAGCATCGGGTTTTTACGAGTCGCGCCGGAGGAGCAGCACGGTCGAAGTACTCCTCAGTAGGAAAACGGAATTGGGGCAAATTCCATTAAATTTGTACGGCGCCGTACGAATGAGATTAGCGCTAAAGCCAACGAACACTTTACGCGTGTGTTTCCTCGATGACAATGCCCCCAGCAGCGGGAGCAGGCAGCCGGCCACCGCGAGCGGCGAAAAGGGCGGACGCCGCTCCCGCCAATTGTCCAAACCCAACGGGAAAAACAACGACGCGACACAGGGAGAGAGAGAGCCACACGTGAAAGGGGGGGACAAGCTAAGAGACAAGCAAGGACGACGGAAAGGAGAAGGGGCCGAAGGCGAGTGCTTTCGAAATATCGACGGACTCAACTCGCTACACACACCGGAAATGTCCCGGGACACGCCGTAGACACGCGCCGAAATTCTGTACACTGTTCAGCTCGCAGGCGGCCTAAAATTACTCGGCCGGCGCTTTTTCTGCTGCCCAGGGCGCCCCCCACTTCACTCTACTTATGCCGGCGATACCGAGCGATCCGCTTGGGCGACGACGCGACAGCGCAGAGGGGGAAAAAGCGCGCGCTGGGACAGCGAGCAAACAAGGCGGAGTGAGTGCGTCCTGTTGTGCCACCGCGCGCTCGGCCCTCGCAACGTCAAAAGTGCTCGCACAACTTGGCCCCGACAGCCGGGCGCTGCTCAGAGGACAAAGCAGCAGAGGGACGGCGGCCCGACGATTAAAGGCAAAAAACACGCCACGGCGTTAAAAAAAAAAAAAAAAAAAAGCTAGAACACCACTTCGGGGCGCCCGACACTTGCTGGAGACGCAAACTTTGTTCTCGCCAGTTTTTATTTTTGGCGTATTCTCCGTACGCTGTCGAGAGAAAATGTTTCCTTTCGGCACCCGTGAACAGTATATGAGCCCTCTCAGTGCTTCCATAAACAGATGTCGCAGCCAAAAAGACAAGGGAAAAAAAAAAAACGAAAACACTCGCCACAGAATGCGCAATGCAATTGTCGCAAAGTCTTCGAAAGCTCCGTCGGCGGCGGCTCCGGTGACATGCGCAACTGGGAAAGCGCTCAAGACGCCATCGCAGCGGACTTTAGCGCGAGAGCCCGATCCGAGAGCCAGGAAGTGATAACGCGCTTCCGAGCTCTTCCGAGAACATGGACCCAACTTCCGCCACTCGGTGGGCGGCGAATGCAAGGTCAACGCTCGCGAAGCTGAACTTCCAGCCTGCGCTTTCCAAGCCACAGTGCGAATATAGGAACTTTACGATGGGCTAGTCGGCGTCGCTCCACATAACTTGCAAAGCGCTACGCGAACAAGGGCATACAGGAAACACGAAAGACCTCTCCGCATGTGGTCCCTGTCCTGGACTGTGTGGCGCATATGGGAGGTAATAGTCGCTCGCGTCCACGCAGGTGCTCCTTCGCCCGATAGTGAAGACTTTCGCACGCACCGTCAAAGAGCATTAAGAAAAGCGGCGAATCAGCACGGCAGCGCGAATCGACTGGAAAAGGCGTTCAGTCACCTTCTTCAAAAGGAAAAACGCATCTCACGGTTCCTCGGACAGGTCCGTTCGAATCGGGTCCGCCTCGCAAGATTCCAATTCTGGCGCAAGCTGCGCAATTAGGCTTTGAATATTTATCAGGCAATTAAGAATCCGATATTGGCTGCGACCGCACCCGCGACACTGTCGAGAGGACGGCAGGGCCCTGCGCATGGGGTCGCGAATTGATTTTGCGGAACCGCCCGCAGGCAGACGGCGGCACCACGGCTTCCCTCCTGGCCACAATGAAAAGGCCTCCGATCGAAGACGCGTTTGAGGCCGCAATCTGCCGCTTCCGTCAGCCCGGCAATCCTCGATAAGCTCAACAGAACCGACGAGACGCCGCCACCGCGCTCCTTCAATCAGCCGAAGCTCCCAGGTTGGGAGAGCGTGCGACGACAGAAGGCGCTAGAGAGGTCATCCAGCCGGCCGACATCGCTTCGATTATTCAACCTCCGCCCCACCACATTACGTCCTTATAGCCTGGACCTCTAAGCGCATCCTTCACACCACTGCCTCGAATATCTGCAAGCAATAAGTGCTTCTGTCCTCAACGCTTTCCATCACCACAGCCCGCCTTCCGGGACAGCGGAGATACCATAGCCCTGCCCACCTCAACCTCAAAATGCGTTCGCAAAAAAAGTGCTGCGGGAGGCTGCGCGCTCGAGACCACTGCAACATTTCTCTGCGCGCACAAAAGGGCACGTCGTTCACACTGCCACAATTTATAGACGAACATAAGCACTAACAACAATGCACAACAAATTACAGTGCAACCTACTTTGACACACATGATAGATGCCCATGCAATCTAGACAGGTTTCAACAAGTAAAGCTGAGCTGTCCACTGATAACACAAGGAAAGGGAGATTGTTGCGGTCCGCACCGCAACAACCAGACTTTCACGCAGCCAGTTCGCGCTACTGGCGCACATACGATTATTTCCCTTTAATCAAATCAATTATTCAGGGTAACGAAAAAAATGCCAATTACGGGGTTTAAGTTTAACGTCCACAACCGACATATGGACTGCTATGAAAACATCGTAGTGGAGGACTCCGGATTGATTTAGACCACCCTCGACTTATCTATCGTCCTCCGACATAACGCACAGCGCACGGATGTTTTTGAATTTCGCCTCCTCCATGGTAATGCAGCCGCCGCAGCCGGGATCGAACCCGCGACCTTCGAATCAGCAGCCGAAAGCCAAAGCCACTGAACCACCCCGGCAGGTATTGACGCTAACGAATCACGGCAGTTACTGATCATCGAGTAAAGGAAAAGAAAAGGCCGCCGTTACAGAATACTGATGTCGTGCCACAATGCAAAAAACGACTAATATTTTCGAATTCGCCCCTTCGCTCAAAAGTTCCGAAGGGCAGTGCTGAAAACAATGCCTACAGTACACCGTTTGCCCACGGTGCCCAACGGTGTTGTGCATGCACGACGCTGCGCTGCTCAGCGGGTGCGTTCAAACGGCTGGGGACAGCCAACAACAACAGGCGTAAACCATTTCAGGTGCCACTGGCCATTTCCGTGGAACCAAACAGAAAATGCCTCGTAAATTCTCATAATCACCCTCTTCGCCAAACTGGCTGACCCGGGTTATAACGAGGGCGTGCCGGACTATGAGGTGTAATGAGTATTCGCGAATAGAGCCATTAAAATAGAAGTGCGATTATACTGTCCATATACTTTCTACGTGAGAAGGGGCGAGAAAGAGCTGTTTCGTGGCGCAAGCTAATCCTTCACTCCGAAAACAATTCAACTGCCTTTGGGAGATTTAAAAGCAAACGGCAAGTGAGCTTACGGTTTGCAACGAGTATTACTGTCAGGCGTGGCTTCCCGTGTCCATAGAGTGGATGCTAGCGGAGGCTTCTGTTCACTCAGCACTTGCTCTCTGGTGAGGCCGAATTGTCTCGCAGAATACACCTCTTCTTTCAATTCTTCACTCACGACTTTAAAAAAAAGGAGGCCGAAGCGCGACAGTCGCGTTCCGTTAATTCGTCCTCTTTTTCCTTCAGACTGAACGTGCGGGATGGCTCCCGATATGGTAAAAAAAAAAAAAGCTGACTTTTGGGCATCCTTTGTTGTCCTGCAATCCATTGTTTTTTTCCTTTAGTAAAATAAAAGCAATCGAGGAAACACTGCTACGAAGACGACAAAAACGCAACGACGCTTCCACAAAAACGCAGTTAGTCGCAAATTCATGTACGCACCAGTTAAGGCAGCTAGATGCCTAGTGCCGAAAAGCATACCGTTGAGTACTACCAAGGCGCTTTGTACACATTTGCGAGCGTGTACAAATTGCGGTGGTGAAAGATTACTGCTCGTTCTTAATCGCCACTGGAATTCGTAGAATGGGCATTGTGCGGATTTTGCAATCAAATACCAAAACTGCACTAGACGCCAAAAACCTACAATAAAATGGAAAAATCAGCCTTCACGGCAGCGTCGATGCACGTGTAGCTAAGCTCGCAATTTTGTGAAATATTATTTGCCGAGTTGGCTACATAACGTAAAATGCACCGCAGTCACAATATGAGTGTTTCTTGATGGGTACGCGACAAAGAAATCAGGGTTGCGGACAGCAAGTTCTCACAAAATGCAGCGACTTTGCAATGCACATAGTGTTAACGAGCTAAGAAAATTAAGGCGACACATCCAGGGAAGGACTTTCACAATCGGTCAACGAGAAGTGTGCGCGCCCAATGCATCGGACAGAGATATTACGAAACGTGGCGGCGTGTCGTTTAGCACAAGCACCAGCTGGGCTGCATAGCGCATACGCCCACCGCATCCAAGTTCTGCTGCTGTCTCCGTCCTCGCGCTGATGGCATCCCCGAACAACACAGTAACACTTCGCTGCTCTCAGACGCATTCCTGTATACGGTTTACCGAGTGTCACATCATTTAAAGAGTAGGTCGGCATCTGACAGCCGACGACCGTGAACCCCGTTATCACCGTCCGCTTGGCTGCAAAACAGAAGTCGTATTACTATTATACGACCCCACGCGAAAAACGCCCCGGGCAGTAGACTGCGGGCCAAATTATCGGCCGAAAGCGGCACAGCGAGACCAAAGTCAGCCGCGACGCGCTGAGCTCACTCACTCACCGAAACGAAGAGCAGAGACCTCAGGGCAGACGACGTGGCGGCGAGAAAGGAGGGCCCCGCAGAATATGGCTGCCAGCGAAGCGGCTCATCTTGGAAGCGCTCTGCTCAGCCGGCACGGCACCTGCGAGAAACCGCCGAGCGTTTTACTCTGCTGTCGCCAGCGAGCACTGCACAGACGTGGGCGCGGCCGGCGGGCGCCAACCGGCGAAATTCGTCGCAAACACACCGAGGTTGCGCACTTGCGAACTGCAAACGGGCGACCACGCAGCAACCAGGGGGAACTCGCACGTTTTCGAGGCACGCGAATAGAAACTTGGCAGCAAACAAGATGCGATGCCAAAGGCTACACGGCAAGTTACGTCGCCGGTATAGGTTGGTTGCACCGCCCAGTGATGCAAAAAGGCGATAGACATGGCAGTAAGTATACGCGCGTGCAGGAGCACTGTACACCTGCATTCACTATATCGTGTACTCTTACTACCGAGCGCCTACCTGTTGTAGTAAGAGTATGCGCACTGCACAGGATGTAAAGTCTTCGTCAAAAGTTTGTAGCCCACCGAGACCGCGGCCGGATCCAGAGCGCTGCCGAGTGGCAACGCTGTTACCTGCTGCACTTGCGGGTACCCAAGTAGCGCCTGGCGAGGGTCAAGGGCCCTCTCGCTTCAGTGAGACCTATCAGAAACACAACGAGTACGAGAGGGACATGCATCTTCGCCTGGTGCAACCTCGGCACCACTAGTATACGCTGCAGTAAAGGTGACTTTTGACTTAGAACATCCTATGCGGCACGCGTATTCTTTCTTACTACGAGAGTTACATGCACGGTAGTAAGAATACGCTACATAATGAATGCCCGAGAAAGACTACGTACTACAAGCGAAAAAATAGGCGTCGTTGACAGGGCAATGCGTAATGTTATCTCTAGTTCATTTAAAAAAAGGAGAGTACACGCACGTGCGAAAGCAGGGGACACTTGAGCTCCGCCTTAAGGGCTGTAGTGGGTTAATGCCCATGTATGCTGAATTGGTAATTCCTACTTATACGATTCACACATGGCGGCGAGTCCTCATATACCACTACTACCAGCGCAGTGGCGCAGCGGTTAAGCGATGCTCCACTGCACTGGCAGGTGGCTGTTACCATCACAGCCACCGGTGGGGATTGTGCGACCCGTGTTGCTCTTCCCGAGCAACCTCTCGCGACCAATCATTGATTTAACGACCACCTGCCTCCTAATGGGTACAGCTGGCGCGACGCTCATCCGAACTTACCCGAGCTTATCCGAGTAAATCGGGAGCGAGAAACTTGCTCGGGGTTGGACAAAACAGTGCACAAAACACTGCACACTCTTGCTCGGGTTGGTACGTCTGGAATAGCGCTTTCGCACTAAAACTTGTCCAGGAGACGCACGTTCCTTTTAATAATACTTCTTCGATCGCACACAACTATATCGGTAGCCAGTATGACCAATCCACAAGCTACCACGAAGAGAAAGGCGCAGTAATAAACATCGCCACAACAGGGCGCATACGTTGAGATCTTCCGGCCGCACTAAATTGCCAAGGCGAGCAAGGGCGCTTCAAGACGGTCAACATGCGAGCTGGAAAGCCCGACTCTGCACCTGTACGAGTAAGAACATGCATATAGAGCTGGCATACAAATCAGCATGAGAGAGAACACTCAAAGCAGGAAATTTCCCATCCTCGTCAAAACGATAGCTCGCAAAGGATCGCTCTGGCCACATTAAAACGCCAGAAAATGAGGAGAAAAGGGCGACCAAAAAAGGTGACAGACCTAGGAGTTAACAAATGCGTCCCGGCGGAGCACACCAGAGGAACTGTTCGGAAAGCTGTTCATCGCAGACGTGTAATCGGAGATGACGCGCCGTGCAATCAGAGCCGCATAGGCAGCGGGCCGTACAATCCGAGCATCCCAAAACGCAGCAGCGGGGCACAGAAAGAAAGGGGAAACAACTGGAAAGCGAAGAAAGAGCCAGAAAGAGTAACGAGACGAACGCTGCAGCGGCAGGAGAGACACCCTCCTCTTCCGCGCAGAGCGCGCGCCGGGGACAAACTTCTGGCGGCCTGTAATTAATGCGCGGCTGGCAATCAGCGGAGGAGCGCCGACAAAAGGGACGGACGCATCGGGTGACAGCCGAGCGCGGAAATGCGCGGTCAGGTGCAGGGGCGGCGCAGCGAGCGGTTTGCGCGGCTGCTCGCAAAAAGGGATCGGCGCGCAGACCGCGCGGCAAGGAGCGACACAGCCACGCTGCGCCGCACGCGCGTGCGGGCGCGTCGATCGCCCCGTGCTGCGAGAGGCATGCACCGCGCTCGCTGACCGCGGCGGAAGTCTTTGCTTCCTACCGGCGGCGAAGCGAAAGAGGAAAACAGAGAAATAATAAAGCGACAAAAACAGCACAAGGGTTTTAATTAATAGACATGCTACGTACGAGAACTATACCCTGGGCAGAGACACGCCGCAAGTGGAGGATTTCCAGCTGATTATGACCACGTGCGGTTCTTTAAAACTGCGACACACAGGCGTTCGTTCATTCATTCATTCATTCATTCATTCATTCATTCATTCATTCATTCATTCATTCATTCATTCATTCGTTCGTTTTTCATTTCGCCCGGAAGGGATCGACGCCGAGCACGCTAAGCAGTAGAAACCAGCACTAATTGCCGTTCTCCAGCCACTACCTGAGCAGAACTTGCAAAATCAGAATTAATTTACGCCTATATATAAAAGGAATTGGCATTACAGAACGTCCTGACCAGCACCTTAGTGAAAAATCCAGCCACATTAGCGCGAATGAAGGAGAAATAGTAACGACAGCGCCAATGCAGAAGCTTAGGCAGCATAGCGAAATGAACGAGTTGGATACTGCGCGGTGAACACAAAAACAGCTCGAAGGACTGGACAGCAAAGAGCGCACGTCTGCCTTTCGCGCTGTGCTTGGTGTTCACCACCCGTGAACTCTGAATGGGAAACTATAGATGCACAGAGGATCACAGTCCCCTTTAGACGCGAGCGAAACCGGGCTACGAGAAACTGCAGCATTCCGTCCAGGAATCAAGCGTTTCCGACTTGTTTTGTTCGTTTCTCGTCCAACCAGCTTCGAGCGTCTCACTTCGCCGTAGTCGCAGTTGCCGGGGCGCCAGCACCATGCATCTCGGCTGGACGCCACTGCACTGAAGTGACAGCAGAAGGAAGACGCTATAACAAACGACCCACTTGGTCAGCCTACTGCCCGTTTATGATTTTAGAAGTCTGTTCAACGACTCATGTGTAGGTGTTCCTGTGCTTTCTTTTCTTTCTAGCATCCACGGCAATCACAACAAAAACCGAAGAAAGGAAAACCGTTCCACAAAAAAAAGAAAGAATAGGAAAGAGAAAGAAAGAATAGGAAAGAGAAAGAAAGAATAGGAAAGAAAGAAAGAAAGAAAGAAAGAAAGAAAGAAAGAAAGAAAGAAAGAAAGAAAGAAAGAAAGAAAGAAAGAAAGAAAGAAAGAAAGAAAGAAAGAAAGAAAGAAAGAAAGAAAGAAAGAAAGAAAGAAAGAAAGAAAGAAAGAAAGAAAGAAAGAAAGGAAGCCTGGAACGAAGTCCGGGCTCTCGCGCAACCGTTTTCAGAAACATGAAATACCGCTACACCAAGCGACTGGCAGATACTAAAAAAGACCACCGACACTCCACTGATTGCCGGGGTCATTAGGCAGAAGACACAAAAATAAACTCCCCTGGTCGAGTGGGCTTTTGTTAACGAACGCCTTGCACTGCGTGCTTCCACCCGGCTTGCCAGAGCTATTCGAGCACTACCACGGGGGCGCACAGGGCACGCACAATGGCTGCAGCGGCTACACCCGTGAACACCCGCAGTCTAGCTTTCAAAAATGGCCACAGCTGGAACATAACAAGGAACATAAAAAAAATAATAACGTGCCCGGAACAGCTACGAGACACCTTAGTCTCTACAAAGCACAGGATAAGTCTCCAATGAAAGCACTGTCCCATCTCAAGGGAATCCACTTTGAAACATGATGAAAATCATTAACAAGCAGTGTGTTTCGTTTTCACTGAAATGTCAGATGTCCTACAAATTTCGCACAACGCAACGGACATTTCTGCAGGTAAATCATCTAAGACGCGGCGATGAGTCGGAACAATTACTGCTGGCTCGAACTAACGCTGCCTCGCTCAAACGACGACCACTCATCACCTGGCCGCAGTCTTTGCCAAGTTCACACCTGTACTTTTGTTAACCCCCGCACGAGGGCCATGTTATTAATTACAACCCCAACAACGACGCGAAGCTAAAAAAATTAAGTGCGGAGTTTGGTTTCGAGTGTAGCTCGAGAATTTCACAATTTTCCTGTAGCATACAGCAACGGCAAATATCGCCTGAGTTGTAAAAACATTCATCTAGAGCGTTTCGACCACCAGCGACAAGTTTAGAAAACCAGACCGCTTCCTAGAAGTTGCAGAAAGAAAAAAGGAAGACGCGTGAGGAGGGAGGTGCTCTTAAATTATTACGAAGAGGTCTGGCTAATCCAGCAGCTCCTTTTCTGCTGTAATCAACCTTTTGTAAATCTCCCACTTCCCTCTACAAGTTCACTCAAGCCATCTTACTATCCACTTCGAAAACCACCACGTAGTCTCCCCTCCTCTCTCATAACCCGCACTATACAGAGAGAGAGAGAGAGAGAGAGAGAGAGAGAGAGAGAGAGAGAGAGAGCAGAGGTCTATAAAAACTCTCCGCGCTTCGTTTTTGAGCTGACCTTAAATGTTTGCCGTCAAATCATTGGCATAAAACAGCCTTTGCCAACGTTAAGTCCCGGCCCCGCTGCGACATTTCCTCATTGCGTGAAATTACTGCATGTGTAAAGTCCGCCTCATGTAATAACCCAGATCAGGACCTTTAAGGTATAAATAAATAAAACATAGGCACGCCGGGCTGCTGCCCTCCATTTTTCTTGAAGCTCCAAAAGAAAACGACTGCCAAATAAAGTGCAAACTTTAAGAATAAGAATACCCTTAAGAATACCCGCACCTCAGCAAACTTAAGAATACCCGCACCTCAGCATGACGCCAATGTCAGATAATCAACAGTATCGCTTTCTTGTTTGCGACAGAAACATACAGTAGCGTCACTCGCGCTGCAACGAACATGAATAAAAGGCTGACAAAATTGACAAAGTACGGCAGCAGTGGATAATATTTGAAATAACGGACAATGAAGATGAGATTGCAAAGCATGACGGCTAAGGCTATTCGACGCTGCCAAGGAAAATGATCACAGACTGAAACGCAAGATATAGCCAATGTATATGCATACGTCTGCCGTGCAGAGGAGCCAGTTAAGGCGCGGAAATTGCCGGTATGACATACACTTCGCAACGATTTACTCAAACTTGTCATACTTTTACCCCGAAAACAAAAAAAAAAAATCAGTCCAGATATTACGAATACAGTTTTCGCAAGGGCCTCACCTGTCAGCCCTCGCAACAAACTCGACGGCATTGACGCAATTCCGCTAAAAGGCTCGGCCGCGCCAGTGGCCCGGAAAGACAGCGAGGAAAAGGCGCCTTCACCGCTGAAGGCGCAGCCAAAAAATGATACGCGCACGCCGAATTCAAACACAATGAAAAGCGCACGGTCCGCCAATGGGTAAAAATGACGCGGAACGCCGGTAGGAAGATGCCGCCTACGCGCTTTCGCGCTAGCGATTGTGATTAGAATAGTCAAAGACAGTTGTACGCGTTTGCGCGCTTAATATACGCAGGCTCCCTTTTCCACGAGCTCCACATATTTTATTCGGCATTCCACATACTGCATTCCTATCCCACGCCGTATTCCAAGTGTTCAATTACGTGTATTTCCATATTTTGTTAAATAATTGCAAAAGTGCCTCGCCACGGCACCTTCGGAGAGGTGGACCAGCATTTCGCAATGTACTTCATCAGGGCCGGGTACTGTCTGTTTACCAGCCGAAAGTACTTTATGGATTACTTGAAGTGCAATTAAGTTAGTATAAGGCTCGTTTGAACTACCGCTTATCTGATGTCCGTTTTTCAGCTGTGTTTTTGTACAGTAAAAATGACTGTGTAGTGCGACGAACTAGAGACTAGAGAAATGCTCCCCTAGAATGTCTGCGCCTGTTCATCAATACTTGCTTGTGTACGAGGGACTGTGAGAAAAGGAATCGTGAATGGGGAGAAGCTGTCATTTAGTTTATATACAGTTTATATAGTTTACATATAGTTCAATGTATCGGATACACAGTTTTGCCATGAAGCGCTCCGACGGATATGCCTTGTTTTGGCGCTTGCCGTTTTTAATTTCTTTTTTAGGTCTTCATGTGTTTGGCATCCAAGGAAAATTTCCCATGCTTTATTTTGTTTCTCTTTTGCTTCTAGCATTCATTCTCCAGCTACTCTCTTTCCTCTGTCATCTTTACATCCCCTCATCCCTTTTCCCCGTGCAGGGTAGCAAAACGGTTTATACTTCCGGTTAACTTCCCTGCCTTTCCTTCTCCTCCTCCTCATTTGCTTCTTTAAATTCTTGTGAATACAAACCTCATAATTTTGTCGCACCCCTCCGGAGCAGTAAGGAATAGTTAGGCGCGCAGCAGTAATAGGCTTTGAGTGCTTCACTAAGTTCGTCGACATCGATACCATCCGAAAAATTTTTCACAAGACTGGATTTTTCTCGAAACAGTTTTCAGTCGGTAAAGTGCAACTTTCAACGGCGAAGTCTGCTCGGGATGACTGACGGTGAGGATGATAGGCTGATAATGACAGGCAAATGATGATTTCCGCGTGAGCTATCCCATACATCACGCGCGCAATGTCTCGGGAGTGACCCACTTTTTTTTTTTTTCATAAGGAAAGGAGCAACTGCAACACCTAGGACCTTAAAGCATATAAGCGATCATACGTCCAGCCTTAACAAAAAAAAATATTTGTAACCCTTAACAACAAAACCAAACTGTTCAAGAGACTTTAGCGCGCGTTTTTAACGCTACACCAACAACAACAAAAAACAGTGCGCGACACTTCTACTAGAAAAGGCAGATCTACAACTTCTCATAACCAGCTGATTAAAATTTCGCAATAATTCGCAAACTAAATTACCTCTCAGAAATCACCCTTATGCTTTTACACCTACAACTCGCCAATTAGTGATCTTAAACATTAATTTCTCGTGAACAAATTTACTGGGGAGAATAGTATCAAACCGGGAGTTTTTCACGTTGCTATGTTGCATCTCTCTAACGAAATGCGTTCTTAATTTCTTCCTTTACAGAAACGTGGAATAGTGTTCATCTAACATAACTGCTGCTGGTGCGTTTGTGAGCCACGTTTTGTTCCGCCAACTTCGTACACAGCGCGCGAGGGATCACTGAAAATAAAACGCAAAGATAATTAAAAGTGCCAGTTCTTGGTCGCAACCTGTAAAGTGCGAGCACTGCTGCACTCTTGTAGTCGGCGAGACGAATCCTATGTTCAGCTCAGCTGTCCAGCGTTCGCTCCCAACCACCTGAAAATGCGGCCTGCCCCTAAGTTGTGAGGGCATGAGAAGCCTGTCGCCCTCAGGTGACAGATGAATAACGCGCGGCGTCCTAACTCGGAGGTCCCTCGACTCCAACAAAGCGGGACAGTCGTCGGACAGAAATGAGCGCCGAGATAGCGCCAACTTCCAGACGCCGCTTGGCGACAGCCACCGCGGTCCAATCGCGCGCCGATTACGGGCGCGCACGCAAGAAGGACAGGGCGCCCAAAGCGCGCGGTCAGTGGAACGGCGGCTCGCATTAGCGGCGCGTATGCAGAGAGCACCTGCCGCGGCGCCCACCTTCTCGACTCCGGACGGCCGCGCGATGCCATCAGCCGCGCCCGAGAAGCCACGCGAGCGAGAGAGCTGCCCCGCCGAGCTGCTCGGAATCTGCAAGTCGTGAATCGTCCCACTAGACTTGCAAATACAACGGCGTGGCATTTGCAAGTCCTGCGAGCCAGACGCACGGCGCTTCCGAACAAACACCCGCCCCCGCCGCGGAACAAAAGAACCGGGAGAGCATGGCAGTGCACATCTCGAGGTCGCGCAAATAAGCCGGCCGGCTCCCTTTTCACGATCTCATTTTAAACGGAGCCGCGCCGCCACTCGGGTGAAGCGTCGCCGCAGAGCGAGCTATGTGCCGCATGCACCACGAAGCGTCCTCGGCGGAGGAGGCCTCAGCCGAAGCGGCGCAACATCCGCCCCGCCGCGCGAGCCAGCAGTTGCCGGTAAATGCAGCCAGCTGATTTACTCAATTCAGCGACGGGTAAACACAGAGTTCGTTCCCTCCTGATTCGCTTCGCCCATTTCGCCGCTAGGCAGAGCGCCCAGCCGGCATGATGCTTCATTTTTAAATCCTAGCCCCAACGCACGCAGCAAGGCGTTAAGGACTTCCGTCCCACACTTCTGTATGCCCCATTAAAACAGAACTTTAAACGGAGAAGTAGAACTAAATCACTCTGATGTATGATTATATATAAACTATGTAATGACGTTTCGGCCGCAAGACCAAAATTCGTTTGTTTTTTCCGACGAACGCCGGTCCCGCGGCCGAAACGTCATGAAATTGTTCTAAGCTACAAACGTTTTCATATATTTTTGCGTATATTTCTAACCGAGCCCAAGCAAGTTTCTCTCTCTCTCTCTCTCTCTCTATATATATATATATATATATATATATATATATATATATATATATATATATATATATATATATATATATATATATATATAGCCTGCCATGACAAAGGGAATACCATTCCCGAAACTGTTGGCAAAATAAACCTTAAAAGAACAGTCGCGTTTGTCGTAATGCTGTACCTAACATAGTAAATGGGGCCATTGGAACCCCTAATTATATATATATATATATATATATATATATATATATATATATATATATATATAATGCCCGAAAAAAGGACCACGTAGGAGATACGTTGCTGCAAAAAACTGCATCGGTACTTTCTTAACCCCCTCTACAACTTAAGTTAAGGCCCGTGACCCTAAAGTGAATAACAGTAAATTTGCATAATTAATCTGAGCTAATTAGCTTATTAAGCAGAATTTAAAAAATACTCTGAGAAGCGCCACACGACGAGACACAATATCTCGTTAGTTTCTCCCAGCTCCGGTGCGCCACTCTGTTTTCTTGGTTCAAGTTACGTAAACACCCTGTGCGTGTGTGTGTGTATGCATATATATATACGGGGTGTTAAGGCTTTCTGCAATTTTTTAAAATAAGCTATTTGAATTAGATGCGCGCTTTTTCTGGCATAGCATTGTCAGTGGTGTAGTACATCATAATGCAGCTAATACGTGCTAACTAGCAGGCTTGTTAACCAATATTTAATAGTTAACTTTTAAACTATTACCGTTGGGCTCCTTAATTATTGAGAGGCATGTAGCCCACCGTAAGTAATACCCATATAAGTTTTTAGAATTTCGAAAACGCGATATTATCCTCGGCGCTGTGGCCCAACAAATTTCGCCTACATCGCGCCAAAATACATGCGGTTTGAGAAGCTTGCAGGCAAAGCAACCTCTCCAGTGAACCTAACTCGTCTAGATAGCCAAAATTTGTTGGGCCACAGCGCCGAGGATAATCGCGTTCTCGAAATTCTAAAAACGGATATGGGTATTACTTACGGTGGGCTACGTGCCTCTCAATAATTAAGGAGCCCAACGGTAATAGTTTAAAAGTTAACTATTAAATATTGGTTAACAAGCCTGCTAGTTAGCACGTCTTAGCTGCATTATGATGTACTACACCACTGACAATGCTATGCCAGAAAAAGCGCGCATCTAATTCAAATAGCTTATTTTTAAAAATTGCAGAAAGTCTTAGGTGAAACACCCTGTATACATACACACACACTCGAAAAAAGCTGGCCCTCCAGCCGAAACGTCGTGAATTATACGCTGTTATGTTTTTCAATTTCTGGTGAATTTACCTTATATATAAACGGATAGAGCATACTCTACCCGTTTCTCGCTCGCCTGTTCTGTGCCAACCACTATAAAAGGAAAAACAGCAGCAATGACAAATCGCCCTTGAAAAAGACCGGTCCTCCGATCGAAACGTCGAGTCAAATAAAAATGACAAATGTGCATGGAATCCAGCCTTCGTAAGAATGGGAGCCAGGTTCCCTCAGCACCTCTTCACTACGTCCTTTCCACTGGAGCCTTTCGGCATCGCTCAGAACAACGGAGCGTTGTCGAAGGAGGCGGGATATCAGTTGGCGTGAAGAATTGGGCTGTAGGCCTCAGGCTTCGCTTTTGTTTATGTTTCCCCAGGTTCTTATTTGCTCCTGACGCTTTCAGTTCTCATCATAGGTCTGAAACAGCGACCGCCTTCCCTGAGCTCATTGCTAAGCACTCTCTGGTATGAAACGTTGTACTCGAAATGTAGGAGTGTCTTGTGGCGCTGCGATACCTAACCGCTGGTTGGTTTTGGTTTATGGGGTTTAACGTCCCAAAGCGACTGAGGCTATGAGAGACGCCGTAGTGAAGGGCTCCGGAAATTTCGACCACCTGGGGTTCTTTAACGTGCACTGACATCGCACAGTACACGGGCCTCTAGAATTTCTCCTCCAAAGAAATTCCAGCCGCCGCTGCCGGGATCGAACCCGCGTCTTTCGGGTCAGCAGCCGAGCACCATAGCCACTGAGCCACCGCGGCGGCCCTAACCGCTGGATGATGAGCCCAAATTGTTATAGAAACTCAGGTCTCCGGCATTTAGCTCGAGATCTTGGATCTCTTTCGCTAGGATGCAGCAGATATATGAAGCACATATCCATTTCATCTAAACTTCATTCGGTTATCTCAAAGTATTTTATTCAGACAACGCAGTTACGGTTGCCTAGGGGAAACTGTGCTTCCCTCCATTACTGGTGTGCTACCACTTTCATTACTTTAGGTTTCTATTGCACGCATACCATGGTTTGCGAAGCGTTTTCGTAATTTACTTCCTTTTCCGCTGCTGCATGGGCGTTAAGTCAAGCGTGCGTTGTGCGTGACGTAAAGACCCTGACCGCTTCCTACTTTGGATATGGGACGAGGAACGGGTCTAATTGCTGCCTGTTCTACATGCGCAGACTTTTGCAATTTTTCCACGCGTAATCCGAAACTAACCCCTTTTTCTTCAGCACCTTGCTGCAGGCAACCTTTTTCTTTGCTTCTGTTCTTGTTCCCTTCGGTGATCCTATCAATAATGGAATCAGGACTGCTGAGCCTGATCTTGCAGCCTGTTCACCCAGAGCGCAGGCTGCTTCGTGCTCCCATGCGTGCTCCTTCGTAGCAAGAGCGAAGGCGCGCACGCTTCGCAATTCCGACAGGGCTTTCATCGCGTGTATTATTGATGCGTCGAAGCTAAGCGTAAAGTTTTAAACGCCCTAAAGAGAAACTAAGCTGACAGTAAGCTTAGCCAGCGAGGCTTTTCTTGCCCAAGCTTTGGTTCGTTTATTTGCCGCATTTTTTGGTGGCGCAAGCTTCTGGTTTCAACTCAACGCCGGATGAAAACTGTCAAGGATTTTTTTTTTCTTTATGCTTATCAATACGCAACTTCAGCGGCGTTAACGAAAGCAGCAAATTCTTAGCACGCGTCATGAGGAGAGCTACCGCAACACACGGCCACATACACTACAATACAGTAGAATGTTTATTTCCCATAAACGACGTACAGCGAAGTATGGGCGGAGTCACGAATTTTCTCCCTCTCTGCTCTATCGTTGTTGTTGATGTTGTTCTCCTTGATGTTGATGCGGAGTCGTAGAGGGCGGGTCTCGTGAGTGACCCGGGGGACGTACTTTGCGACTGGTGGGTTTAGACAGGTGTGCAGGTCTTCGGATGGTGAGGCACTTGGAAGGCTTTCTTCAAGAAATTATTTATTACACATGTATATACAACTTATTTACATATGCCGAATGATTTCGGCCTCTCCACTTTAACTAAATATAAAACCTCAAAACTTCCACGACTCCGGACCACCGCTGGCCACCACACGGCCAACCCGTCCGGCCGCCGCTCAACTAACTCGCGTCTCCAACTCTACGCTTTCGGCCCCGGGACCACCACCGGCCACACACGACCGATCTGTCCGGCTGCCACACACCCAACCTCGGCGCTCTCCTTCGCGCGCACCCAGCTCGTCACATTCGCGCCAAAAACTCCCTCCTCCGCCAATAAACAATCCTCCCGCCAAAACTTACTTTTTAGCCAATCGACGACTTTCCCGCCGTCGTTTAGAAGTAAGAGGTCACAAGGCAAAAGACAAGTAAACAATATAAAACACACGCATCGCTGTAAGCAGCCATGGCTAACTAGAAGCTATTACAACAAAAGGAAACAAACACAATTCAAAACACACGCTCCACTGTTAGCCGCTCTGGCCAGCTAGCAAGAACGAAAACAAGAACAGCCCCAGCCGTCCTGTCGTCGTCTCGGGTTTCGGACCGACTTCCTAGAAGAAACCATTCCCCACTCGCTGGGGCCGAGAAGCGCGACCCTCGCACGCTACGCCGTTTTAAGTCCTTCTCCTTTTGTCTGCGCATTCCCCTGCTCCCTTTCGGCGACACTCCTCACACTTTACCACGACGCACGCTAGCTGCGGCGTGACACCTCCCCCCCTTTTTCTCAATTCTTTCCCCCGACCTTTTTTTTTTTTCTTCGCCAGTTCCGAACAAGGCATGCTTCTCCTTTAGGCTGCCTCAAGCCGCCGCCTCTCTCTCTAGTGCGAGAAAGCACTAAAGCTTCCCCCCGAGATACACTCCGAGATACACTCCGAAAACGAATACAGGCATGCAAGTACATGAAAACAAGGTGCACTTCTGCACAACGCACCATACGCCACAAGATTACATGTTTGAAGTGAAGGTTCATGATACAAAAATCATGCATGCAAATAAAAAGGAAATCAACCACAACAACACTCCACACAGGTGAGCCTCGAACATCGCTGCTCTCATGCTCCGTGCTCAGGGGTTCCTTTTTTCTTTTCTCATGTTAGGTTTGAATGCGGGAAAGCGCGTCCGCAAGCACGTTGTGGCCCCCCTTGATATGCTGGACTGTGATGTTGTACTTCTGTAGCGACAACGCCCACCTCGTGAGCCGTGCACTGCTCGATGCCGCAGTGGCCACATACTGCAGAGGGTTGTGATCCGTCCTGACATGCACCTCCGCTCCCAGTACCCATGTGCTCACCTGATCCAATGCCCATACCACAGCGAACGCTTCTTTTTCAATCGTCGACCACTTAACTTGAGATTCGCTCAACTTTTTGCTCAAGAATGCAATTGGGTATTCTGTTCCGTCTGCATTCTGCGCCAGACATGCTCCGATTGCCTCCTGGGACGCGTCGGTTGATAGAATAAAAGGCTTGGACATGTCTGGTGGGCACAGAACAGCTAGAGTTGCCAGCGCACTCTTCACCTCTTGGAATGCTTGCTCTTGTTCACTCTGCCAGCTGATCGGGCCGTTTCGACGACCCTTCGTTAAGTTTGTGAGGGGCAGCACTACCCGCGAATACTCTTTTATGTAGTTGCGGTAATAGTTCATTACCCCTAGTACGCTTCTGAGTTCCGCCTTTGTTCGTGGTGGCTGCATTGCCTCTATTGCTCGAACCCTCTCAGGATCGGGACAATGCGTTCCAGAACCGACTATGTGCCCCAGGTACTTTACGCTCCCCTGTGCAAATTTGCATTTTTCGGCATTTACCTTCAGCCCCACAGATCTGAGTGTCTCCAACACCGCATCGAGATGTTGGGCATGTTCGCTCATGTTTTCAGAAAAAACTGCGATGTCATCAATGTAAGCGCACGCATACGCTCTATGCTCACAGAGAATTTCATTCATAATCCGCTGGAAAGTGGCCGCGGAATTTCTTAGTCCATACGGCATCACTGTCCAGGCGTACTGTCCACTGTCGGTCGCGAATGCGGTTAATCTTTGGCTCTGCTCGTCTAGCGGAATTTGCCAGTACCCGCGTGTCAAATCCAGAATTGTTATGCAGCATGCCTTTGCCACAGTCGCCAGGAGGTCGTCTACCTTTTTCATCGGAAAGGCGTCTACCTCTGTAATGGAGTTGAGGAATCTGTAATCAACGCAGAGCCTCACACTCCCGTCGCTTTTCGCCACACACACCACAGGGTGGGCGTAAGGGGATTCGGTGGGATAGATCATTCCCTCTGCCACTAGCTCCTGTACTTGTCTCTCAACCTCGACTCTCATCTTTAGCGGGACCCTGTACTGGTGACGAGGAGCAGGACGTGCGTTGGCCATTATGCGGATCGTGTGCTTACCTGCCCTACTTTTCCCCGGCTTTCCCGAAAAAACGTCACTGTGCCGACGGACAACTTCCTGGATGTGAGAGTCTTTTACCTCTGCTTCGCTCATGCGAACAGATACTACCGGGACTTCCTCCACCTTTCCGAACTCTTCATCCTCAAATACGACCCCGACTGTCCTTACCCCGACCGTAAACGGTTTCAAATTATTTGCATGTATCCACTTTCGGGATCCATCCTCCATCTGCACCACGTAGCTATCCTTCCGCTTCCTCTCCACTACCTTTACCGGCCCCCTCCAGGCGTACTGCCCCTTAGACGTATCCTCATTCCTGACTAGAACGAGATCGTCACAATTAAAATTCTTCGGCCGTGCTCTCAGATTGTACCGTGTCGCATATGCTCTTTGGTTATCGGCAGCATTTTGCCCCACCACCTCCGACATGGCAGCCAGCCGCTGACGTAGTTCCAGTAAATACTTTTCTGCCGACTCATTCAGTGTAATCGGAAGGGTCCAGTTTCCGGTCCAAGACTTCTCTAATATTGCTAATGGCCCTGTAGGCGTGCGCCCATAAAGGAGCTCAAATGGCGACACTCCGGTCGTTTCATTGGGCACTTCGCGATATGCCCACAAAAGGCACGGGACCAGTCGGTCCCACCCCCGTCCATGTTCTCCAATCACATGCCGCAGCATTCTTTTGAATGTCCCATTCCATCTTTCAACAAGACCATTGCTTTCCGGATGACCAGGGGTTGAAAATCTAGGCGATGCCCCGAGACGGGCCAACAGTTCTTGGGTTACCTTTGCCGTAAAGTTTGTCCCCTGGTCCGAGCAGACCATTTCCGGCACCCCAACCCTAGAGAATATTTCCACCAGGGCGTCGCACACTGCTCGGGCTGTCAACGATTTCAAACAGACTACCTCTGGCCATCGAGAGCATACGTCCATTAAACAAAGAGCATACTTGTGGCCTTTTGACGACGGGGGTTCTATTGGACCTACACAGTCCATAACAATCACCTGAAATGGGCTTGCTGGTCTTGTCAGGGGTGCTATCGGTACTCTGTCCGACTTCCTTTGTATAGCATTCTTTTGACACTGTGGACATGCCTGACAATACCTTAGAATCTCGGTGTTCATGTTCGGCCAAAAGAATGAATTCTTTATGCGCTGCCTTGTTTTCTTTGCCGCAAGATGCCCACCAACTTCTCTGTCATGGGCTACCTGTAACACCGCCTGCCTCTTGCATTTCGGCAGAATCAGCTGTTTCACCATCCTCCCGTTTATCTTATCTGAATGATATAGCAGGCCGTTGGTTACCTGCATACCATGGGTGCCTGCCTTCGCCTGTTGCCATGAAGTCTTTAAGCTTTCATCATCCAGCTGTAGTGCCCTAAAGTTCAATGCCGTTGCTTCTCCCAGCTGTTCGTTTTCATTTGGCTGTGCGACAACCGCCGCCACAGTAGCGCGTGGGTTCCCTAAATTACAGTGGTCCTCGATCTGTTCATTTTCTTTCTGCTTGACCAGTTCATTATAGTCGCTCACTGATAACAAACAATTAATTTCATTCGCCAATTCCTCTGTCAATGCGCACAAGATGGCAACATGTGAGCCCCTCCGATCAATTCTTAGTGGCACATACGCCAGCTCAGCCTCAATCTGATGTCCGAAGGCACCCTTCAATGCGATTTTGCCTCGTGGATCTACCCTTTCCTGCGGCAGCAGTGACCTCCTGACCACTGTGATGTCCGCGCCCGAATCCACTCGTGCCAAGATTATTGATTCCCCCGAACAGAGGGAGACATCGCCCACCTTATGCGTCTCCGTCAACTGAGTGCTGGCTTTTGGCTCCAGATTCTGGCACAGAATTTCAGCGCTGTGAGGGGTTACTTCTATCACTCTGGCTGTAATCTTCCTGACCTCCGTCTCTTGGCATTCTCGGGCCATATGCCCTAAACGGCCACAGCGGTAACAGAGGGGTGACGCTGGGTTCTTTCCCCTATCCTGCTCCCATTCCCTGCCGGCAGAATGCCCCTCTTTAGCAACATTGCGGACACCCATATCTCTGTTTCCGATCTTTACCTCAGTTTCCCGACACTCCCTAGACATATGACCTAGTCGGCCACACCGGTAACACTGGCGTGTCATCGTATGTGCTCTAAATGGCGCGTACTTCACCTCCATGGGTTCTCCCCCACGAAGTTGCGACGCCCCGGCCTCCCCCTCTTTCCTACATCCTTCGCCGCGGGCCATACTCATGCACGCAACGCCAGCCCCAAATGCTTTCCCTCGGCTGCTCTCCACCGCCTCGACTACTTCTGTAAGTCCGTCGATTTTAAGCCAATTTTTGTTTTCTTGAAGAGCTATCTGTCGGAGCGCGTCGTTAGACAAGACCTCTTTCATTTTATCGACCACTACCAGCTCCATCAGCTCCTCAGTTTCGGTCACTTTTCTGCTGCTGATATAATAAGAGTAATAACTGCGTAGTCGGTAGCCGAATTGGCGCCACGATTCTTGCGGTCCTTTATTAGCTGTGTCAAACATTCTTTTATATTCCGCCGGGCTTAATCGCAACTCCCTCAAAATTACCTCCTTTAGCAGTTTGTACTCAAGTATCTCCTTTGTTCCACTTTGCATCGCCATCGATCGCATGCGGTCAGTGAGGTATGGAATCAGGGTGATAGATTGCACGCTTTCCGGTACTCTGAAGGAGTGAAAAAGCATCTCCACAGAATCAAACCACCCCGGAATAAGCGACTCATCTTTCGGCATTCGAGGTAGTACACTGCTCAGCATTGTGGAGTATTTTACTGCTTCTTTCCCCTCTGACAGATCAGCTGTGCCTTGCCTGCGTAATTTCTCTGTCTCAAATTCAATTTTGGCCCTCTCTAGCCTCATTTTCTCAATTTCTATATCAATTTGCCTATTGGGTCCAGATTGGCCGTTTTCCGTGCTTGTCTCGCTCATTCCCTCAGTTACGCTACTATCCATCTCCGGCGACAGTAGTTTACTCTTTCCCCTCGTAAGCATAAAGCACAAAGTTTGAGAGCAGCGCTGTTCGCTCACCGTTTGTCTTTCTCCGCCTTCTCTTCAAAGGTCATCAATCACATCAAGTTCCAGAGTTCTCTCGCAATGAACTTCACGCTGACACGCCACAAGTCCTGTTACGCAACGCCGCCACACTCTCAAGTCCTCTTCAATTCAAGTCCGTCCTCGTTTCCTCTGTTGGTGTCCACGATTCTTCTTCCCGCCTACATCGGTGTCGAAGCTGCGATGATCGGTGATGATCAGTGAAGATCCTTCTGCTGTCTCTTGTGCTTTCTTTCTTCTGTCTTGAGGTCCGGTTTTCGACTTCTCTTCGTCACCCAAGGGCAAACGTTCCTTGTGAGCTCACCAAATCGTTGTCTTCTCAACCTGAGTTGCCTCTGTCTTCCTCGTTCCCGTCGCAAAGCAGCGGTCCCTTGCGAATCCTGTCGGCTGCGCCAGTCACGAATTTTCTCCCTCTCTGCTCTATCGTTGTTGTTGATGTTGTTCTCCTTGATGTTGATGCGGAGTCGTAGAGGGCGGGTCTCGTGAGTGACCCGGGGGACGTACTTTGCGACTGGTGGGTTTAGACAGGTGTGCAGGTCTTCGGATGGTGAGGCACTTGGAAGGCTTTCTTCAAGAAATTATTTATTACACATGTATATACAACTTATTTACATATGCCGAATGATTTCGGCCTCTCCACTTTAACTAAATATAAAACCTCAAAACTTCCACGACTCCGGACCACCGCTGGCCACCACACGGCCAACCCGTCCGGCCGCCGCTCAACTAACTCGCGTCTCCAACTCTACGCTTTCGGCCCCGGGACCACCACCGGCCACACACGACCGATCTGTCCGGCTGCCACACACCCAACCTCGGCGCTCTCCTTCGCGCGCACCCAGCTCGTCACATTCGCGCCAAAAACTCCCTCCTCCGCCAATAAACAATCCTCCCGCCAAAACTTACTTTTTAGCCAATCGACGACTTTCCCGCCGTCGTTTAGAAGTAAGAGGTCACAAGGCAAAAGACAAGTAAACAATATAAAACACACGCATCGCTGTAAGCAGCCATGGCTAACTAGAAGCTATTACAACAAAAGGAAACAAACACAATTCAAAACACACGCTCCACTGTTAGCCGCTCTGGCCAGCTAGCAAGAACGAAAACAAGAACAGCCCCAGCCGTCCTGTCGTCGTCTCGGGTTTCGGACCGACTTCCTAGAAGAAACCATTCCCCACTCGCTGGGGCCGAGAAGCGCGACCCTCGCACGCTACGCCGTTTTAAGTCCTTCTCCTTTTGTCTGCGCATTCCCCTGCTCCCTTTCGGCGACACTCCTCACACTTTACCACGACGCACGCTAGCTGCGGCGTGACAGGCGGGTTTGGAGGAAAAGAGTTGCGGAGAGCCGCTCGACTTTTCCTAAAACCCATGCAAGGCAGCAGCAAGGCGGGAATAACAGGGCTAGGGACAAACAAAGCAAACGCGAACACACAGACTCGCTTAATCTACTTGCTTCTAGAAACACATACACACACATTATATATATATATACATATATACGTAGCGCTGGTGACGCAGTATCACTCAGATTACATGAACCGCTTCTTGCTTGAACATATCAGGCAGTGCTACATTTGTCGCCAAGTGTGTTTTTGCGCAGCTAGAGCTCGGGCAGGGCTCACCATGCAATGTCACGCCAATACAGACATCTGCGCCAATTCCTCCCGTAGTGGTCGGAGGGAAGTCAACTGGAGCGTCGCATCGCCGTCATGACAACGGCATCCAGCAGGAAAAAACTTCATTCCCGAGCGGAATTCGAACCGCCGCCGACGAAAACAGAACAGCTTCGCATCCCGGTGCCTCAGACAGTTCGGCCTCTACCGCTGCCTGTCGCGCTACGTGCGTGAATTCCCTTATATTCACCAGGTGCGCTGAAGTAGTTTGAACCGAAACTATAACCAGTGTTTCCTACCTCTGGCTCGGGCTTAAAATACAAACCTTCTCTGCACGCGCGTAATATAATTCCACGAAAGAGTTGCGATCCTTCCCAATTTGCAATAAAGAGCAGTAAGCTTGGTTTTATAACATCCCCCTCAGTGGAGGAGGAGGGGGGGGGGGGGGGGACCTCCACTCTGTGCTGACTCTTGCGTTAATTGTGTTTACCGCGCAACCTGTTCGATCTTGTCATAATCCACAGAGAGGTTGGTTCGATTACTAGCGGTCTCCCTTTTCTTTTTTGCCGGGGAGCTTCGCTCAAGCCCTGCGCCACTGCGGAGAGCTTCCCCACGCGAGAGCGGCCAAGCGGCACAAATACGCTAAAAGCTACGGCAGCAGAAGCGGTCACGCTAACCGGAACGCAGTGCCACGCGAGTATCGGCGGACCTGCACTGCACCGCCGGCGACGGCTATTGGGCTGCCAGCCCACGCACGCGGCCCAGCAAGGAGGGTGCCGGAAATCAAAAGGCTCGGAAGGAGCGCGCCCCCGCGTCCAGCGGTTCTTCCATCCACGTGCGCGCAATATCCAGGCGCCGACGCCGCGAGCAGCTCGCGTAGAGGCCGCACCGTTGCGCGCCGCGCGGTGGGTGGCGCTATTCTCTCCGCACGCGCACCATCCCCAGCACTGCGGGAGTTGCGCTTCTAGGCCACGTCCGAAACGGCCAAGTCCTCGGCGGACGAGCCACGCGAACGGACGGAAGGAACGTCTTGGCCACCGGCGGATGGCGGGGAAACAGAGGACGCGCTGCCGACGACGTTATAAGGCGGAGGTAGAAGCCGGGGATAACTTCCGGGACGTGACTCTACTGTTTTCCGGACGAGAGGACCGCATGGCCACAAGAAGTGCGCCCTCACTTGGCCACAGCAGAACCTGGGCCAATAAAGGCTGCGCCTCCCGAATGCCAATCACGGACGCCACGGCACGGCGCCCTGCATACCGCCTCGAGTCGAGTGGGCCGCTCAAGCAGCGAAAGCGGAGTGTCTCCGGTGGCACGGACTCTGGGCCCGCACGAAGACACGACACAGTTTCCGGATGAGCACGGAAATGGGCAAATGCTGCAGACCTGGAGTAAAAAAGTGGAGCAAAAAAAAAAAAAAAAGACTCCCTGAAAACACGCTATTCACTCATTTTGAACAGAAACGACAATGGTCACGAACTCTCCGAGACCACGAAGCGCAACCACCCGAAGCTATACGTTCATCACAACGTGAAAGCGAATTCCATACAATTCAGCACTCCGGTTAAAACGATAATAAGGGGACTTCTCGGTGGTCGCGTCCTCCTCCTGGGTCCATGCGGGCCTGAGCCAAAGGGACACCGGAGCAGTGCTGCCAACCCTAGGCATTTTTCCCTAGATCTAGAGAATTTGAACGTTGTTTAGGGGAAAAGAGATTTTTTGCATATTCTATGGAAATTTCATTTGCTCGGAGAGTTTTTTTTTTTCTCTCTCTCAAATTGGGAAGACAGCACAAGCTTTTCGTTGTTTTTTCTCTACAACTGACTGAGGCCCGCACAACACCGCCGCACGCTTGAGCAAAGCGTGTTTCACATGCAAGTGAAAACGCTTTGTTGCTGCGGCGGAAAAGCTGTTTAGAGCCATCGCTGCGGCTCCAGCAATCAGAGCGGCGATTTTTCCAACAAGTTACCAATTTTTGGCAGCACTGCGCTGCTCAATTTTCAGTCGCTTGCATGCGAACCAGCCTTTACACGGACGTAATAAGACGTGTGTGGTCCCGCTGCTGTGATCTGGCGTGCCACCGCCTTCCCTCAACACGCGAGCCCCTTCCTCACGCTGTATTTGGAGCTCGCTGCACGACGTGAAATTCCTATTCAGTAAGCATGTCTGCATGTTTATTTTGGTAACTAGGAAAAAACAAGGGCGCCATTTTTGTTTGAGAAAGGAGCGCCTTGCTGGAAATCTTGGGTATCTAACTAGGGGAACAATTCCCAGTTCTGCTACCCTCGCAGGCTCAGTGGCTATGGTGTTCGGCTCCTGACCCGAAAGACACGGGTTCGATCCCGGGCCTCGGCGGTCGAATTTCGATGGAGGCGAAATGTAGAGGCCCGTGTACTGTGCGATGTGAGTGAACGTCAAAGAACAACAGGTGGTCGAAATTTCTGGAGCCCTTCACTATTTCATCCCTCATAGCCTGGGTCGGTTTGGGACGTTAGACGCCCCAAAACTATAAACCAAAATTCCCAGTTCCACCACGACGAACAAAGTGAGTTAGGACACATGAGGCGTACAAAAGCTGTAACAATCACTGCTTCATTGTTTTAATTTACTCAAACTGTTACGTCAGCTACCCTCTAGAGCAATCGCTGCAAATGGACAAGCAGCTTTTATATCGCAATTTCCGTACATTCCTCAAGCGACCTCCAGTCATTTTGCAAGTTGTATCCTTCGGCTGAAGTCGAAATCAACACAACATGAGGGAACAAAATTGAGTTAATTCCACATGCTGATGTATGTTTACTAATATCTTGCGTACAGGGAAAAAAACACGCACACACGATATAGAGCAGTTAATTTGTAATTTCCAAAGAGCGCTATACGGTTTATCTTGTAGCTTCATTTAGAAGTTCTCCATTTTCCATCATTGATTTCAAATTTACAGCTAATTTGCTTATCAACGTCTGGTAATAGGGTACCGCATGATAAAACTTGCTACTAAATTACGCATAAATATACATTTTTTTCACTACTGAACGCTATTTTTCGCCTCTAGGAAATCTAGGGAATTTTTTATTGCAAATTGGGGGAGAAGAGGCGCTGGAGGATGGCCGCACTGCACCGGAATAGGGGGCGCAGCGACTGCTCTAACTTACTCGCCTCAAGAGAGGACGGAGTCATTATCGTTGCGTCGCAGCATTCTTCGCGCCGAGACCAATTGACAAGAAACGAAACGACGGCATCGGATAAACGCGCCTTCTACACAGCCTCAAAGTTGCATCTTTACAGCGAATAGCTTCGTGGCACTTGTGCGAACAACGTACGCCTCGCGTAGCAGCGCCAGCAATCTTTTTAATGTAGCCAACGTTTTGAGAGGGCACAAGGGACTTTATATTAAAGGCCGGTGACGCTATAGGTTAGGGGCACTGGGGAATAGCGGAGAAGGGGGGGGGGGGGGGGGGGTGGCAATGCGCAGTCGCTGGACAATAACCGGACCTTTATATTGTACGCCGATTACGCTGCGTGGCGCGGCGCCCAGGGCAGAAGAGAACGAGGCTGAAGCGCGAGAACTCGTGCTGTGGTTGACCTGATGCTGGCCGTTCCCTTTCTCATCCATTTTCCCGCTCATCTTGTAAATAAACCCACCGCCGTAACAACTTGGTGGAGGTGCGGGCTAATCGGTGTAACAATACTCATCTCATTTAGCGCAAAACGCACACCAGACAACGAAAAGAGCTGAGAGAGTGTGTGTGTGTGTGTGCGTGTGTATGTGCCCGTGCGTGCGTGCGTGTGTGCGTGTGCGTGTGCGTGTGTGTGTGTGTGTGTGCGTGCGTGTGCGTGCGTGTGTATGTGCCCGTGCGTGCGTGTGTGCGTGCGTGTGCGTGCGTGAGTGTGCGTGAGTGTGCGTGCGTGTGCGTGCGTGAGTGTGCGTGTGGGTGCGTGCGCCTGCGCATGTGCGTGCGCCTGCGCATGTGCGTGCGCCTGCGCGTGTGCGTGCGCGTGTATTCGCTGACCTGCGCAGACGCCACCTTACAAAAGGGATCTAGTAAATAAGCACACAGGAAGTTAACAAAAGAGGCCTGAAAGAAAATTTATCTCTCTATCGTAGAGCCCAAAAGAAAGTATCACTGACACAATCTTGTCCCGCTTTTCCGATGAAATAAACCTCCAATGTTTCGCAAGCGGTTTTTGCGTCTGTATGCCCAGGATTCTTGCTAAACGGAAACGCGGTGTACAATCGATGCAAGCAAGCAATGCGGCGGTCCACAAGGTGCGTGCGTTCACCATAAGCAAAATCTTTTGCATGCTCCCTAAGTCGGTCATTCACGCAGCGTCCCGTCTGGTCGACGTACGATTTACCGCAGGACAGGCGTTATTGTCCTGCGCACTGGCCCCCCTCTATTCCCTATATGTCCCTAACCGATAGCGCCACCCTATTCTAAAGGTCTATTAACGCAACAGCGCCAGAGCGGACGTTCGGAGGAAAAGTCGCGCGCGTTGTCACATTAATTAGGATTGGTCTAGAGGGTTGTGACGTCACACGTTGAGCTGGGGAATGGAAATGATTAAAACCCGAGTTAAATTGTGACTATGAGGTCGCAGCATGACTTAAATGGCATTAAGACATAAGGATGTAAAGTAATTTCGCGAGAAAGAAAATTGAGGTGATTAGTTGGGAATCGAACCCTTGGGTTGCGAATCAGATGAGGCCATTGAAGCCACATTCGTTCGACTTGGTTAAAGCAAGAAATTGTGTCTTATGGTGTATCACGTGGTCTAGTATGCCTACTGATGTATGCTAATTAGTGCGTGTAATTAAAGGTAGCAAATAACCATTACCGCTGTTGCGTCATACCCTTAAAGCGACGCTTGAGTGCCCCCTTATTTTTTTTGGACAGCGGAGTAGAACTACTCCCAACAATCCATCGTTTTCGTTGACATGCGACTACGAGCGACTGACCCCAAAATTACATCTCAATGGGAAGGTTCCGACATTTCGCGAACATCTGCGCAGTTTTACGGCAACAACAAATAAAATCACCAACCAGGACTACAACAATGAAGCGCCCGTACGCGGTAAAAAATATGGCTACAAATACGCAACCTAGCACTCAAAAAGAAACCGACCGGCAGCTTGCATTCGGAGCAGGGCATTACAGTGACCAGCGGTAACTGTGCAGAATGTAAAGCTCGTCGCCCAGAGCCAAACCGCGAGATAAGTACACACCTTGATGCATTGCGCTTAAAGTACTGGCAGCTCGTCCCGTACCCGGAAAATGCAATTACACGGCTCGAACCGCGCACGCATAGCCTTCTCCGTCCAATACCACACTTCGGCAGATTTACGATGGCTAAATAGCCATCACAAATCTCCTGAGGTCAGCGCTTATCAAACAGCACGCTGAAAACGACGTCGTTTGGCTTTGCCACAATGCCTCGCAGCGCTGCGGGCAGCCGCCATCTTGGTCATCGTTCACTCCCCGAGCGCTCCATCCCCCCCCCCCCCCCCCCCCCCCCGTCCCAATACGCCTATAGAAATGAACTCGGGATCTTTCATTAGCGATGCACTTGTCGACGACGTTACATACCCCTGAAAATACCTACCATGCATCATGGCGCACCGACGTTAAGTTAAAACTAAAAAAGTAAGCAGAAACAAAGCTTTTTTTTTTTCTTCTTACGTGCATAGACAGCACGAAGTACCGCCACTCTCAGCATGAACGGAGTCGTGACCGTATACTGACTGCTGTTTGAAGTCCGGAGACTCTGGTACGACGGACTACGCGGCTGCAGAGCTCACTCCACGAAGCACCCCGGCGGCGCTGAAGTTTCGCCCACTTAGCTGCGAATCAAAAGGTTAGGGCTCCCTACACAGTGAAGCCGCGTGTCTGTAAGTGGATCACAAAGCATTCATTTCGTCGATGTAAAGCCCGGACTGCTGAGCAGTCACCGCCGGCGTGCTGTCAGCCACGCAGAGCGCAACACTGCACGAGATGCCCGCAGCGCCAGACGAGCAAGACGAATAATAAAGAAAAAGGCGGAAAAGAACGAAGAGGGGACCCAGTAATTTTCATCCCGAAAACAGATCGAGGAAAATTTGGACGAAATTCCGAGCTACAACACTCTGGGGCGGCAGATATGAGGAGGAAAAAAAAACAGTAAAGAAAGGGCGAAGGAATCTTGGAAGGGAAAAAAAGGCCACTCAAAAGGGTACAAACTGTCTACGAATACCACTGCAGCAATCGCACCACGCAGAAAAAGTTAAACACGTCCAGGAACTTACTGTCGACGAAAAGAATGCGCGCGTTTGTTTGTGCGAGACGGAGTGCAACAATTTTTTTTTTCTTCCTTCCTTCCTACGGCCAGTTTCAACTAAATCGACAAGACGGCTTTTTACATTACTAAACCGCTACCTCCGCGGCAGCGATTAAAAAGAAAGCTAGGCACCCCAAATAAAGCCGTCCCCCTCAAAGAAGTCGCGAAAGGCAAAATACGGAGCGCCACATCGAACAATGCGCGCCGAGCTTCTGACGACTTTATTGGACTCAAGACGAGAGAGCGCGTGCGCCACGAACGGCGCCAGGAGTGCTGCCTTTGCATTAAAGTAGGCAAAAGAAGAAAAAAACACACACAGCTAGGCCGAAAGACCGGTTAAACTCTAACATCGCTCGATGAGCGGAATGCGGCGCCGAGACCCAGCACGAGCGCCAGCGACGAACAAGCGCCCGGCGCTTCATAAAGGCAGGGCCGCTCGCGACACTTGAGGCGACCCGTTTCCCGGGCACCAGGCCAAGATGATCTCGACGGTTGTTCGGGGGCGCGCAGAGAAGAAAAAAAAAGAAGAAGAGAGATAAGAAAGGCCGGCGAAGACGGCAGCTGTTCTAAACGGCCGGAGAACCTCGGCAAGCATACCCGCCAGACAATGGGCGCGAGCAGCTGCCGAATGGCGGCCCATATCTCATTTTGGAAACGACGCGCGCGCGTGCCTGTTTCGCGCGCACGCAGATACTATTCTGGCGGTTCGTGCCCCTGCAATCACTCCCCGAAAGACACAGTGTGAAACCCAGAGTCGGGGAAAAGTGAGAGCGGACTACGGAACGACGGAAGAAAAAAGGAGAAAGAAAGAAATAAAGAAGGGCAGCAACGGCGTCAAGCAGCCGAATCTGGTACGGCACCGTCGACCCGCCTGCCGCGACACGCTTATATCGCGCAAAACTTGGCGCGAATACCTCGCCGCGTTCAATGCCTCGTAGCCCCCGCCTATTCGATAACAATCGCAAGAACACGGCACTGCAGCGCGCCGCTCTTGCGTGGCTAAGGATCACGCTCGACGGATGCGCCTCTCCCAGCAGAAACAGAACTGGGAGCGAGCATTGTGTATCGATTAAGCGGGGTCGATGAACAGACTCGACAGTTTCTCGCCTCGACGTCCCCCATATCCACTCGCTCACATTTGGCGCCAGCATGCAGAGTTTGTTTTTCCTTCCCGCGGCGGCCCGGAAAGGCGGCCAGAGACGCCCCCGAGCGCCCGTTTCTGTCCATGAAGCCATCCAGGGAGACTTTTACGAGCCAGAGCCCGCCGAGCTGACCCAGTATCGCAGCTTAGGCCCCGCTCCCGCCTTCGCGCGATGGACGCCCGCTTTTCGGGTGGGCGGAGAGCGATGAACGCTCGCCTGGCGGCCACTCTGGCGGCAACTCGCCCGCTGAGAGTCACGAACGCCCCGCGCACACAAGCGTAGCCTCATTTTGACGCCTTATTCCCACCCCCCCCGAGAGGCGGTGCGCTCGACTGGCGAAACACGGCCGCTCTCAATTCCGCTCACGCCGCAAACAAGCCTACTCGCAAACGACTCGAAGCGATTCCCGGCACTGAGGCTGCCGATGACGGAAACAGAGGAGAGGGAGGGGGGAAACGGCCTACAAGAGAAATATATGCATGCCCACGTAGGCATACTACACAGAAGATGCGCGAGCCCACGGCTGGAATTAAGCGCGGACGCGTTTGTTACATTCTGATTTGCCTCAGAGTGAGCAACAAGCAGGACAGCACTCAACGTGGTTAGATTAAAATATAAAAAAACATGCGCTCTCTTTCAGTACCAAGAAATCTGCACTGCGAGCTCGAGAGTTTTGCGCGCTCGCCGCCGCCGCTCCCGCTGCTCTGAACATTCGGTGACAGAACGACCGCCATCAATATTTTCTGTCACACAGCGCCAGGATAGACGCCGCAGCCAGCTCGCAGGTCACTAGCGGCATTCTGGAAATATTTAAACGGCTATTGGATTTATTTGCGGGGTTATGCAAACCAAACCCGTTTCAAATATAAAGTACGCAGACTGATTTTAGATATGGCTGGCGCCGACCCAAAAGCCCGCCCATGGCTCGACATTAAACCGCGCGGCGGACTGCAGAGCTACGACACCACGTTGTCACAGCCATTGTCAACAGATAAAGGTGTCATGACCCCAAACGCCGGCGCGGGCTGCCTTCCGTCGATGAGAAGGACCGACTGTCACCTGCATTCGGCGCAGGAGTCGGCACGACGTCTCGCCGTAAGCCCTAACTGGACCCTCTCAAAACAGAGGAAGAAAGCACGCCCTCGAAAACAACGCTGTGCAATACCTGCTCGCCGCTACAGAGCAGGCCAACGCTGCGACGCCGTAGCCACCGAAATAGAACTGGGCCTAAAAGCACTTCGCAGATAGCGCGACATCCGCCGAACCGCGGGCAAACTCAATTCGGCTGCTTGGGCCACCCGCGCGTCGAGCGAACCTCGCTTCCCGACGTCAACCTCCGGCCGTCTTCCGGGCGGCCGGCCCGCCAACGCACCTATCGCGCCCATTTCGTGTTTCCCTTTAGGCCCCTTGTGGCCATCGTTAGTGCCACTTCGCCGCGTATCGGCATCACGTGAGAAACGCCACGGCCAACGGCTGGCCGCCGTGCGAGGATGCCTTGAATATTGCAGCAGCTCCAGCGGCGCACCACGCGCCTCCTGCCGGAGACGCAGGGCGGCCAACAGCTCAATGCTGCCGTCCGTAAGGGGGCGTCGTGGAAGGGGAAGTGGGGTCCCACATATATGGTGCCCGAGAAACGCCGCCAGAGGGCTCAAACGTAAAAGCCCACCATAGGCTGGAAAGGAACCTTGCGGACACGCGTGAGAAGACAAGAGGCGGCGCACAGATGTACAATGACGAGCGCACCCGGCACAAAAGGCGGAGCAAAGCGCACATAAAAGTACGAGCTCTCAACGGGCGAAATGCGACAAAGAAAGGGCAGCCCAAATTTGACTCGACGTCTTGCTGAATGAAGAGTCGTGAGCGGCATACCCGCTCAGGCCGCGAACTGTAGGAGAGAAAGCAGCGGGGCTGAGCTCAGCACCGAGGCGGCCTGCAGCACAGGAGAAGCGCGCTTCGAGTCGTGGCAGTTTTTCTCCTCGTGGCAGCCCCCCCTTTTAATTCACTCTTGCGGCTGCTCATCCTCGCGTCAATTACCCCCGCGCCGGAGAGGAAGCGAGGCGACAGGCGAAAACAAATGGGACGGCTCCCTTTTCGGCCACGGTGTTCCACGACGATAGGGTTTCCCCGAGCAAATGGAAGGCTTCCTAATGAAAGACGACGGCCCGCTAGAGACGCTCCGGCCAGAACGTGACCGGTCAACCGAACCCGGCCGCTCGGGCTCGCAACCGTTCGAGGGGAAGATCCTTAACGACAGCGCGTTTAAAAGAAAAGGCCCAGACTGCACTGCTGCAAGCAGAATGCAACGAAAGCCCCCCCAGCCGAGCTCAGACTGCAAGAAGTGGGCGCCGTATCGGTCTCCCCTCCTTCGTGGCGAGCGATTCTCCTGCGGGGCCGTCATCTGCGGGGCCGCGTTCGCGGCGCGCGACAAGATGCAGTCTACGTGTCGCACGTGCGTGTCCCACGCCGTCCGGAACAGCAAGGTTCAACGCGGGGCACCCTCCAGCGCTCGAGCTCTTTCACGCCGCCCCGGCGAAGACCGCAAAGGACCCGCGATAACGAGACTGCTTGAGGCGCGCCGAGAGCGGATGCGCGCCTCACACAGCGGGGCACGCGCGGTCCGGACGCCGAGCAAACGGAGCCCAGGTAGTAGTTTCATTCGCGGCGGTGTTGCGTCGGCCTCGTTCGCTGCTTCTTACTGCGGGAGTCGGGCGCTACACTCCGACAGAAGGCGAGTCCACGATAAGCCCGCCGCAATTAGGACAGCGGCACGCACTCGCAAGGCTGCTCGCAAAGGTCGCAAAAAAAAAAAAAAAAAACACTATCGCGAGTATCCGCTGACTACTCCTCCTTAGTAACGTAACGTCGAAAGAAAACCAAAACACACTAAAGCCCGCACCGGCTTTTCTCCGAAGCGATTGCGAAACGACGCAGCCTTGGTTCGCATCTCATTCGAGTTCTCGGTACATGGATAAAAAGAGCTCCGCCTCTCGCAGTTTTAGAAGTGAAAGTCGGTGACAGCATGTTTCACACAATTCTCCACCGCGCTGGAAACGAGAGGAGCAAAAGACGCATTCGCCTCCACAAGTTTCATGCAGGCTGCACCACTATTGTTAGGACGAACCCGAGGAAAATTACGCGTTTTATAAAACTTGTACCGGCGCAACTCCTCCTCATTCGGAAGTGGAGAGAAGCAACACGGAGAGAGACCATTCAACGACAGCCTGCTTACCACGCGACAGGGATAGCAAGCTTGTTCAGAGAAAAGCACTACAGCACATCATTTAGCGGTAAAAAAAAAAAAAAAAACGCGGAAAGAGCCACACGCAGGCAAAAAGCTCGCCTAGAGACAAGGCAGCCAGTAACGAGGAGCAGCGGGGAAACGAGGCCATCGCAAAAGGCGGCCCGAAGAGCTCGCGGGACCGTGGTGCCAGCCGCAATATCAGCAGAGCACTTCCTGATCGCCTTATTCCCCAAAAGCCGTCTGCAGCCCGGACAGAGAGCAACGGCGGCGTGGGGCAGAAACAAAGCGAAGCACGCCCGTCTTTCCCCCGTCCATTTAGATCCCGCCCGCTCCCGGAGGGTCCCGACGAAAGACGGGGCGGGGGGCTCCGCGGGGCCGCCACACTGCTCGATTTATCCCCCGAAAGCGCGGCTCGTTTCGCCGTCTTCGATAGGTGCACCCCCTTCCCAATCTCCATGAAGCCGAAACTCGAAATGGCGAAAGGCTCCCGACGCGATTGCAGTCGCGCCCAGCCCCGCCCAAGAGCCCGGGCGCTTTCCACAGCGCCCTGGGCACACGGTTTGCATCGCACATATAACCCCGTCTACTCGCCGGCAAAACGTGAAAGGCTCGAATATCTTTACGCGCCAGCGCATTCGGCGCCGCCCCTCCCCCCTGCACTGCAGCCCGGGGCAGGGGAAAGCGAGCGAGACCCCGGCGACGACAAAGGGCCAGATACCGCGACGGCCAGAGGGAACGCCACGCTACGAAGCCTACACAACCCATGCGCCGCCCCAACGAAGCTGCTCTTCGTCACGAAGCAGTCAACCGCGGGAGCGAGCAGAAGTGCCTTCGTCGTCCGCGCACTGTGTATAACCTGAACTCTGCTCGGAGAGCGCACCTTGAAAGGGGCGGATTTCCGAAGCAGATGTTCGACGAGACAATACGAAAGAGCAGATTTCCTCAGCCAACGTGCAGCTCAGTAGTATTCATTCGCTTTATGCGCCTGCGCGTAAGCTAAACCTGCATAACAGAACAAAAAAGACGAAGTTCCTGAAGTGGTTACGCTAAACAGAAGGCACAAAACCATATTCACAATGCGGACTAGGCCCCGACAGAAAAATGCTTCGGACAAAAATAGAAAACGGAAGGCGATTACACCCGTGGCAACGATCAGCGTTATAGCTGTTTGCGTGCTCTGCTTTTGCATTTGCTTTAAGAGTTCCGTTGTGGCGTGCTTTGCGAGTGCGTAACGTGTCGGTCCCGTCACCATCCTCGGCTTGTTGACGCTTCCGTGCCCTTGCCTATCGCTACGCGCCGCCTCACGAGCACCAATCAGGGTTTCCGAGCGCTGTTGCTCCGCTTTATACAAGGCACTGCAGTGAGCGTAAATCACGTTGACACTCGGAGACTATCTGCCACGTCGACAAGGTTTTATTTATGCACGACCGCGCACTCCGAGAGGCGGCGCCAAGGGCGGTTATACTAGGTGTCTCAGGGAAGCCCACCACTAATTTTTAAAAACAAGCTTTTTGAAGGCTGAGGACGGCTTCTATCGCACATAATACCAGTGCTTGCGGACGTCAGAAAACAGCTTAATAATGTTAACGACTACAAATTTCTGGTAATTAACTTATTAACCATTACAGTTATGCGTCTGGTTGCAATCAGATTTGTCGACGGCAGTTAGTAATAGCCATATCAATTTTTACAATTTCAATAACGCGGTTACCCCCGCCCCTGTGTCGCAACAAATTATGGACTTCTGGCGCTAAATGGCGCGCGTTTGTTCCCTCACCCACGTTGCCCGCTTCCGGTCTCTTAACGTTACACCTATCATTTTTCAGATACTTTTCTAATAATTGGCGCTACGTTCGAATAAGACCTACCGTATTTTTCTTCTGCGACTGTTCCAAAGGGCACCGCACACCGTCGCGTATCATGCTGCCGCAATCGGCATGCGCGGGATGGAGGGTTCAGCGCCGCGGTGCGGCCCCTTCGCGTGGCGGTGTTCGTAATTCTCATACATGACCTCAGAGATTGGACGACGAGGCAGGGATCAGGCAGGTTCAGCCAACCCGGCCTTTACGCCTGGCCTCGGAGTCCATGCCTCATGCGTCGCTCTCGCCCATCTCATGAACTGAGATTTGGCGCTAGTTTGTTATCTTCCGTGATCGACAGCAAAAGGTACTTCTCCTATGCGCCATAACATGACAATGATAAAGTTAATGCACTGTCTTCGTCCTGCGACCCTCCAACTGGAGATCAGTGTTGCGTCGTTTAACAGATCCAGCGCTATAACTGTGAAAGCAGCACTTCGCTGTTTATCACGATAGCGCATTGAATATTCACACGAGTAGCGAATATTCGCAAAAATATTCGATTCGCATTCGATTCGGTTTCTAGGTAAACTATTCCCATTCGATTCGGTAGCAAAGCTATAGTATTCGTATGCGAGTGGATTTAGAAAAAAAGCACCATTCGCACACCCCTATGAAATCTCCGACGGCCGCACAGGGTGGCTCGAGCTCCCTGTAGGAGTTCATTAGGGTGGTGCGCGCACTGGCGTAAGCAGGGCACACACGGTGCTCCATCGTAAAATTCGCCACAATAGCAGCATAGGGCAGCGCCCTCAACTACGCTGCGATATCGCCGTTCGGCGCGGTCCACACGCATCCGATGAGGATGAGAGCAAGGGCACGCTCTAAGAATCTCGTGAGGATGGTCGACGTGAATGCGCACTCCTACGACAGCTAGCGCTGCAGAACTGCCTAAAGAGAGACTCATACTTTGCTTCGCTCTGCTTACCCTCCTCCTCCCCATGGGCAGAAGATTCACCGGGACCACAGAGGGCACTTTCTCAAGAAGGCCCTCTCAAAGACAACATTCTGATTGATGAAAGGCGGACATTTCCGCTTACGACGTACGACGGCAGCGCCGTTTACAGCAGAAGGCCGCTGTACAGTTCCACTGTCCCCCGCACTCGCGCGTTTTCTTCGCTCTTTGGTTTGTAGACTGCGTCTCCTTTTACAGCTACCGCTGAGAAAGGAACCGTGTTACAAGTGTTATTAATCACGCAGCCAAGATCCCAAAAAGCGCGCAGACAGGCTTACTGCTGCACCGTCGCATTTCCCCTCTCTCCCCAGAGGCCCCCCAAGCCGCAGGTTGCGCGGCGCCCTCAAATCCACACAATTTAGGGAAGGACATCATCGCACTTCCAGCAGAGCACGGAACACGAAACGCCCGTCGACTGCACGCGGCTGAAAACCAAGACGCACCGCCAGCAGCGCACAGAGGCGCGTGCCGACGGCCAGCAGCGGCCACAGGACCACCAGGGGTCACCACGCGGCGCAGTCCGGACGCTAATGGCGACAGGCTGCAGGCAGCGGGCGCAGTACCGATGGCCCGCACGGGAATGCGGGCGGGGCCTGACCACCTGCCTCATCCGCGACGGGCACACGGGGCGGCCGGGAGACAAAGCGTCCCACCGCGGCAGGCGACACGTAGCTCCCGCGGGGCAGGCGAGCCTTCGACACGGGCGAGACTCCGCTAATGTCTTCGCGCTGCGGCGACCTGGAAACGCAACCCCAGGCATGGAGCCCCAAAGCCACGACTCAGCCGAGGCTTCCGAACAGTGTCGCCGAGGGAGGCCGTGCGCACCCAGTATGGCTGCGCAACTGGCGTTTCATTCTTGGTAGCGGCAAACTGTTAATACGACGGCATTAGGTGAGCCACCAAGACGAAAACGATAGTGAACTCCGGCGTTGCACCTGCTTATCCGTGCCAGGGGGTAGGTGGCGTTCAAAGGGATATCCGCCTCCAACAACTACCCCGCTCCATTTGCAAGGGAGATGAAGGAGACGCCGCGGACTAAGAATGACCCAGCGAAAATGAATAAAAGAAGCAATTACGAATAGAAATGGAATAAGAATTAGAATAGGAACAGGGACTAGAATGGTGAGTGAAAGAAAAATGTCGCATTCCCTGCGCATCAATCCAATTTATCGCCCCAAATTTTCCCCGCGATACTGGAGAGTGCACACCTCAGATGTGTGTTCGTAGTACTGTTGTGTTTCTACCCCCCCCCCCCCCCCTTTAACTCTCTTTGTGTGTTCCCGTCACACCTGTGTCCACTCGGACCACGTGGGCCCGATCATGCAGCTACCGTGAACATTCATCGAGGTCGACAACCTCGCGACGACCATGGGAAGTTGGATGCTTGGAATGCCCCTCCGAGCCTCAGCGGATTAGTGTAGCAGGAATGTCAAAGGCCATTGTCAGCAGTAATCCCAGCGAAATTCCTTGAGCAGAGTGCAGCGGCGACGAAGGCAGGCGAGGCCCAGGAGCTATTGTCCGAGCAACCACCGTGAATGCGGAGGCGACCTGGCGGCGCCGGTCACGCTGGCGGATAATTGAAGAATTCTGTGTCCCCGACTCGCGTTCTGGGCAATCGGCGGGGAGGCAAGTTCATTCCCCTGCTGGAGGACTTCGGGAGATTCCTTTCCCGCAGTGCTGGATGAGTCAGCATTCTCCCCCTCTCATCGGCCCAGCTGTGGGAGAGTGGAAAAGCTCGCACCTGCCCAGCCGTGGGTGGTGACAAGAACGTCCCCTTCGGTCCATCCGATTGGACAGTGCTCGTCGACCATTATTCCCCAGCCAGGGATCTGGGGAAACCGAACGATATTTAACTCGGCCGTGAGTGTGGCCGAGGGAAGCCTGCTAGCTCCAGTCGACTACGGTTGACGAAGACGTTGCCCTTCCACTGAGAGCCATTCTCAGCCCCGCTCTATGTAAATAATGTAAATATGTGAATACAGTTTTTTCCTTCACTTCCCCTACTCCCCGTCTCCGGCCCACGTTTCCTTCCTCCTTCGGCACTGCGGCGGTACTCCTGGATCCGATGCCTGGTGGGACACGCTTCTAGCATCGACAAATATATCAACTGGTTGGCAGCGGCGGGATCTTCCACGCTTGGTCCTGGCTTCAGCAGTGGTGAGCGCTTGACTTTCTTTAAGAATCTGCCAGGCTTGATAACTCTGGAAATTTATCACTACCTGTAGATTGTTTTTCTGCACGTGCTCGCTTAAGCATTTCACGTAGCAGCTTATTTTTGAAAGTCCTCGTTCGGGAATTGCCATGGATTTGAGCAAGCTAAAGAAGCCAGAGTTGATGTTGCTGTGTGAAAAGCTGGGTATTGAGGCCAGGAAGAGTCACAGAAAGCCGCAGCTGATTGAGGCTATTAAGGAATGTGGTGCTAAGGAGGGAGACAAAATTTTGGAGACCTGGGAAGTCATTCAGGAGGGAATCAGGAACGCTAAGGAGGAGGCCGACAGGGTTGAAAAAGAGCGCAAGGAGGAGTCCGACAGGGTTGAAAAAGAACGCCTTTACCGCAAGGAAGCCGCTAAGAAGGAGGCCGACAGGGTTAAAAAGGAACGCAAGGAGGAGTCCGACAGGGTTGAAAAAGAACGCCTTTACCGCAAGGAAGCCGCTAGGAAGGAGGCTGACAGGATTGAAAAAGAGCGCAAGGAGAAGGCCGACAGGGTTGAAATAGAATGGCAGGAGCAATGCCGTAAGAGACGCGCTGAGCTCGAGGAACTACGTAAACGAGAGCAGCAGGAGCTCATACGTACGACTCAATTTCTCAGACGGAAAAGGGCCCGAGATCGGTTGCGGACTTTTCAGAGAGGCGAGAGCTTCAGAACGTTCCTCGCGAGTTTTGAACAGATATGTGCGGAAGAGGAACTAGATCAGGGCGAATGGTCAATGATGTTGCTGGCCATCCTTCCTTGCGATGTCAGCGCCGTATTAGCGCGACTGTCCGATGAGGATGCCAGAAACTACGACAAAGCGAAAAGTGCCCTCTTCCGACACTTCAGAATTCGTGTACAGACCGAGTCTAAAATCCGAAGTGATAGCAGCGAGCAGCGCCCCCATCAGTGCGTCAGCGACCAGCCAAAGAGCCCCGCTTGGTCAGCTACGCACATTGTAGTTGCTCAGAAGAACAGTGACAGTCGGGAAATTGATGTGATAATCTGCGGCACAGAGCGTCGTTGTCTGCCACCTGACAGCGACTGTGGCGCTCCAAGCCAGAGCGCGGCGTTAGATGAAAAGCGCGATGCCGCGCAGATTTTCCTTGCAACCCAGATAGGCGTAGGCGCAGCGCAAAAAGGTAGTCCTCCAAAAAGCAGTCGCGCGCTGAAAGTAGCAACTGCAAGTTCTATTGTAAGCGAGGAATGCGCCTCAGCGCTGCCTCGAAACAATGATCAGTTCAACGATCAGGGAACGACAGCCGCTCGCGACCAAACACCCGAAAATGAGTTATGCTCCACTGAAACCAGCGTGTCTTTGCCTACTGCCCGCGTCGCGAACGAGAGCCCGCTCGAGGTGCGTCTGACCGAGGCAGCCGTCTCCCAAAACCTGCCTAAGCAGCATCCCTCGATTTTCCCTAATCGCTTGGATATGCTGCCCCAAGAAAAAGGCCTTTGTTTTGGAGATAACGCTGCGAAGGTCCTTACCATTTCGAAGGCTCGTGAGGTCGTGGCGCCAGCAGAGCACGTGGTTGAAGAGGGCAAACCTGAACCTGTAAGCCCGAAGCCTATAAATTCTCACAGTGGTGAGCCAGAGCCGGCTCTAGTAAAGACTGGAGATGAAACGGACGCCGGCGACTTAAACTGTGACGGCTCCGCGTTACCTAAGGGCGAGCCAGCCCAGGACTTACTCACTTCTAGCACAGGGCTAAAGAGCACCGATAGTAGTGCAAGCTATAGTGAGTCTTCCGAATCAGGCGCAAGTGATGAGCTGGAGCTAGGTGAGGAGTTGAATACCAATCTGGTGTTACCCCACTCGGATGGCTTTCTCGAACTCCTTCGTGTGGACAGAGTAACGTTCACCGCTGAGCCAGAGAAAAACCAGACTCTACGAAACTTGAGTCACCAAAGTCACATAGGTGTGTCAGGGAAGAACATACCTTTCCAGCTCCGTTCTGGCCTGCTGTACCGCCAGTATAAGGATAGGAAAGGTATCCAACACGACCAACTTAGTGCCCGCGTCGCGATCGAGAGCCCGCTCGAACTGCGTCTGACCAAGGCAGCCGTCTCCCAAAACCTGACTATGCAGTATCCCTCGATTTTCTCAAATCGCTTGGATATGCTGCCCAAAGAAAGGGGCCTTAGTTTTGGAGATAACGCTGCGCAGGTCCTTACCACTTCGAAGGCTCGTGAATTCGCAGCGCCAGCAGAGCACGCGGGTGAAGAGGGCAAACATGGCCCTGTAATCCTTATAAACTCTCACGGTAGTGAGCCAGAGCAGGCTGGATCACAAACTGACAATGAGGCGAACGCCAGCGACTTTACCTGTGACGGTTCAGCGTTTGCTAGTGACGCGCCACGCAAACCAACTGCGAGGGTTTCCACTGAGCGGCAGCGCACAGAGGTGGCCAAACGGGAAGAGTTAATTAAGGGGAAAGTGCGGCTCTTGTTGACTGCTCGACTGCAATCCGAACCGCGTAGCCGCCCCAATTTGGCACCTCGGTGCTCAAGAGTTCGCACCCGCCCCGTGGGAACACAAGCCAAGAGAACGCAACGCGCGAACCCGATCCGAGAGAGACGGATACGCTGGCACGGCATTCGCACTCGTCCGTTCCCTTCTCGCGTTCTGCTTTCTGAGCGTCAGCCAAACTTCAGAACCACGAGACTTGGACGAGGAACAGTTAAGGGTCCTAAGCTGAAATTCCTAGCCTTGTGTCCTGTTGCACCTGCTAGAGCAGCTATCGGACCTCGGCCGCGCAGGGGGCGGCTGAAGAATAGGAAGCAGTAAATTCCTCTGATCGCAACGCCGTTTGCAGACGGATTCGAGGAATAATCCCGTCTTTTGTTTCTTTTTGTTCATTTAACTCTCCTGTACAGAAATGCAAGCTAGAATTCCTAGCATTATGCAATGTCTCATCTGCTAAAGCAGCTGTCGGACCGCGGCCGCGCAGGGGGCGGATATGACGCATAATCTCATATTGAGTTTAATGCTTGTTTTTTGTCTTTTGTTTTTTACACTCTCCTATACAAAAATGAGAACGAAATTTTGGAGCTAGGCATTGCGGGACTCAGTTTACATGCGTTTCAGAAAATTGCGAGGTAATGACAACGCTGATGGCCTCAGCCGAAGCTCTCCCGTGTAATGCCCTTTCCTGACTCCCCAGACGTTAATCCGCTATGCAAATTTGTATTTTGTTTTTTTTTTGCTTTAGCGGGAATCATTTTTGTCTGTTTTGTATGTGTGTTCAGCAGCTCCACCTTCCCTTCGTGCTCTCACGGGCGGTGGCTTTCTGTGACATAAACCGTGCTACGGCGCCCCCCCAAAATTTTAGGAAATTTTTCCCTTTTGACTAATCAAGCTCTGTGTATTCTGGTTTGGTCAAACTTGGAAACTTTCGGAGGAGGACGTAAATTTCACGCGACAGCTCATTTTTTCTAAAAAGACTTTGTCGACCGAAAACAGCTTGGCAGTTCTTGAAGTCAGTTTGGCGCTTTCTGCTTGTTGGGCTTTGGACTTTGCTGGTTGAGCTCGTTACAGCTGTCAACGAAGCAAGAAGAACCTTTGGGCCCAGCTGTGACCAAAGGCCGAACGGACACAACTCCAGGTCTCTGCGCGCAGCAGCGTTGGCTGCAACCACTACGAGACCTCTTCGGGCGGCGGACGTGCTGTTGTGTTTCTACCCCCCCCCCCCCCCCTTTAACTCTCTTTGTGTGTTCCCGTCACACCTGTGTCCACTCGGACCACGTGGGCCCGATCATGCAGCTACCGTGAACATTCATCGAGGTCGACAACCTCGCGACGACCATGGGAAGTTGGATGCTTGGAATGCCCCTCCGAGCCTCAGCGGATTAGTGTAGCAGGAATGTCAAAGGCCATTGTCAGCAGTAATCCCAGCGAAATTCCTTGAGCAGAGTGCAGCGGCGACGAAGGCAGGCGAGGCCCAGGAGCTATTGTCCGAGCAACCACCGTGAATGCGGAGGCGACCTGGCGGCGCCGGTCACGCTGGCGGATAATTGAAGAATTCTGTGTCCCCGACTCGCGTTCTGGGCAATCGGCGGGGAGGCAAGTTCATTCCCCTGCTGGAGGACTTCGGGAGATTCCTTTCCCGCAGTGCTGGATGAGTCAGCATTCTCCCCCTCTCATCGGCCCAGCTGTGGGAGAGTGGAAAAGCTCGCACCTGCCCAGCCGTGGGTGGTGACAAGAACGTCCCCTTCGGTCCATCCGATTGGACAGTGCTCGTCGACCATTATTCCCCAGCCAGGGATCTGGGGAAACCGAACGATATTTAACTCGGCCGTGAGTGTGGCCGAGGGAAGCCTGCTAGCTCCAGTCGACTACGGTTGACGAAGACGTTCCCCTTCCACTGAGAGCCATTCTCAGTCCCGCTCTATGTAAATAATGTAAATATGTGAATACAGTTTTTTCCTTCTCTTCCCCTACTCCCCGTCTCCGGCCCACGTTTCCTTCCTCCTTCGGCACTGCGGCGGTGCTCTTGGACCCGATGCCTGGTGGGACACGCTTCTAGCATCGACAAATATACCAGTACTGCCAGGCGGAAATGAGGGAGACAAGCATGCAGACGCGCTGAAAGACAAACTAGAAAGAGACTGCTTGGCGCCGAAGAACAGCGACGCGCATGTGCCAGCTAGCCGTTGGGATCAGAATGGGCGACTCTGTCGACCGCATTACACACATCTAATCAGGCTCCTCGACATAGGTTCGAGCATGGCACCGAAGGTGGCGTCCTCGTCTCGCGCCGACTCCGTTGAGCAACGGCGGTGCTCTTGCGGCTCCGCTGCACCGAGATTTGGCATTGCATGCATACAAGCGACAGTTTCGTGCGGAAAGATTACGCAAATTGATCCGATTTAAGCAGACACTCAGTACACAAACCTCCGCGGCTCGCTTTTTATGGTGACGGTTAACTCTGAACTACGAAAACTAAAGGAACGCTTAGTGCAGCTGAAAAAAGTTTTGCACACTTAAGGAAATATGCATGATCCACAAATGTGCTTAATATACTCGCGTTTTGTCAATTATACCGAAAGCAACTGAGCCTATAATATGCATCATTTTTAGTCTTTTTCACAGAGCCGCTTCTAAATAATCATCCACTGGAGCTAAAAGCCGCTCGGCATTTTGCCCAGTTCATCATTTCATTCAAAAACCGCAGAAGCAGCATACTCATCAATGCAGTAGTTTTCCCAAAACAAAAATAATTTGCTCAAGCAGGCAAGTCGAACGGAATTCCTTTTTGGTCGCCTCGTATTTTGCTGACTCGATACGTACCAACTAAAATTGCTTTTAACATCGCATAGCACTGAAAATTAAATACATTTCTCTTTACAGCGAGCTAAAAATTGTTTTCCTGAAGCGCAAGCGACAGGACCACAGCAATCCTGTGAGCACGCTCAAAAACGAAAAGCAACCACCGATGACGCGGGACCCCTGCCTTAAAGTGACACTCCAGGTGGTATATGCGGAACAGGCTTTAGCTAGAATTTATCGCCTACTGAGTTACCTAATTCCTAATTAGCACACTAATAATTACTCATGTAACGCACCCGTACATGTCCCTAAGACACTTCAGTCAAAAACCACAACGCATTCACTACACGTACAAGCCCACCTTTAACCAGCTTGAAGCAACAAGCCTTTCGACTTTAGAGAACTTCCCGGTCGATTTCAGCAATGAAACTTTGGGACAGCACAAAAAGCGAGTCATACAACAAAAATTTCCGAAAAAAAATAATTTTCTGGCCTGTTTTTTTTTTTGTTTTTTTTTTTTTGAATTTCAAAGCCGCGTCCTCCTTAAAGGCCGTTCAACGAAATTTTTCAAAAAAAAAAAGGCACTACGATATCTTTATATAGCATCTCTCGACGGTATGTAACGCACAAAATTAGGGATGCATTGCTCATCGACATCCACCCAAGCGCAGCCATGTCGACCAAATTTGCTGCCTCGTCGCAAAATTTGCACTTTGACCTGAAGACTTCAGGATGCCACTTGCTGTAGAGTATTGAGTTGGGAAATAACCCCGTCTGTAACTTTCTCCGCATAAGCTCCTCTTTCTTATTGAGCGTTCTGTCCGCTGGCGGATAAATGTCGACTTAGCCTGTAGTATAGTGTGATTTATTGGCATGCGCGCATATACCCTGGAACCGAAACTATAAACAGCGGAGAGGATATGTGCAAAGACAGAGAAAAATCGTTTACGACATCGCGCCACTCCGGCGGAGACACGAGCAGTATGCCCGCGCCGCGGTGTCCGAGAGTGTGCAGTATCCGAATGCAACACGCCGAAACTTTGCACATCGCCGAAAAAGGAAGCCACTTGCATTAATGGGGCTCGTTCTCGAGCTCGACAAAACGGTGCGCACACCACTACAGTTGAAGCCCTGTAACACCTTTTGTGACACACTAATGAACGTCACAAATGGCCCTGAATTCAATAAACATACACACCACGGCGCATCTGGAACGATACGGCTGAGGGCTGTTTCCCCGCATACATTTCCAGTGTCCGAAAATCGACGGCGCTGTGTCGGCTTTCAAGACCCTCTCGAGATGCTTTCGCTGTACCGCGACGCCCATGTTCCATGCCCCGAGTCCTCTTCACTCAAGTGCGCCGAACAAAGCGCGCTCGCCACATCTGTCCCGGTGTCGCACTTCGGAAACCGATGGAGGCTGATCTCGGGAGCCGCATAAGTGTTGGGCACTCAACGCGAATACGCACCGCGCTGGCACGGAGCCAGTTATTCAGCTCCCGCACGGCAGCGCGAAACTTCAGGCTTCGCAGAGCAATACCGCTGTTGCACCGCAATTTCCGATCCCGATTGCGTACAATCCCGACTGATGTTTCAAGAGCGCTCGACATGCAGCGCTGCAACATGTCCCCGATCGACGACCTGAATTGCTACATGCCTAGCGGCGCTGCACGCTCCCGTAGTTGTACACTGTAAACATAAAATAGCCCAAATAGGAGTACAAATGGCTACCGTCCGCTTTTAAACTCCTTATCGAAAATTGTGCGACCGGCTGTAAGTAGTAAAAATGGGGAAATCCCCTTTTTACTGCCTTCACGAAATCAAGGAGTAAAATAACGCATTCACATGATTTTACTACTTTTCTATACTCCTTGAGGCCCTTTAGACACTCTTTAGTGTCTGCCCACCGCCTAGTGGCAGCTGCCGGTTCGCTGAACTTGCAGGTGACGACGCCGGCTCCATCGTCGCTGCCTGCTCGCTTCTCGCCTCTGCTTTTGCTGCTTCACGCACATTAGTCATGATACAAGACGCCGGATCGCCGCTGCCTTCCGCAGCGATCTGCTGCACAGACTGTGCCTGTGAAGCCTCCAGCGTGTTCGCAGAACGCTCGATGTTGCATCGCCTGCGACGGCAGCCCGCGAGAGGTTTAGCAAGCCTAGCTCAGTCGAGCCATCAAGGCGGTGTGTGACGCGTGACATAAGAGACTGGAAGTCATCGACCTTAGCAGCAACATGCTGCAATGAACGTCTCACTCAAGCTGGCAATACGTGCAGAAGCAATGACTGGTCATTCATTGTCTACACAGCATACAATTGTTGGCTCCTGCCGTTTCACCGCGCCGACGTGGCGGTATGTGTGCGACGCACCACTTTTCTCGACACCGACGGCCCCTCGTTCGTTCGTTGTAAGTTCGTGAACTTACAGGGATGTGAAAGACCGGATTACCATCGTCGTGTACAGGGGTAAGCAGTACTGAACTCTCCTTTGACGCACCCTCTTCAGTGTGCGAAGACTTGCTGTGAGCCGCGGGTGCGCCGAGACGGAAGCCTCCATCGTCACCCGGAGGAGCCAACCCATACAGCGGTCATTAAGTATTTGAGAAATTTGGTTCTTCCATTCGGATGAAAAAAGAGTGTGGCAGTACAGTCGTGGCTCTTCACGTTAATATGCACTAACTGTAAGTGTGGTCAGTTTCCGTAGGGACGAAATTTTCTCTATGTAAAGCTGCACACGCAATGAGCAGGTGAAAATTCACGGCCATTGCGGTCCGTGATTTTTGGCCACGTTATTACGAACAGTGATGAGAACAAAACCTCGCCTGCCCTAATCGGTTGCTTCCTTTCCTGTATTTTAAGAGGGTCTTGTTATGCAAGCAATGCAAGCAATTTTATTCTTTGCAGTCATAGCACAGGACGTGGCGACGCCTTAGCGCTCAAGGAGGTTGCCTAAATTGTTACATTCTCCGGGTTTGTGGTGTCCTGACGTAGCAGCAGTTTTAGGGAAGTGGACATAAGGTGGCAACCATACTGAGTGCATGCCTTTCTGGTTCGTGAGGCGTCTAATTCCAAGATGTGGTATCTTGTAAGCTCTTCGCATTTGAAAAATGTGAAAAGCAGTTTCCTCTTCGCTTTCGGTTTCCGAACACTTTCCATTTATGTGAAATTCGTGGAGGCAAGTGTTCTGGTTCAAACTGCTAAACCCGGAACGGCAGCGAAAGAAAAAGAATAAAACTCACATACACAAGTATACAAGGGCCCCTGCTCGAAGTTCTCGGCGTCGTACATTGGCGAAAGCAAGCGCTTCGCCGAAAGAATGTAGCAGCACAAAGCGGATGGCTAACAAATGAACAGGGGAGGTTCGCGTGTTGAAAAGACTGACTTCGAGGGAACTACTATGCTGGACACTGAGCCGCGCAGACGCGGGGCAATGTTAACCGCTCCCTAACCCCCCCCCCCCCCCCCATTACATCCACGGTCTACGTACAGTGACCGGGCGGATGATTAAAAGGCTTAAAAAAATCAAGCTGCAACTCGCCCGCAGTTACACCTGATGAAGGAACCCTGTAAGTTCCTAAACAAGGTGTTTTTTCGGTTTTTTTTTTGTGTGTGTGTGTGCGCGCGTGTGTGTGTGGTTGGCGTTCACTCTAATTTAAATTCCTTTCCCAACCAGAAAGACCTGCGTCGAATGTTTTCTTCTGAACCCTGGCCACGAATGTGAGGGCAAAGCAGAACAGAAGACAGGTTGCGGTTGGAAGAGGGATGAGGGGTCAGGTGGTAGTTTTCTATTCCTAACAATGCCATAAAAATTAGAATACAGCTTCGCTCCCCCTACTATGTTAGCCACCCTTGCCCGGCCTTTGACCTGTACGCCGAATGACGACGCCCTCAAAATGGGCGTCTGCGGGTTCTCCCAGCAAGGAAATTGCATGCAAGCGTCCACTGCGTGTGCGCAAAACGCTGTCTTTTGTTTGCATATCCTCATTTCAATAATTGCTTCTGATCTGGCGCCTGGAACGCGTGAGAAACCTTGTGACTAGTGGAAAAAAAAAATTATACCGCAATGGCCCTTTCAGTGCAGGAAACCAGCCAACGGCAGTGCGAATGCGCAAGTGCCTCAGTAACACCACTTTATATCCTCGGCTTTATGCTTTACGGGGAAAAGGTTCCCGATCGACGCAGCTTCCCATTCGCCGTATTGCCTTAACGTCTACGAAAGCGGCTCCATGATATCCTGAAAACCGCTTTCAGCCCCTGTCACCCGACAGAGTGCAGATACGTACCAGATATTACATTAGCTACTATGTTCTACTAGCTAATCTTTTGCCCTGAAAAGCGTTTAAACTTCAGCAATACCTATCTTACTGAGAAGTGTACTCTGAATTGCCTGTGTGAACTTGACTTGAACTACACTTAAAACACCTCATACTTCAAGCTTGGAGGTATAATGGCGTTCATGCGTTTATCTTTTTTTTTTTCTAATCTTTCTTTCAGAAGGAGCCTCCTTTGACGTCGTGCCTTATAATTAACCAGCGATACCATGACATTCCTGCATGTTGACAGCAAAGCATTTCAAGGTGCCCTCCTTGCTCTCAATTATGGCACCTCCATTTCCATTCATCCGGGTATTTCAACTGAATACCCAAAGACAACGCGGGTGAAGGCACTCCTTATTTTCTACAGGGGCCAAGGCATTGGTTCTCTGTAAGCATCGAAAGCAAGCTGACGGACACTTGGCTCGAATGTTTTGTACCCAATAGAAATATTGTTTGAAATCAGTCACAGTAATTTCATTGACGCATTCATTCTGGAACACAAAGCTCAAAAATGAGGCTTCCATAGGAATACTGCATTGCAAATGGGCTTCCTAATCAAGTGAAATATACTCGTCTGGGCATCTAAATGCCACCTTATAGTAAGGAAAATTGCTCCAAAAACTTCCTGTAAAAACTACTTAAAAGGAACAGGCGCATACTCCCGAAATGTACCATGAAGTCAGATGCAAAGGAGTATATAATACTTCTGTTAATTCCCATGCTAACTCCTTTGTGAGAGGAAATTTACGTCAAAATAAACTCTCGTCTAGAGAGCGGTAACACTTTACTCCTTCTAGCACTCCAAAAATACCGCTTCGAACAGAGGAGCAGGCGATACACCACTGTTCTTGAGCAGTATCTAACCACCTTTTCAGGAGTGCGCTACGCGGCGAGCCATTTACTCCTATCCGGATGTTTTTTGTTGTTGTTGTTGTTGTTGTTGTTTAGAGTGTGTACGCTGTACAGGCATATGCGCCCGTTTGTAGATATCCAGGCCGTTTTCTACAATCTTAAGAGAGAGAAAATGGTTCTGGAAGGACAAGGAAAGTTGCTTGGCTGATGTAAGTGTTCACTGAACTGGCATCACAGCAACTGTGACAGGCTGGGGCAACTGGGGTGGGCGAGATTGGGATGAATACCCCTGTCACACTGGAGGATTTACTGTCACTCGAATCGAATGGCGTTCGAGGCGCCGAATGTCAATCTGCCTCTTCAGGCGCGACACAGTAAAAAAAAAAAAATAACGTCATTCGCAAATGACAGCAACGATGATCACCGGGGAAAAAAAATTCTACAATTAAGGGACATCAGTTTGCATAAAATGTGTTTGAAATTGTTTAGTATTTTAAAGTGGGTGAGACCATATCTGCGCAGACGATATGTTCCGCCCGCCATTTTTTTTTCCTTTCCATTTCTGACCCCCGCTTTATGTTCTCGGAGTCCGGAATACAGCGCAGTGCTGGGGACACTTAAGCTCCGCCCTAAGGTTATGACGCGATATAATTAATGGGTTAATGCCGATATATGCAGAATCGGTCATTCCCGACCTGACATTCATAGGTCCCTGGGAGCCCTCGTGCCACTCCTGGCGCAGAGGTGCGGCGGTTACGCGATGCGCCACTGTCCTGCGAGCGATGGCAGGTGCTGCCACCGGTGGGGCTTGTACCACCCATCACTGCAAACTCAAATAAGCCCAAATAGGAGTATAAATAGCTTGTGTCCGCTTTTAAACTCCTTATTGAAAATTGCGCAATCGACTTTAAGTAGTAAAAATGAGGAAATCCTCCTTTTTTACCGCTGTCGCGAAATGGAGGAGTAAAATAAAGTATTCACATGATTTTACTACTTTTCCAAGCAGGAGTATATCGGCTTCAATACTCCTTCAGACCCTTTATGCACTCCTTAGTGTCTCACAATCCGCTGGGCAGGTTGGGGTGACGCCACAAGGTCACCTAACCTAGGTGGTCCACCCAGGTTCCGGAGCGGCCGGTTGCTCCGGCTGCGAGGCTTCAAACGGTCGCCAACGCCGGAAAATTTCTTTCGCGACATGGGGGTGCTAACGCACTCGCGTTAAAACGTGTTACGAAATAAGATTAAGCTAGTATGTCTGTATTAACACAATGCACTTTAACTACCACCCAGCTGACGGGGAGTAACAAAAACGCACGCAGACAGCTAGAAATATTCGTTTACGGCAGATAATACAGGCTATACGCTGCAAGAAACCGCGCCTGCAACTTTCGCCTAATCACAGAAGGCAAGCAGCACGTGCCGCTGCTGAACCTGCCAGCGTGGCCGATCCGAATAGGAGGAGTAGCCAACACTCCAGCCACGGCACGGTGCGCCACACCGGATGCAGACCCCTATCCGCAAAGTGCGCGGGGAGAATGGACGGAAATTGCGAGCCGGGAAATCGGTAAATCGTTCACGAGAGCCGACAGCGCTTCGTTTCTTTTTTTCCAGTTTCCACCTATCGTTCGTACAATGGCCACGACACGCCGAAACGAAAAGGGCCAAAAGCAGAGCGCGGAAGAAATACGCCCTCCGGCTTCAAAAATAATGAATATTGCAAATGAGGTGTCCGCGCGGTCCCAGCGAGGTCCCAGCGTTAACCAAAGGCGTCGGCGCGCGGAGATGGGCGGTGCGGAATGCCCGCCGACGCTGCCTTGGCGAGAGGGGGGGCCTCAGCCGTCAGCGAGACATTAACGCGCGTACCTCGGGGAACAATAGTCTTGCTTCGCGAAACAATTTGCGACTTGCCGCGGCGACAGGCTTTATCTGCTCGGGCCCCGCTTTCACTAGCTCAGAGATCGGCCGGCGCGCGCCTTCCCGCGGTTACTTCTTTAGTCGGCCCAAAGTTCCCTCATAAAGAGCCCACTTGATTTATTATTAAGAGCGGTCGATAGAGGCAGCTCCGGAGCAATTGGGTAATCTTGGACTCGCTCCCCGACACGCACGGGCAGGCAGGCAGACTCCCCCGCCTTCCGCAAACGCTCGCAATCCAATTAGGCGCGCAAGAAGGCGCCCGCGGGACATGGCGCGTAAAAGCAGGCGTCGCCTCCGGGGCGCGCTCTTCCACGCCACAGGACCACAACGCCGCGCGCCAAACAGCCTGATCAGCGCGGGAGAGAATCTCCGCCTGATGAAGACTGCTCTGATTGGCGGCGGATGCGACAGCCGCTCCCCCACACACATCAGGCGAAGCATACCGCCGCCAGAGTTCTTTTGGGCGTCCGCGTCGTCTTGCTGCTCACGCGCCGCATGCCCGACCGCGCGCCGCGGTCCTCGCTCGTCTGGCGGGAGGGCCGGCAACGGAAGAAGAAGGTCTCCGCACCGGCCGACCGCGCAGGCTCGTTCCGCTTGGGGCGCCCAAATAATGCTGAACCACGCGGTTCGACGAGCCGTGGGCCCGGCCAAAGGGTGGAAAATTGAACCAATAAAGCGCTTCCCAGAAACGACTCCCTCCAGCTCGGAGAGACGCGCTCTATACTATAGCGAAGCTGTGCAATCGATGGAGCACTACGGAAGGTCGAAGAGAACGAGGACCACGAATCGTTCAGGCTACCGCATTCTCTCCAAGCAACTCCACTTGTGCCCACCTGACCAGCTCTCGCCGTTCCACATATCCTCAGAGCGGCCACGCTTTAATTAATGCCCTCCCCGCAGCCGCAACCGTTCACGCACCACACTGGGAAAAGGCGGCCGCTATATGCGTGCAACGAATCGTCGACAATTACGAGCAGACCGATGGCCAGGTTCGCAGCGCATTGCAGCGGTCTCATCCTAAAGCGAGGAGTTCTGTTCGTAATAAGAAGAGAAAACATGGTCTCCGGATGAGCTTATGAAACTGGGATATCCTTGAGAGTCAAGCAGAAACATCCGGAAATTAATCGTGATGGGTCCGATACCGGAGAAAGAAGAGGCAATGCATAGTAGGATACAACTCAAGAACGCAGCAGCAAATGCCCATCAAAGAAGGCTCTCCAGACAATGACGTAGACCGGTCCTCACTACGTCGCAGTTAATCCTCTAGCGTGAAATGGCAGATGACTGGCAGGTACCTCCGTGAAATGGGATTAACCGAGAAGCTGGGATTTCTTGAGAACTGGGATTTCTTGAGAAGCACATTTATATGTGCTTCTCAAGAAGCACATATAAATGTGCTTCTTGAGAAGAATAGAATATGTTCGCGCTCGTGCAGTTCGTCTCCGTTTCTGTGACGTCGCCTTCTGATGCGTTCATCCACTATGCAGCAACAAGATCAAAAAGCTACGCTTCAGAAGCATTACTCTCTTCCATACCGTGAAATTGAGCTAAAAGGTCACCATCGTCTCCAAGCTGGATATACCGTTTGAAGTGGCGACTCCCCGGTCGACTATGGGCTGCGGACCGGTCTCGCGTGTTGTAGCCGCACAGGCGGTGCAGTGTATACGGCGCAAGAGAATGCAACGAGCCAAAAGCGGTCTAACTGTTTTCACGGGATGAAGGCAACAAAACAGCACTTCGTGCGACGCTGCTTCCGTCGCTCTCATCTCCGCCCGATGGGCCGCTGCGATAAGCATTCGCTTACGTCGGCGCACTCCCGGAAGTTTATGTGGGCCACGGGAGTCAATAATGACGCTGCGGCTTATCCGCTCCGGCAAATGCTGACAGTGACGCTAAAAGGTTAGGACCACCGAGCAGCGTCTCCCGCGAACCGGCAGAGAGCGGCGCGGGATTTAGGGGTCCGCTCCTCCCGCCAGAGCAGCCCCGCGTTTCCGCAAATGGAGGACGCAGCAGTGCCAGGGCCGCAGACCGGGGGCCAGCCGTGAGTTAATCTCGTTCGCGCCACTGCGCGGCCGGGGCCCCGCTGTTTATGTACACTGGCCACGCCCAGCGCGCGCACCCCGTGGGCCGCAACAATATTGCTGCGGGCCGCGCCGTTAATGGGCACGGAGCGCGAGGCTGGCGCTGCGCCCACGGAGCTCTTCCGGCGCGCGGGGGCGGCGGGCCACTGGGTCTACTCCATACGCAAACGCGTGCAGCGAAACGCGCACGCTCTACAGCGGGCTAGATGCGCCCCGCGGACGAGAAAGCATACTGCGGCAGTTTTGGCCGGGAGCATCGAGGACGCCGTCCGGAGGAGAAGCGAGACCAATCAGATTCACAAGCAAGCTCAAAGGCTAACTTCAGGCTAACTTCGCGTGCTTCCGCCTCCGATGATGGGGTTCCCCACGGCGCGACACCTGCCACAGTATTCCAACACGCGGTTAATGGCGACCTGGAACAAAAAAAAGACACCTTTCGCTGCCTACACAGTCCAAAGCGGTTGTTAAAGAACGCATAGAGCAGTTTTATTTGCGCTGACCCAACAGCAAAAATTGGAGGGGGCAGCTAAGCTCCTCCTGAAGGGTATGACGCCATTGCGTTAATGGGTTAATTCCCTGATATGCGGAATCGGCCATTATCGATTTTACATGCATAGATCCCTGACAGCCCTAACACCACTCCCGACGCAGTGGTGCAGTGGTTAAGCGATGCGCCACTGGACTGCGATGGCAGGTGCTGCCACCGGTGGGGCTTGTGCGACCCACGCTGCTCTTCCCGAGCAGCCTTTCGCTACCAAGCATTCATTTAATTTCCACCTGCCACGGTGGGCAGTTCGCTCACAATCCGGTGGATAGGCTGTGGTTACGTCACAGGATCGCGCGACCTGGGTGGCCCACCAAGGTTGCTTCTCAGAGGATTTTTCATGCACAACAACGACGACGTCGGATTTTCTTCACAACGGGAGCCTCATCCCTAATCGCGTTAAAAGGGACTCGAAGGGCGTCAACGGCTGTCGACTGAAGGCGCAGCACCATGCCGCAGCCGAATACTGCCAAGCTCACCCGGTGGACAAAGAAAATGACTTAGGTAGGTGCGGGCCACAGTGCGCACTCGCGCGGGGGTACCACGTGACACAGAAACGAAGGATATGGCCCAAGTGGGCCGCGGAGTGGACAGCGCAACTATCACTATAGCCGGCGCAGAGAGCGAAGGAATGAGCCGGTCGTGGTCGAAACAACTAGACAGGTCAGCAGTCGAGAAACAAGAAAGAATCCCGGGAGTATTTCGCCACGTGTCCCTCTGGAGGGCGGTTACCGTGGGAGGAGGGTATACGACGTGAGTGGAGGGATCCGCAACCCGTGGGCGGTTGCCACCGGAACTATCCGGAGGGTGGTTAACCTGCAAGGAGGAGGGTATCGAGAGAGCGAGGAATCCCCAACCGGAAGACGATAACCGCGGAAAGAGGTGGGTATGGGGAGAGCACAGGAAGAAAGCTGAACCATAGGATGGTTACCGCGGAAGGAGGAAGGTGTGACGATAGCGTAAGGCGTAAGCGGAGGGTGGTTGCCACTGAAACCGCCATGAGGGCAGTTACCCTGGAAGTAGGAGCAGGATGGTTACCGCGGAAGGAAGGGAAAGGGTACGGCGAGAACGGAGGACTGTACACGGTGCATCCGCGGCAGCTGCTGCGAAACGCGCCACGAGAGGTGAGGGTCATCGGTGGCGCCGTGCGCTTACAGCTGCGGATGAGATTAGAGCCAGCCGCAAAGCGAGTGAGGAAAAATAAAATAAAAAATGGAGGGGACACGTAAGCGCCACCTTACGGGTATGAAGCGATAGCGTTAATGGGTTAATGCCCATACACGCGGAAGTAGTCTTATACTTTACATCCATATGTCCCTGCGTGGCTCAGTAGTCATGGCGCTCGGCTGCTGACCCGAAAGACGCAGGTTCGATCCCGGCCGTAGCGGCAGAATTTCGATGGAGGCGAAATTCCAGAGGCCCGTGTACTGTGCGATGTCAGTGCACGTTAAAGGGATACTGAGGTGGTTTTCGAATCAGCTAATTTTTTAGGGTTTTGAAGTAGTGTCATTGCTGATCACGTCTGTGAAATTTTTGTTTCGATTTTAGCCAAAACAGTGGCGCAATCACCAATTAAAAACGCGATGTTTAAATCTCCCGCGCCCCGCGCGACCGCAGAAGAGGAGAACAGCGTAGAGGGAAACCTCGTCCATATCGGCCAACGTGACGTCACGTTGAGGAGCCGGAGATACTTCGGCGCACCCGAGCGAGCTTTCAGCGCGCGTTGTTTCTCGTGCTGCATGCGTTGTTCCTCGTACTGCGTGCGTTGTGACGTTGTGACGTACGTACGTAGAGAATGGAACAGACTACCGAGCGATGTTGTGAGTGTGACATCAAATGATGCGTTCTTTCGTTCTTTAATGATGTGATGCGATTGTGATGTGTTCTTTTGAAGTGAGATGTACATGGTGAAAGTTTTGTGCTTGTAACTCTAACTCTGCCTGCGAGCGGAGGTGTCATGTGTGCTTCTTTGTTGTACATTCCCCCCCCCCCCCCCCCCCCCACTGTAATGCCACGGCGCTGTGGGTTCCTTACTAAATAAATAAATAAATAAACAAAGGGTGTCAGCCGACCTTGAGAATCAGATTCAACACGAGGTACTACTCTGCGTTCGTGTCCACGAACAACTACGCCCGCTACTGTGTCGTCTTCCACTGTTTTCCGCAAGATCATACGCTCTCAGCGCAAGCGCTCGCTGCTTTGACGAAGAATTCAAGCCGACCAAAGCAAGCGTACTCTGCTCGAAGCACTTTCGTGAGACCGGCTACATGCAGAGCTTGTAACTAATGTGATCTCTGGAGATTTCGGTCGCGGCTGAACCATGACGCAGTTCCTTTCATTTCCTCGCGCATGAGAGGCGTGTCACCATTTCAAAGAAGCGCCTCTTCTAAAAGCAGAAACATGCTCACTAGAAACATGCCCCTACAGAAACCTAATAGAGGCTCAAGCATGTGTTGCTCTTCTCAGCTTAGGTGCGGCCAGACCACCTGAGGCGTGCTCAGCAAGGCTCGGTTAGTGATTTTATACTCGGTTCGACGTGTCCAAGCAAGCAAGCAAAGCAAAACATAATAAAGCAAAGCAAGCAAGCATTGAAGCTCTTCATATGCGGCATCTCGTTTAATCGTATCTAAGCGATTAAGATGAAAGCGTTCGACGTTCTGATTTCGGATGCAAATTTAACAGAAATGAATACCAACCAAGTTTTTGCAAAAAAACACCATGTCTCGCAACCTTAGTCGGTTTCTTCATCAAGCTGTGGCAGCGAACGAGTTGCAGCTAGCTTGGCTTTTAAACACACATATAGTTGGCCACTACTTCACTGAACCTAAACTGCAAATCTAGGAAGGGCGAACGCTTCCGAGGCAGCGATTAATATTTTCTGGCATCTGCTGAACGCGCCACGAGTGAAGCAGCAGCCTTGTGCGCGTATTTAGCTTGGTTTCCAGCGCACAATGATTCCTTCAATATCCTGTGGTCACATGCCTCGCAGTGCTTGGCCACTGCGCTTCGCTAATTTTGACATCAGCTTTGTGCTGCTTCATCGTTTCCTTGAAATACTTTCTTGCTCCAACCTACGCCGGGTAGTGAGAATAGGATTTTTTGTACACAGCGCTTTAGGCCTTTTCTTTAGGATGACGCTCTTTCGGGCGGGCCAGGAGGCGTCCGGTGGTGGTAATTGACTTGAGTATTGTTCGCACCCCTTCCTTTCTGAGAATACCAGCTGAGGTTGTGCTGGCACCTTTTACGCATGGTCTGCATACGTGTCTTTCACGCTAGCGTATGCTTGTGCTAGGCGTAGAATTTTTTGCTCGTGTCTTTTTTGCTTTCAGATGATACGTGGAATGAACAAACTAGTATCCTTTTCTTTGGAGGTCAGTAAAAAAATAGTCGCCATATTCGCTTTTACAACGCCACGGAAAGCTGCGATCTGCACTCAGCGCAGCGCCGGATCCGCATCGGCAGCTTCTCCAGACCTCAAAGTGACGTCACGACCTCTTTTGACCAATCACGGGCGGCGGCGCGCCGCGCGGCGTGCCCCGCGGCACAGGCCGCATATTTCTGCTAAAAAAGGCAATTCGCGCTTGTTTTTGCCTTATTTGGATGCGATATTCAAGCATACAGCATGAGAAACTATAGGACGCCGCTGCCAGCCGGATTTTCAAGAAAAGTGCTTCAGTCTCCCTTTAAAGAACCCCAGGTGGTCGAAATTATCCGGAGCCCTCTCCTACGGCGCCCCTCATAGCTTGAGTCGATTTGGGAAACTACACCCTCATAACCCATAGACCATATATCCCTGGGAGTCCTCCAGCCACTTGTGGCGCAGTGGTGCAGAGGTTAAGATTAGGGGTGTGCGAATATCAAATTTTTCGAATACGAATCGAATACGAATACTTAGTTCCGAATATCGAATCAAATACCGAATAATCAAGGACAGACGCATTTAACCACTACAAAACATGTCTTTGAGCACCTAAGAACATCACAGTTCAACTATCAGTGCTGAAATGAGCACAAAAGGTGTGTGTGGCTGCGCAAAAAGTATCAAAGTCTCGAACATTGTTCTTACAAGAGTGGAAATATCAGAGAAGATGGCTAGTACACAGCATTGATCAAGGCTAGCTTGCCATAAGCACAAAAACGCGTTGCTGGGATGAACATAAAAGGTTGTCGTGAAGGAAAACCGGCTGCTCCACATGGTCAGGCAGAAGTAGTTCCCTTCTAGCTGAAACGACTTCTCCAGCCACAGAAAATGCCCTCTCAATTGGTACTGAACTGGCACGTATTGCGAGGTATTTCGTGTACAGCTCTCACTATACCAGCTCGCAGGTATAGCCACAAAGAAGCTCACCAGCGCAGTCAGCTACTGCATGGCCCAACGTTACGCATTGCTACGGGCGCCGCCATGTTGTTATGTCTCTGTCGATAAGACTTGCGGACCACAATGAACGCCAGTTCTCGCAATAGAATATTCGGCTAGATACGAATATTCGCGTCGTGTCAAATACTCGAAACAACACGAATACGTGGATTTCGAATCGAATACGAATACTAAAAATATAATATTCGAATTATATCCGAAAATTTCGAATATTCGCACACCCCTAGTTAAGATATATGCGCCACTGCCCTACGACGGCAGGTTCTGCCACCAGTGGCGCTTGTGCAACCAGTGGGGCTCGTGCAAGCACTCACGACAAATCATTAATTTGGCTGCCACCTGCTAGAGTGGGGAGTTTGCTGCCAATCCGGTGGGCAGGCTGTGATGACGCCGCAAGGTCACGTGACTTGGGTAGCCCACATGCCACTTTGGTTACTCCTCTGGGGATTTTTCGTGGATCTCCCGTTCACGGTTAACGACGCTGACTTTTCTGCGACGCGGGCTCTCGAACGCTGTCGCGGTAAAAGCGCCTCTAGAACTACACAGATATTGAGTCGCTCTAATATTCCCGACTTCAATATACCGTAAAATGCATACACTTAACAACTTCCGCTGAATCTCGCGTTACACAGTGGTAGCCGGCCTTTAAATTTTTTTCTTTATTTCTGCTTTGGCGAGCTTCAACAAGTGTCGTTTCAACACTGTTCCCAAAAAGCGATTAAAGGACGCCAAGCAGAAGAAAACATTAAAGTTAGCTGCGCACTCGACAAAGTACCAAAGAATAGAGCGACCGTATCTGCCTTATTCAAAGTAACTGTACGACTTCAAGTGTCAAGTAACTTCCAAAATCTCCGGAGTGAGGTACCTCGGAGAGAACAGGAAGCACATCACGAGGTTCGTAATGTGAAAAGACTACTTCGCGTCATGCATCGCGTCGTCCTACTTCTTTCACTAGCAGCCGGGTATGCCGCATCGGCCCGGAAGTTTAGAACTCTACACGATTAGTTTCCCTACACACCGCGCGCTTTCTCGGTTCCGTTTCATCACTGAATGTAGCCGACCGCCGTTGCCGCGCTGTTGCTGCCAACTATAGCAGCGGAGAAGGAAGCCGATGCAGCGCTCCACCAGGAAATTCTGTCTGGCGAACAGGCTGAAAAAATGCAGAACTACTCTCCGGGCATCAATAAAAATGTTTATAACTACAAGCGACGAGCATGCTTTGAAATATTCGTGCATCCAAGTTGGTTTCGAAGGCAGCGTCGCTTGGCGCAGTGTAGGCTTGCTGCGTTTTCGCATCAACTCCGCGTCACTAACGACCACAACGCCACCTTTTGTTTACAAACATGACGTTTGTCTATACAATTGGCTTACTGAATGGGCAATTCCACGCCCGCTGACGCTGTCAATGATCCCAAGTGCTCTTGGTTTTCATCCGCGTGCTGTTCCAGCCGGTCCTCTTCGCAAACAACAATAACCGCAAGACTGAAAGAGATAACATCCGGAAAAGCGCGTCCAATTTCAGTGGAAATATCTCATTATGAACAATGGAGTCGATGTCGACGTCCGTGCCATCTGAGGCAGCTAAGAAACTCTTACCCTCAAGCGCTCCTTCCTCGGCCAACCTGCGAACAGCCACATTGTCTGTGCGTGCTTTTACACTTCGAAGAGCGAAGGCGCCTCCCTGCCCCGGAAAAATATCTCTTCTGGAAACCCTTTCCATTAGGCTGGACGCCGTCAAAATATTGTGATAATAGTGGTGCATTTCGGTTCCAAAAACCGATCCCTGGACACGTCCGCATCGATGATAGACTGAATAAAGGAATTGCAACCACCAGAAACTAAGCTGAACCCATGCCGTGTAGAGCGGTTTCCGCTCCGGGCATTAAAAAATGGGCAGAGGAAAAAAGAAAGATGTAAATGTATGAGAGCGGCCTCCTTTCGAATGGAATGGCGCAGAAATATATAGCTCTCGGCAGCGAGGACATGAGAAACAAAAGCGCCGTCTTCGTGCCGAGCCCTACGCCGCTCCCGATAACGAGATCTTCGCGGTTCCCGGCAAGCGCGGCTGCTCTGCGCAACAAAGAAAGGGGGGCCGCGGACCCGCGCGCCCGGACACACAAACACACACGCAAGAAGCGGGCGGCCGACAGAACAATGCGATCCCCAGTCATTCATCACTCAGCGAAATGGTGTTTCAATGTAGTTACCCGGCAGCCAGATTAACGACCACTCGGCCGGTGCAGATACACGGCCGACTATAAAACCGAACTGGCGCGTAACAGTGCTCCCGCCGGTTCATTTTCATTGCGCCAACCTCAAATTAGGCAGAAGAAACCGGGAGGCGGTCGTAAGCGAAAGGCGGAGTGCGCCGGAGCGGTAAAGCGCCCAAGGACGCACGCAGACTGCGCCCCTTCCAACGGAAAGAGGAATGGGCCAGCGGCGAGGTTAGTTCACTACCAGCGGGCGCGGAGACATTATTGATGACGCCAGAAAACGAGTAACGGGATAAAGTGCGCGCGAGCGCGGGAAAGCAATTAGCCGCATCAAAAATGGGCGCCTTAATCTCCCTCTCTCCGGAATGTCGTTCCTTCGGCGACCTCTTCGAGTCGCTGATAAGGAGCGGGAAAAGCCGTTGCGCAAGAACTCGCGTCCCAGCTCAAAAGATAGCGGCGGCGGCGGGAGGCTACAGCGCGCCGGACACGGGAACAGAAGAAAACAAAAGAATACGGCACTAGAACGAGCGGCGCTCGCTTTGCCCTTGTCTAGATGTCCCCTAACCTTCTGGGAGACTTCCACGGGCGATCAGCTAATCGTGCCGCCGTGCGCGGGCAAAAAAAAAAGGGGGGGGGGGGGGGGGGGGGCTTGGTAAACAGCTGGTTTCGACAGACACATTGCTGGAGCTCAACCATCCTCGGCCGCCGCTCTCCCCTTGATCACGCAACGCTACAGAGTCCGAGGCGAAGACACGGGGCTCAAGATGACGATGGTGTTTGCTGCATGTCTCGAAGCTCAAAGATGTCGTTCGCGCCTTCCTCGCAAGCCCAGTTGGAACCAGGAAATAAAGAAGAAACCTGTCCACTGCACAGTGCACGAAACACGGAATCTATCATCATAAAACGAACGGGCTTACAGCACAGTACAGGCGTTCACTCGTACAAAGTAAGGACAATTATGTCAACGGAACTGACTGCGTGATAGCTGACCACGACCCGATAACTGTTGGGGTGCCGTGACATCGAGAACACAGTTGTGAATGCGCAACAAGGCGTAAGCTGTCAACTTAATCTGTACACACACCAGTTAAGCACAACGGCGCCACGACGGCGAAGGAGCTCACGCTGCTAGCGGCGCACGCCACAAGTGGGACTATAGGAATTTGATTCAACGGTTTCAAGCTCGGTACTCACGGCCGCCTAGCAATGTCGCCGACCGGCAGAACAACGGCCTATTTATCGCTCCGAGACCCTGCGACTGGCCACAAGCGACGCACCTGTCGCAGAGTAAGCCTGTCCTGGCTGTAAACGCCCAGTCTGCGACAGCACTACAGCACACAGCGCACGCAGGTGACGACGCATGACAGCTCAGCTGCAAGAGAGCTTGAAAGGAAGTCGTTTACACAACAGATACACGCGCCGGTGGGGACCCTTCTGACGATACGCACGCGCTAGCCAGATAGAGGGCACAGGCCGCACGCAGCCGTAGACCTCACAACAGGGGCCACTGGCAACACGACACGAGGTCAGCTGTGAAGTGTCAGCAATGAACCCCACCGAGACAAAATAAACGAGGGCCAGCCGCGAATGAACGGTTTATCAACTTGACATAGCGCACGCACCATTCTTCCATGAGCAGACGTGGTCGGCGTGGTATCACACGGGATAAAAAAGTAGTGGTGTGCGAATAATCGAAAGTTTAGAACAGCGAATTTAATACCCTCCTATTCAGTTCGTCGAATTGAATTCCTATTCAATTCCCTACACCACACCACCGGAGCGTGACAACTCATTCGCGGCAGTCCCCCCTATATCTACCGACACCCAGTCGGAGGCCGCGCTGTCCAGCTAGGACCACCGCAAGCTGGTGGGCCAGACCAGGCTGACGGCAGCCACTGCAGGAGCCCTGGACTGTGGGCCCCTCCCGGAAGGGGCAAACTTCTCTGACAGAATATATGTTTTCCATAATCATCGTGTTGCGTCCCCCCTGCGTAGCTGTCAAGCGTCGCGTCTCTTGACACCTATAGCCGTATCCCTCGACAAGTTATAGCGCCGTTATAGCGCTTATAGTTATAGTTATAAAGTTATAGCGCTGCACTACTCACATTCGATTCGCTTTCAAAGCAAAAGCTTCACTATTCGTATTCGATTCGGCTTTGAAAAAGTACCCTTCACACAACACACCTAATAAAACGGAATTGTCTGAACAGCGGGACAGTACGCGAGACGTTCGATTTACAGCGTTCTGAAATGGGTCTTCTTGAAACTGTCGGGTACGCCATGGAAGATATCATTGTTTCCTGTCATGGTGTAGACTGCGCCATTGATTGTTTGCCTTCAAACTGTAGCCCTGCACCGGATGGCATCTCCACAAAGCTACTGAAGCTAACTAAACACATATCGGGACCACTGCTATGCAAACTGTTCCAACAATCTCTTGCAGCCAGAAAACTTCCTGATGATTGCAAAACGGCTCATGTAATTCCCTTGTTTAAATCTGGAGATAAAAATGCCCTTAACAATTACAGGCCCATTTCACTCACTTGCGTTTTGTGTAAACTCCTGGAACACATATCTTCCCAAATCATGCAGTATCTGGTGAATTCCAAGCTCATCTTTTCTAACCATCACGGGTTGCAACGTGGGCGTTCGTGCGAATCACAGCTTTTTGAATTGATCACTCTCCACCAATCTGTTCATTCGTCTCATTCTATCTACGCCACCTTCATTGATTTCGCTAAGGCCTTCGACCGTGTTCCTCACCATCGATTAATCTATAAGCTTCACATTTTGAATTTGTCACCTCAGGTCATCGAATGAATTGATGATTTTTTAACCAATCGTTCTCAGTCGGTTATCATTAATAAAAATGTCTCTGCTCCTGTCTCGGTGAAATCTGGAGTACCTCAGGGCTCCGTCTTAGGACCGGTTCTTTTCCTCATGTACAGTCTTTGTCAAATGTTTAGAGCCCAGGGGGTTTGCTTTTCAGCCTTGTAGTGGGACTCCTGAAGCATTCGTGGCAGCCCTACCTATTGGAGAAGACAGGAACAGAAATCTTTTACCTTCAGGAAATTTGGAGCGCTGGAGATGCATTACGAACCGCACAGTGTGGCTCAGAAGCAAACCCTCTGGGCTCCAAACTTTTGACAAAGGCTGTACATAAATGACTTGCATTACAACATCACCTCTAGTATTCGTTTATTCGCCGACGACTGCGTCATTTACCATCCCATTAAAAATCCTCCTGATCACAATTTTTTGCAGGATGACTTAAATGCTATTTCTGATTGGTCCACAAGGTGGCAAATGCTAATAAACATTGACAAAACGAAAGCGCTCACGTTTACTAAAAAGAGACAGGTTGCACTTCATACGTACTTCATTAAAGGTGATGCCATTGAACATGTATCATGCACTAAATATCTAGAAGTTCATTTATCTTCTGATCTCACTTGGAATGTTCACATTGAGTACATTATTAACAAGGCCGCTAAAACATTAGGTTTCCTAAAGCGTAACTTGTATCAAGCTAACCAACAAACAAAACTTCTAGCCTATACATCCCTTGTCAGGTCCCAACTCGAATACGCTTCCATCACCTGGCACCCTCATCAAACTTACCTAGTAAACTGCATTGAATCACTTCAGAATAAAGCAGCCAGGTTTATTGCCCACGATTATTCATTTCGAACCAGCGCAAATAGCCTTAAGCAACAATTTAACTTATTAATCCTCCAAATTCATGCACAATCAAATTCATGCACAATATCATGGTTCATCAAAATTTCGAGCATTGTTTCTGCGTCCTGCTGCCCACATATCTTCTCGTTTAGACCGCCCATTTAAAATCAGCCCCATATTCGCGCGCACAAATTTGTTCAAATATTCACCTCTTTTACTTGGCATCTCACAATGGAACAGTTTGCCTGCAGAAGTCGCCTCCATATTTAATCATGCATCTTTCCTCAAGGCTTTAGAAGGTATCTAATGTTAGGCTGTTTTTATTGCTTTGTTGTTATTGATTGTTTTAGACTACTTACCTCGTTTTTTTTTCCCCTTCATGTACAGGGCTAATTCTGTTATAGCCTTGTGTAATCATTCAAATCTATATATCTATTGTACAAATACACAGGTTCCAAATTAGTTTATTTCTTCCTACATTTTTTCCTTTTATATATTCTATGGTTACCTTATAAGTGCGTTTTTGCTTATGTGCATATATAACCAATCTTTAACAGTTGTATCCCCCCCCCCCCCCCCCCCCACCCTATGTAATGCCCGAAAGGGCCCTTAGGGTAAATAAATGAAATGAGCGACATTACCCCAAAACGGCGATGGCGTGTGAAGCCCCCAGCCTCCAGAAACTCCAACAAAATCCCACGCAACAGCGGAACGACAAGCCGAGGGCGAATTCAAATTCAGAGATGCAATGGAAAGGCCATCAATGCAAACGCTAAAGGTACAACCAACACTGCCAACTTAGGTTTCAGCTATCACGCATTGCATTATCGCCAGTCCCTACTATTGCAGCTTGGAGTCCTTGCCGCAGCTTGCACTGGACTTCACGCCCGGAAGCGAGGCAAGCGAACGCAAATGTGAACGCGTAACCAGCGCGAGCCGTGACGAGCACAGCTGAGCGAGGATACGGGCATTGCGAAAGCCGGCGATAATCGATCCATTACGCACCCTTTCTGCGCTGACGTGGACGTCGAGTCGGTGATCTCCTGTCGACTAACACGAGTGGATCCCCATCACCGAATTCCCGTCGTGTAGCCGACCCGCCCAACTCGGCCTTTGCGTCCTGCGCACAAAGAAGGAAAGAGGTTGAAGCGCGACAAACAAACTGCCAGGTAAGGTACTTGCAAAGCACGCCTATCGATATTTCGGTGCGTTATAAGGACGCTGCTATGAAGCTGCATTTCATGAACTGTAGAAATAAGTTTCGTTCCCAAGAAACTTGAAAAACACGGCATAACGACGGATTAAATTTGACACAAAACTTCAAGGAAATGTTTCACTGTCAAGTATTGTTGTGAACGATATCGAGCTTATAACAACCTAATTCCACAACACTGAACGATCAAACAGCACACTGATATTGGCCAGGAGATGTACAGGGGCGATGGAGAGAAACGCGAACAACGCGGTGGCTACGCGCTCCACTGTTCTAATTTCTTTTCATCGCACTTTTACCTGGGTGGTGAGAAAAAGACGTTAGAGTCATCCTATGCATCGTGGACTACTCTAGCGTCTTTTTGCAAACACCTAAGTAAGAGCGTGAGGAAAAGAAATTTGAATAGCGGAGCGCCTAGGCTCCACTCTGACCGCGTTTCTTTCCATCGCCCCTGTACACGGCAGCAGCAGACATTCTATGCAAACTAAATATTGCATAAATGATGTCGAAGTGACAATACTATAGGAAAAAATGGGAGCTGTTACACAATTTGTGGCGTAAACATCAGAACATTAATTCTGCTTATTCGCGGGTGAAAAAAACTCTGCGCTTTGAAAAAAAAAAAGGAAACAAGAGCTGTACGTTTGTCCTCATTCATCAGACCCGGCAAATAAGGTTTAATTCTTTAGTTACTGCAATTGATGCCGAGTTGGCGCACTTCGTACGGGCAGCCAACAAATGTCGAGAAACTGGCGTCAACGCCTTAGGCAGTCTGAGGGGTACAAAAATGCCGACGAACAAAAGTACGTTCATTTTGAGGCAAGAAACGTACTAGGAAAGCCACCGTAGTTTTAGCACAGATTGTACTTAAAACGTGCACTCCTGATGGGCGAAAAAGGTCAAGGCAGGAGTTTTTCGGCGTGTAACAGCGCCTCGGAAAACCGCAACGATGCGAGCCCCTCTCGACTCCCGCGCAACCTTTGAACGCCATTTTATAGCAGAGCGCGAGCGGCGGCTTCGTGCTCGCAGCGCGTATCGTGTTGGCCGGGGGCGGGTTCGGCCTCGACACGATACGCGTACGAAGTCGCCGAGCCCAGCGCACCGGACATGGGCCCCGTATCGGGCAACTGTGCAGAGGCCGGTATCTCGGTCTGCCGTAACTCCGATAAGGGGCGGCTATTACCCTACATCCAGCAAGAACGCAAAACGCTCGGGGGAGCAAACGGGAAAGGTGAAGCGGAAAACGATAAAAGGTCCCACTCGCGCACACGTACCGTCGCAGAAACCGCGCCGGGTATATTCCACGGGGTACGAAACCATGCACTTGCGAATGGAGGTTGAGATGCCCACCGACACCTGCGGATCTTCAGATCTCTATGCAGGGCAGCGCGTTGTTGGACAATACAGCGCAGAGAAAGAAAAAAAAAACGATTGTAACGATACGATGTCTGGAATTACGGCGCGCCGCAGATACGCGGCAAGTCGTATAGCGGAGGACTCGATTTCGGCCACCAGGGTTCTTTAACGTGCAACAAGATACAAGTACGTTTTTGTCTCTTTTTTTATTTTGTTTTTTGCTAGTCGTCTCTCAACGCTCCAACATATATGCCGCTGGGTACAAAGTCAATCAAAGATCGCGCCTCGGCGGGAACGACACTTGACACAAATACCTCTCGTGAGTAAAGACGCCTCATCCACTGTTCCCGCGTGTCACAAACGAAAGCCACCAGAAGGCACCGCCATTGTTCCTGCATCAAACACAACTACACATCCACTTTAATCTCAGCCTGTAACACCCACCCCGCATTATGCCACGTGAAAAGTTATCTCACTGATATCAGAGAACAGTTCCAACTGGAGAAGAATCCCGGATGCAAGTAAATATCGCGTATTCCGCCGACGTCGTCACAGGCATCGCCGTCTGGATTAGTTGATGCTGTCAAAAAAATAGTTCTACACAAACACGCACGTACGCAGGCACGCACACACACTGTCGCCATAAAGAGACGGAATACGAGCGACAATATTGCTCACACGTTCTGGACTAACCACAATTTCTCGCCTAGATTAAGCTTTGCGACATATAACGTTTTGGTCTATTTTTGATATCAAAATAACGCCGTTCAACTCTGCCTTCATTGCACCGGCCGCCGGGTGCCTCGCCTCGGACTGGCTAGGAACGCAGTACGCTGACCGACCTGGTCACCTGCCCTCTTCTGAATACAGCCAAAAGGAGGACGCGACACGAAAACATCCCACACCGCGCTCATGAAATGGAGAGAAAAACAAGTAAGAGCGTGAAATGCAGCCGCGGTGCCACGAACCGTAAGCATAGTTCGTTCCAACCAGCAGAGTGAAGAGGGAGGGGGGTACTGGACACGACAACTTCACTGGCAGCTACACTTCCACCGTTATACCCTAACGTACAATGTACAGAACGCCGACAAAGCTTTAATGAGTGACAATGCATCATGGAGGAGAGACGAATCTCACTTCTCGCGTTGGCCTATTGGCCCCGAAATCGAGCACGGTCGCCACCTTGCGGCGCTGTAGTGTGGATGCGTGCGCGCGTTGCCTGCTAGACAGCAGTGTTTACGTGCGCGCGTCCGGCTCACACCCCTGGCGACAGTTGCTTGTTACGCGGTTTCAGTGCGTTCCTATTTACTTGACATCCTTTTCCGAAAGAAATGTGCACACGCGATCATCCTAGGCTGCATTGCAATTAAGGCAATAATTGTGCATATCGAGTATTTAATGCAGGTTCCGCATCCTCTGTCGCTCTTCGGCACTTCATATTTGCCGCGCGGCGTCTCAAACACAGCGACAATGGTCTTAGGTGCCGCGTCAAATCAAAAAGAACAGGCCGCTTCCGTCCCTACAGCTGAAGGCAGCCGCCCAGCGATTGCATATTCTCGTCAGCTATGTTTGGGATCCGATGGGTACACAAGTCGGCTTCAAGACTTCTGCCAAACAGAATCAAGTTTTAATATTTTTTTTTTATCGCTATGTTAATCGGTTTTCAAAGGTGCTATCAGCAACAAATGAAACGCGAACAAGACAACTGAAATGCGAACAGAGAAATGAGAGGACCTTAGCCGGAGGGAAAAGCTTGATACTAAATAAGGAGTTTAATTTCATTTCGAAAGCGCGAACACTGTTCTTTAGAAGTGCTAATCAACAATGCTTGTATTGCTTATCTACGACCTGTTATGTTTGTGTTTCTGTGCTGGCCTTTCAGTTCTCTTGTTCGCGATTTATCTCTTGCAGCAGGCCCGTATCTGTCAAGGCGAAGAGCCCAATTAAAAATACACAAGCTTACCTTTACTACGTGACATGCGCTCACGCCCATTGATCGAAAAAAAAAAGAATAGCGTCTATATTTAGTGTGCGCATATAGACGTAAGTGTAGCATGCAGTCAAAGATACGTGTAAGAAGCTCCGTCTTCATATAGTTTTGCAGCACAGACAAAGCTAATGTGAAAAGCATGATATGAAGAAAGAAAAAAAGACATCACACGGGCAACTTTCATTCATCCACGTACAGGATACCCATGCAATATTTATTCTCGAAAGAAAAAAAAAACGGAAACTCATCTCATTCTTAGTTTCGTGCAGTCCGGTTTGCGATGAAGGCCTTCTGAACTCAACAACTGTTGGAATAAGCCGTTTGAAGAAACAGGGGGCACCTGACGGTACGCACGCAACCGAGTTCGATTTATGCGCTCTTAGCACGGAATAAAACTCGCGCGAGAGGACGATGCTACGCGATGTCAATATCGGGCCTGGCGCCGACGGTTTTCTCGGAAACCTAGATTCTCGAAGTGGTACTGGATTGCACAAATGCGCTGATTTCCATGGCTTTCTAAAAGCTAAGGGTTAAGTTAATGTCGCACATTTTGAATCGCACGCCAAAAGAACAGGCTACCACTTACGGTATCGCGCGAAGTTTCTGCCGAGTCAGGATGCTGAATATGTCCACCCCTGTTATGCTCTGCTAATGACAACAAGCTGCTCGATGACATATCTTTGCTTGACACCCGGAAAAATGAAGCGGACTGCTCTAGTCGTAGAAAAACGCTAACTGTACTCGCATAATAATTTTTATTTCATGCTGCCGTTTGCCGAACACTGCCAAGCCTCCCTATGCATCAAGGAAGCCCGAAACTAACACGCTATTTCGTACGCCAACACGACAAAAACAATGGTTTATGGTTGATGGTCTATGGTTTAGGGGGTCTACCGCCCCAAAGCGACTCAGGCTATGAGGGACGCCGTAGTGGAGGGCTCTGGAAATTTCGACCACCTGGGGTTCTTTAAAGTGTACTGACATCGCATAGTACACGGGAATTCCGACTCCCTCGTAATTCGACCGCCGCTGCCGGGATCGAACCAGCGTCTTTCGTGTCAGAAGCCGAGCGCTGTAACTACTGAGCCACCGCGGCGGCTACAAACAATGAAAAACTACTGCTCCGCCCAGGCACTCGTGACAACGCTTTGTTGAGAAGATGGTAGCTTTTTTTTTTTTTTTTTTTTTGCCCCCTAACCAGCCTATGCAGCCCTCACGGAAGCGAATTTGCCTATTCACACGGCCGTTCTGCGCGTGCGGGCCTCTTAGCCGTGGAACTCTCCCGCGCTCCACCGGTTGAAAACAAACCAGCGGCGTGTATGCCGCGCACGCGCACTTCGTGTTGGAGACAGGCGCAAGGGGCAGCTGCAAGCGCACACCTGCCACCTTGCAAGCGGAGTTGGAGGCTCGCGGAAACAGAGCGCGTCTGCGGCGTTCGCGCGCACGAGTTTTGAAACAGTTTTCTGGTGGCACACGAATTTTCGCACATTCTCCAGACGGCGCCACATCTCGCCAAAAAAGTGAATTAGGTCCGCAACGGAAAAAAGCAACCTCTTTTTTTTACACGCACGCACAAATATTCGTCCAAAGTGTTCCAATCGTTAGAAAACGCTAGGCTTTCTAAAAAAAAAAGTGCTCAGGGATCAGAGGCATCTTCTTTTTTTTTTTTTTTTCAGTGCGAAAGCATTAATCCGGAGGTTCAGAGCCTTTCAGAATCGTATCTTGCATGTGAACCTCGAGCAGAAAGAACAGAAAAATAAATCACATATTTATCCATTATGTCAAAATTCAGGGGGCACTTTGACATTCTAAAGTGGGTAGAGGCGGAAGCGTTTTCCGCACCACCTTCGCTGTTTCTGTGGCACTGGTGGCGTCACATGTAATTGAGTACTAATTACTAAGAGATGACACATCACTAATTAATGGTTAATTACTGATTAATGCCTGAATACTAATTAACTGCTAATTAATGACGCTTAAGCTTCGCCTTTAGGAGTGGAACGCGACAGCGCGTTGTAGCGCTGCCAGGGAGACCACGGAACGCCACCACCCGTTCGGCGCGATGCCTTGCCCTTTGAACGCAACGCTTTTTGAGGAAAGGAAATGTGTCATTTGTCGGTGGACACCTAAACCTCGCCGGAAGGGTGAGAGTGAGTGAAGACACCGTATTCACTAGACGCGCCTTTGTTCATTCCAAACCATCGAGCTGGCATGGCGGAGTGGATAGCATGCTCGTCTCTCACGCCGAAGACCGGGGTTCGATTCCTGAGCTCGACCAATTTCTTAATCGGTTTTATTTATTTATATGGCCTGACTAGTAAAGCTAATTAGGCAAATTGGGTAATTAAGCAATTAACTAAGCTCAGTCCCACTTGGAGCATCACTATACGATCCCTTCAATTGGTTGCATGGTTACTAGCCAAAGTACAATTGGCCCCGTTTGAAATTCGCGCACTGTGACGTCACGACCGTTTCCACCAATTGAAAAGCGTGACATTTTCTGTCGACAACTGCTGCTTACAACGATGAGACATTAAAGGCTTCCGCCTTAAAAGACGCGCTACCAGTCTCGTTGCTATAAAAAATCAACTCTGCGGTTGCGACATCATAGCGAGTGTTAAATTCGTCTCCAAGAAAGAACTGCCAGATATGTAGCACTCTCCCAGGTAAAGCTATGAATTCCTAATGTCGGCAGTGGCTTCCATGTATCTTGCATTTTTCCTGTACGTGCGTGAGAGAGAGAGAGCAAGTGATTGTCTTGCATGCGAAAACTTTTCACCACACACCACGGCATTGTACAGTTTACTAAGAAACGCACTGGAATCAAGTTCCCATTTTGCACAAGACACACACACATAATATACCGGGTGCTTTTTTTTAGAAGGTCCAAAATTTTTAAAGAAAGGTAAATTGCTTTAGATTTATTTTAGCACTGGGGCTATACTGGAGGCTACGGCGGGCGCCAGGCAAGAGGAAAACTGCTTTAATTAGTTCGCTGATTAATTAAATATGTTAATTAACTTTTCTAATTTTTCTTTCAGGGGATATGTTGTATTCGCAGAATTGGAGATCGTCCTCTAAACAGTCCAACCGAGAAAAAACAATTTTCATTAAAAATTTTTCACGCACGTTACGAGGCGCGAAAAATTCACCCTGGTAGGCATCTTCACACCGTAACGCAGCGGCGGGAGCGCCTCTGACGTAGTTCACTCCGCCCTGCGCTTTGCGTCACGCATCCCGGACTGGCGCCCTGCGCTATCGCTGCTTGTCTCGCTTCGCTACGCGGCCTCACGGAATGCCGCGCTGGAACAAAAATGCATTGACACAAAGTGCAGGGCGGAGCGAGCTACGTCACAGGCGCTCACAGACGCTGTGTTACAGTGTGAAGCTGCCTGCCAGGGTGACTTTTTCTCGCTTCGTTACGCACGCAAAAAATTTTTTCATGTAAATCTTTTTTCTTGGCTGGACTGTTTGGAAGACGATCTCCAATTCTGCTAATACAACATATCCCCTAAAATAAAAATTATAAAAGTTAATTAATATATTCAGTTAATCAGCGAACTAATTAAAGTAGATTGCCTCTTACCTGGTGTCCGCCGTAGCCCTCAGCATAGCCCCAGAATTAAATCTAAATGAATTTACCTTTCTTTAAAAATTTTGGACCTTCTAAAAAAAAACACCCGGTGTGCGTGTATATACACATTATATATATATATATATATATATATATATATATATATATATATATATATATATATATATATATATGGTTTATGGTTGGTTTATGGGATTGAACGTCCCAAAGCGACTGAGGCTATGAGAGACGCCGTAGTGAAGGGCTCCGGAAATTTCGACCACCTGGGGTTCTTTAACGTGCACTGACATCGCACAGTACACGGGCCTCGAATTTCTCCTCCAAAGAAATTCAACCGCCGCGACCGGGATCGAACCCACGTCTTTCGGGCCAGCAGCCGAGCACCATAGCCACTGAGCCACCGCGGTGGCCTATATATATATATATATATATATATATATATATATATATATATATATATATATATATATATATATATATATATATATATATACGCCATCGCTGTAACTGGAATGGCATTCCAGCGCTCCCTACCAGCAGCGCATCGAAGAGAGAATACAAAACGCAAACGTCAAAAGTACACATCACCCTCGATGCTCCTCGAATGATGTTTACACTGAGCAATCAAACAGCTTGTACAGAAACTTATTTTTAGACACTGACAGACGCAAAATTATTTCGCCCTGCTTCTTCCCAGTAAACTCCGTCCGCGCTATTTCAGCGTTTGGATTTTCCTACGGTTCACGGGGCAGGGAAAAAAAATAAATGTCTGACGTACCAGTTTACTTCGCTTCCATTTTCAGAGGCGTTAATGGCCAAGTTCCCCGTTCATCCCAAGCCATAAACGTCAAAAGCGCGCTCCGCGCTCGCTGCTCCCTGAATCATGTTTACGTAGAGCCAGACTTCACTGACAGGACCGAAGCTGAGGCCTCTACTTAAAACGCATCTCAAAAAACAAACAAAAAAACACTACGACGTCGGCGCTCGTTACGGCCACCGTTCCCTGCGCAAGCAAATGTCTCAAAAGTGCAAAAACGTTGGCTCGCTGGGATTACGACGCGCGTCAAAAGTAGCGAGGTGGTCGAAGCTGCCGAGGCATCCCTCATACACGGGCCGACCTGTTGCGCACGCGGGTAAGCCGTCGGCAAATCCCTCGCGTTTGTGCGTGCGTGCGTGCGTGCGAGGCTAGGTGATCTAAAGCCCTTCGTAATGCACAGCACCAAACACGAATACAGGCCTCAGTTAATTACGTACTTTGCCACGGAACCAACTTCTCAGGAAAAGTCATCACCAGCTAGCTATACGAGCATCCCATTTAGGTCCCACAATGCGGCATCAATAACACATGGCCCCGTAACCTCTCTTCGAAGTTCTCAAGAAGTCGCCTAACGCGTGTCTTTGGCCTACGTTTGCAAGCCGATGCCACCCCCAGTACGCTCTGCATGTAACGCACGCTTTTGAAGCGAAAGCTTCACTACGGGACATCAGGCATCAATCGCGGACCGTGCAAGTTTGGCCTTCGGCTGAGTTAGAGGTCGAACCACGAAAAAGAGAAAAAGAAATTGAACCAATAACCATGACTCGCGGCTGCGCGGCTTTAAGGGCCGCTCAGCGAGACCACTACTAGGCTATCGCCGCAGCCAACACGCCTCGTGTTAAACTGCACCCCACTCTCACGCTGTGCACTGGAGAGCGTCGTCCTCATCAACTTCCATCTGCTCCGTCCCGCGGCACTGCCTGCTCACCGTCGTCTTCTGCGTAGCACAGATCCGTGCTTTCGCTCCGATTCGAATGTAGTAAACGTTCTCTGTCGTTTTTTTTTTTTTTTTCTTTTGTAAGGCGCCACTGTACACAACATCTTTTCGATGAGCGGGGAAGTTCACTCTCGGGAAGCCGTCGAGACACGCACGCACGTATCTGAAACGCCGCACAAAGTGAACGCGCTTGTGTGCGGCGCCGCACGCAGCCCCGGATATAAGAAACCAAACTGCCAACCAGCAAGATGCAGAAGGGCAAAAGCGCAGGAAAGCGGCTGAACATCTGTCGCGTGAAACGCCGCTCACGAGATCGCAAAGGACAGAGACGCGCACATAATGTTGGGTTCGGCACGGCAGTGCACATCAAACGGGTCTAGACGACGCCCTCTGCCTGGATCGAGCAGAGCGCTGAAACCCCCAGCCAGGCACGCGGCCCGCAAGAAAACGAGCAAACGCCAGAGCTCGGAGCGCGCCAAAGCCCCGGGGACCCACACGCAGCGACTTGAAAAACGGCACTGCTCTCGGAACAAATGCGCAGGCTGAGGCCCCAGGCCGATGATCGCTCGAGTTACTCTCGATCACGTTCCGTGAGCCGCGGCCCGGAGACCCGCGTCGTTGTTCTTTCTCATCAAGCAATCAATTTATCTTGCAACCGAATCTACCTTGCGCTCCCGAAAGCAGAACGACGGCAGTGACGCACCAAAGCATCCGGCACAAAACAGACGCGGCTCTTTAAGAAGGAAAAATTGCGCGGAGACACGCCACGATACTTTTTCTTCCATTTAGGTAACGGATACCTGTCGCAAGACAACGTAACCGATACGTGCACCCTCAGATAATGGCCCGCGCTGAGTGGTTTAAATTACATTGAAGTACGCGAAAGGAACTTGACTGCCGGTTAATTCGATTCTCCGTGCAGCGAAAGTCGCGCATGACGCACAGACACACTTTTTACGCGCGAAAACCCGCGGTACTTGGATCCCCTGAAGCCTTTGTGAGATACTGAGACGACAGGACGCAGCAGCAGAAACTTAACATCCAAGCCAATGAACTCCGTCTGCTTTTCTCTCATTTTTTAATTCATAAATCAGAGATTAAAAAAAGAATGTTGCCTTTTCGCAGCTCACTACTAGAGGTGCAAAGAAAACTGGTCATGCCCGGAAAGCGGGCATCTAGCAACGAAAATGCGGTATCGCAGCAGTATTTTTTTTTTTCGTGCGCACCGTATACGTACTCGATGCGGCCAAAGACAGCACTGTGACCTCATGGTTTCTCGCTGTCCTCCGGCGACAACGAAAGCCGCATTTGCCAACGCATATAGTTCCCTGAAAATCAAACGCCCACTTCGGAATTGCCGCACCAATAATTCCCACTAGCGGGCTCTAGAACAACGCTGTTATTGGCTGACAACTCACAATGATTATTTTCTTCCATCTCCTCCTCCCAATCTTCCCCGTGCAACGCGCTGCTAGAGCCACGGATTGGCGAGGGACAGAAAGAAGCGGACACTGAACAGAACTGACCTTAATAGGGCGTCACTCGCAGCGCGACGTTTACGAGCCGCACTCACCACAGCGATGGATCATCTCTGACCCCGCGTGTTTTGAAAACAGCCTCGGCACGCTGCGCGCACTGTCATCGGCTACCGCAAAACCAAAAGTGCCCAGCTGGAATGACAACGACGACGCTGTAGGCAGGGCTGTGCCAGGGTCATTTCGCATCTACCCGAGACATCTCCAAACATGACGGCCATGCCCAAATTTCGCTTCGCCGCAAAGCGACCCCCCTGTCAACTCAGCACGACGACTGAAACAACACACGGTGAACGACGCTAGAAAACAAAAGTCCAGACCAGCTTCATTCAGCGGAACGAGTTATCTGCAAAATACAAAACGAAGACGTCGCCAAAACCTAAACTAAAACGTTACTCGCCGTTCCTTGTCGCAATACACTCCCTGAACTTCGCAAACGCTTTCTCGACAGCAAAAAGGCTCGCTAACGTTGCGCTGATTCATCCCCCCACAAGCGGTCTTTAAAGAGCGGTTGCGAGGAAAGACATTCAAGGCCCGCTTTGTGGCGCCGCGGTGGCTCAGTGGTTACGGCGCTCGGCCGCTGGACCGAAAGACGCGGGTTCGATCCCGGCCGCGGCGGTCGAATTTCGCCTCCATCGAAATTCTATAGAGGCCCGTGTACTGTGCGATGTCAGTGCACGTCAAAGAACCCCAGGTGGTCGAAATTTCCGGAGCCCTTCACTGCGGTGTCCCTCACAGCCTGAGTCGCTTTGGGACGTTAAACCCCGACAAATCAAGGCCCGCTTTGCACGGATATGAGCAGTCTAAAACAATCGGCGACGCGCACGGCAACGATAACTCCCATGCTCCGACGTAAGCACCGGTTCCCCATCCTACACCTTTTGGTCAACCCCGCGCGAAGAAAACCTGTGGAGTGCCAATCTATACGCGACCTGTAACGACAGTTTTTTCGCCACCACCGCCGACGACTCTGCCGCGCATTCTCAAGAAGAAAAGAACACAGCTCGCAAGAGAAGCGCCCCTCGGTCTGTTTACGCCCGGTCGGCCTTGACCCTGGTGGACGAAGTGTTATTCGGCTCCACCGTCCCCGGCGGCCCGCGCGAGAGGAAACAATTTCGAGAAGGCGACGACTGCACTCACGTGTCGAGAGGTGGAGGCCTGGTCGAAAATCCGGCGCCGAAATGAATCCGCGCCGGCCCGTCGGGGGGTCTCTCGCCGAAGGCGGCACCGCGAACGCCGCCGCAGCCCCCCTCAGAAACGGGGTCCCCAGGCGACTGACGACACATTGCGCCGGCGACGAGAGGAACAAAGGTCAACCGGGCGAAGAAAAAACCGGGCCGACCGGGAGACAACGCAGCCGCGGAAACAAGAAATAAAAAGGACGGATGAGAAGCGGGTGGCGGCAGAAGAAAAGGAGGCACGATAAGGGAAACCAGAGCACATATCCATCCTCGATCGAGACTAGGAAAAAATGGGGGAGAGGAGGGGCCCCCTTCCATGCAGGCGCGGAATCAAGGTCACCCCTTTCCAGACATCCGCGGAAATGGGCGAGGGAGAAACGGACGCACGGCTTAGTGGGCGCTGCAACGAAAGGACGTGCCTCGCGAAGTAGCATAGGCATACTGTTCATTTCGCGGCCAAGCCAATGAGGGCGTACGATAACCCGCGTGTGGCGCATGAAACACGGTTTACGTGCCGCCTCGGAACTGCGAAACGCCCGCAGAGACCCGAAAAGCAGTACAAAACGTCAGCCTACACGTGAAACCACGGGATCTCGGAAACTGGTCCACACAAGTCGCAGCACCCCTACGCGAGAGGCCATGGAGCATGAAGCTATTTAACTTACGATGCGAGCCTAAATTGTGAAATCGCACGTCTTACAACGAATTACATTGGACAGTTTTCGCCTTCATTCTGCAGATCTGAAATATTCCAACCGCTAGTTTACACTAGCTTAGCGACACTCGTTAGCGTATGCAAGAAAAATGCCCTTGCGTCTCAGAAAGCAAAAACGCTTCCCAAGCATGACGTAAACGTCGCCTCTTGGACGTTACTCGCGGACACTTTTCGAAGCCGCCATCAACGAGCACCTCGTAATAAACAGAGGCACCGAAGTGGCATAAGCTACAGCCATCCCGCAGACCAACGTTACAGCCAGCAGACTTGCGTCAGCAAGGCACCAATTTTTGCCTTCTTTTTCCCATACAAAGCAGCGCGTATGGCTTCATGAACTCTGCACAGGCCGAGGTCGATCGGGTGGGTTGTATACAGCTGTACATAGTCCACAGTTTTTCTGGACCACGACAGCGGCTAAAAAATCGACCCAAGCGAAACATCTCGCACTCTCGGGAGTCACGAGTGCCAAGTCTGAACATCCTGTGCTGGACACGATGATATGACGTCGTTGGTATACGTTTGAGAAAAAAAAAAAAAAAGGGATCGCGTTCAGACAAGGCGAAGCGGACGCAGTCGCAATGCTACACCAGCGTGTCTGTGCCGTTAGCTAAGCCCACATGACGAAAAGTTTAAATTACAAAATATGCCGTCCGAAACTCGTCCATTAAGCTTTCCATGATAGTATAACCGACGACCTCGTGTATGTCCCGTTACAGCGCGGGAGAATACGAAAGACCACGCATAGCGCGCTTTTCTCTTTTGAGGAATTCCGTTCTAAAAGCGTATAAAAAGTGCTCGAGTTATTAAAATCAAATGGGTTAAGTATGATATCGCCTTCAGCATCCCTAAAGGTTATGAGGGGGGAAAATAGCAAGAAAAAAAATAGCAAGAAAAAATACCCGAACAGGTGCTGCTTTTCCCTTGGTGTAACGCTATAGTCCCTATTAATTGTAATTACAAATAGGCCCAGTTCATTTCTAAGCCGACACCCTATACATATACAAAGCCAAGAATCTTGAAAGTTTTGGCGAACAAACACCACAAAGCACAGGGGTTGCTCCACAGCTTCAACGCAATCGCCCATCATGGCCGGCGCAGGCAAGCTTCCGCCAAGCCGTTCCGAAAGCATATAGATCATACAGGGTGTTTCACGCAAGACTTTACACAATTTTTGAAAATAGGCTCTTCGGGTTGGAAGAGCGCTTTTTTTTTTTTTCGGCATAGCATTGTCAGTGCTGTGGAACATCAGAATACAGCTAAGATGTGCTAACTAGCAGGCTGGCTAGCTAATACTGAGCAGTTAACTTTTTAACTGCTACCGTTAGGCTCTTTAATTACTGAGAGGCGTGTAGCCTACCGCAAGTAATGTCCATATCCGTTTTTAGAATTTTAAAAATGCGGTTACCCTCGACTCTGTGGGCGAACTAATTTTGACTACATTGACGAGTTACATACACTGGAGAGGTTGCTTTGCCTGCAAGCATCTCCAAAACGCATGTATTTTGGCGCTACGTAGCCAAACATTGTTGGGCCACAGCGCCGAGGGTAACCGCGTTTTCGAACTTCTAAAAACTCATGGGGATATTATTTCCGATGAGCTATACACGCCTCTCAATAATTAAGGAGCATAACAGTAATAGTTTCAAACTTAACTATTCAATATTATTTAGCCAGCTTCCACGTCTTAGCCGTGTTCTGATACTACAACGGTGACAATGCTATGCCAAGAAAAGCGCTCTTCTAACCCGAAAAGCCTATTCTCAAAAAACTGTGTAAAGTCTTGGGTGAAACACCCTGTATACATCCCCTGCACACGGCCGCCTATTCCGAGCCAGTTCCATCCTCGGTTTGAATTTGACCCTTAACAACCTTTGTAGGGCAGCGGAACACAAGTGTCCCACTTGATTCTAATGTCGGAAAAAGGAGAACGGTTCACCTGCGTGCTACACACTTTGCGTGCTGAGTACTGCCGAGCTATCAAACGAACCATTCAGCGTGCTTTTACCTTTCTCTAATAGGCCCACTTGATTTTTTTTTTTCTGTCGGTACAAGTGCGTGCGCGTACAGATTGGCAAGACCCAATTTGGCGGGGAAAAAATGTTTGAAAAACTGAGCGTTTAGGCCTTCCCTGTCTATCAACTGCCCCTCACAAAAATGGATATTGAATTTCTGATATCATTATGATACGATCATGGTGAGCCACCAGAATTTAACCACAAAGGCCACATCTGTTGTGTTTTTGCATCAGACCGAATGTGTTTTTGCACCAGACTGACATCATAAATTCTTGATATGTTTTTGCATGAACTTTCCTGATGGAGAAAAAAAAAATAGTTTTCCTGATGCATAAATGCATCGTAGCAGTATCTTCATCACGCAATGCCCGAGATATTTGTTTTGCTTTTGTTTGTTTTTTTTTTCAGTTTTTAGTGCAGTAATGATGCACGTCAATTAACAAAATTTTGCAGTTAAATCTCTCGATTTGCACCTGCCGGAGATTGCATATACGCCGCCAAAATTCATTTAGAAAACTCTGCTTTTAACAGTTCTCCACTAGCACTTGTTGGGGCGCATCTTATTCGGAGTATTTTATTTATTTTTTATTTATTTACACATACTGCAGTCATAGAGACCAAGCAGGGGGGCAACATTCAAAAAGCAAAAATAATATCAAACACTACGCAAATCCAGCGTTCCGGCAACAATAAAAGAAGAAAACCAAACAGAGGGCAATGATATTGTTAAGTTTACACATACAATAAGACACTCTTTTCAAAAGCAGCGGCATCCTGAGCCGAAAAGACATTTGCTGGCAGTGAGTTCCATGTTGTGATTGTTCGGGGAAAAAATGAGTTTTTGAACGTATTTGTGCGTGCAAAGTACGGGGTAAGGTTATGGTTGTGGCTATTGCGTGTCTGCCGTGTAGAACGGGGGGATATATAGGGAGCAGGATTAATATTAAATTGACTAGAGTAAAATGAGTACAAAAATTTAAGCCTTGCGAGTGCTCTCCTTCTTTCTAGAGTGGATATGTTCTTCGTAGACATCAGTATAGTATAAGCATGAGCCCGCGCTCTTAAGGTGTACAGATCAAGTGAGTGTACCAGTGCGGCATGTATTTCCAGATATTGCTATGCCCTATTCTCGATCTGGTTGTTACTTGCTCCTTTCAGGTGGTCGATGGAAGCTGCTAGTAACGATTGGCAGATTCTTCTGGTCCTGGACTGCTCCACGTTTCAGCGAAGGTAGGACATAATATAGTTTAGAGGATGTTTACATTAAGTGTAAGCTTAGAGCGTCGCCGCAGATGTTTCTGTATGATGTTAAGGAGCCGTTAGAAAAAATGGCATTCAAGGCTTTTGTTTTTCTTTTTGGCTATAATATTAGTTTGAATGCATCATAAACCATTCAGAAATGCATCATGAATTCAACATTTATGCATAAGAAATTAATCAAAATCTCAACGGAAAAATATACGACATATTAATCAGAAACTCGGTGGCCATTATTGACCAGCAATGCATCAGACACTCAACTCGGAAGTCATCAGAAGTAATTGATGAGTGTGATGTCTGAAATCACTGACTCTTCATCAGAAACTCGTCACAAATTTTCGTAAGAGAAGGCTGCGTTGTCATCGTGTAATGTCAACCATGTCGCGAGCGCAAAGATGATCCCAAAACAAACCGCGGCAACGCCCTCTGCGCGGCGCGGGTGTCGGCAGTTAACTTACATCATATGGCTGCGGCAGTCAAAACTTCGCCAGCGAGAGACGGCAACGTCCGTGACAAAGGGTTTTCGACGACAGCTGCACGCAGTGTGCGCGCGAATTACAACCGCAGCCCTACGAAGCGCGTCAATGTACGGCCTGCGAAGAACGGCCCTACCTTACTAATTGCGTGGTAAAATACATGGCTCGCATTAGACGACACGCACGCGCGCCCCTTGCGTCAACGACGAATGCTCCCCTTTCGACAGAAAACTGCGCCATTCGAATGATTCACAAGCGCGGTATACCCAGCCAAAACAGGGCTGATCCCTCCGTCAACAACGGCGGAGCATTGCGGCGTTGGTGTGCGCCGGGCAGCCCTCGTCCGACCCGCGGGCGATATTGGAGGGGGGCTAGCGAGGCCGAAGTGCGCTTAACGGCCCAGCGGGGAGACCACAGCGAAACCCAGGGCCAAACATGCCCGCGCCATTCAGGCGCGCCCGCTATTTGCGTCATCGAGCGGCGCCACGCGTTCAGAGGCGAAATTGGAAGCTTCCGCCCCATCGCGTCGTTCACTGTCGAATGCGACCGGGCACTCGACAGCCGCCGCGACCGTCGACGCAAACGCCGCCCAAAGGGGCGGCAATGCGCATCGGAGCAGCGATATCCGAGGGAGGATGCTCGGCGCCTCGCATACAGCTAATTGCGGGTTTTCGTCGCCCGGCACACGAACGCGCGCTCCGGGACGCCCGCCCCGCTTAGAGGGCTTCGACGTGGCTGCGGAGGCAGAAACAGACCGAAAGGGTGATGCCGAGGCAGAGTCCATCGCTGCGATGCCTACAGCACGCGCCGCTGTCCACGGGAGTTTCCGGAAAGCCATGAAAAAGTACGGCATTCGCAGGCATAGGAATCGCAGGGTGCACCATGCGTGCGCGCGCACCAGCGCGCAAAAGAAGCTAGGTTACGCAATTTCTTCGTCACTTTGTGTTCCCGAAAACTTCCGCGAGCAACCGGCTACTCACGAGCATCCACGCGATTACATAGAAGCGGCACAAGGCGACGTTCAGCGAGCGGATTTTCGCATTCCTTGCAATAGCACTTGCAAAGTGCATGTCCTGAGCACCGCCCCCTGTAGCCCAATCGCTGCAGAACTTCGCAAAGACAGCAAGGGGGCAGTTCTTGCACAGGAAAGACTAGGTTTCGGCTACGAATAAACACGGCAAAAAAGAATGCGAAAAAAAAAACTGCACAACAAAGACCCAAACCCCCTCCTAGTGATTGTAAACAAAGCCCGAACTTGTTCAACAAAACAGCCGTTTCTTTGCATCGATTTCCGCACTGCCACTGCGTACTGAACACCAGGCCGGCTGTTTATGCGGCAACTTACGGACTTGGGAATGCAAAACAGTATTTCCCGTAAAGTTTCTCTACCCCTGCGCGGGACGGCGCCAGGTCAACGCTGCCGGCGCGCAAAGCCGGGGCTGAGAGGCGGCGCATATGCAGGCTGCGTAGGCTCTTCAAAACAGAGGCCGTCCGAAGGAGTGGCGCGGAGGAATCAACTAACGGCAGCCGCCGAGCAAGATCCGCACTCCATTATCTTCCTCAGCCGCGTAAATGAACCCCGCCGAGCAGAGACCACGGCGAACACAGCGACGGCAAAACGGGGAGAGGAAGCGGCCGGGAGCAAATAAACAAGCGGCCGCCGAGTGCCTGCGGCGGTGAAACTACTCAGCCCGGGGCCGCCTTCGATCCGCGGGAAACAAAGACAAATCACAGACGCACGTACCCTGGCCGCCGGCGTGAAAGCCCGGCGGAAGCCGTCGAACACATCGGCGCTGCCTCGGAAGGGCGGCGGTCAGCTGCCGCCCCCGGGCAGAGAGGTGCGAGGCTCTCCCCAACGGCCACGCCGCGGACAAGGCAACGAAAACTGCATGCCCGACTGTGCCACACATTAGTCGTCCGAGCACGCGACAGACCCAGCGATGCACCGGAGGCATATTTTCGCTAGCCCAGCGCCGCACGCTGGGCTTTCCACCCAATGTAAACTGGCCCGAATAGCGCTGCGCGAATAAAAACAAAGTAGGCTACTCATTTCAAAGAAAAATACGCCAAAAAACCTACAGGTTACAATGCTCCCAAAGAACCACGGATTCCAAAAGTATTTGTGTACCCCACCTAGCGTTCTTCAAGTGTTCACTGCAAGGCACAGCTGTGTGCTCCACCGCACCAACCGAGCGCGGCGGTTCAACACCTTCCGCGTGTCCCGACCGACTGCGATAATTCCTTTCCCTTAACCCGCCTTCATCTGGACAAGGGCAGCGCTAACCCCACTGGTGTTCGGATGCACTGCACAAAAATTGTAGCTCATCACGTTGGGAGTAGACGCAGGCGAGAGTGCATTAATTTCTATGACGGCTCCCTCCCGAAGACGTTCGTTTCTAAAGTGAAACGCGTTCTTCCGCTGGTTCGACGCGTTGAGTGGCAGTGCTCAAGTTTAGCCGGGAGTCGTTCAAAGACGTCAGTTCGAACACGCACAACGGATCTACGGCACAAATTGTTGGGGGTGACGCGGCTTTCAGCACAATACTTTCTCATTTCGTGATGAATTTAGATGACCATTTATGTGCACAGTAGTGCTCTAAACACTAAGGGACATAAAATTTCAGCACTGTGTCTAAATAACTTTAGTTTCTATTATTTTTTGTTCTCTTCTTAACAAGCCTTCAAACTCAACAAAATGTGGTGCATGACTGGTTCAACCTTCAGCGGATTTCTGAATTTGTGCTACATGGCCTGGCAATATTAGATTTTTCTTTTCCACAACACTTTTCAGTAATATTATGTGGTCTAGCTGCCATAGGCATGTGTAGATTTTCAACAAAATATCATAGCAAGAATTCACAACTTAAAAAAACCAAGATTATCATTGCACTTAGTTTGCTTCTGGAAGTGCAACAAAATAAACGGAGTCAGACAAAAAAAAAACTGACGATCGATTTGCGTGGTTAGGCCAAATGCGAATTACGTGCTCTGGCACTTCGGTTTTCACTTCGGTTCCGGTATTCGGATAAACTGTTTTCACGGATGACAGTCGATCGGATAACGATAATGGGTTCGTATGCCCACATACGCGGAACCGGCCATTCTCTACATTACATTCATACGTCCCTGGAAGTGCTCATACCACTCCTGGCAAGTGGTGCAACTGTTAAGCGATGCGCCACAGCCCCGCGATGGCAAGTGCTGCCACCGGTGGGGCTTGTGTGACCCAGGTTGCCGTTATCGAGCAACCGCTCGCGGCCAATCATTAACTGAACTTCCACCTGCCGCGGGGCGCAGTTTGCACGGTGAGCAGCATTATATTGTATAAATAGGGCAGAAAAAGTTCCTAGGGCTAGGTTGGCGATACCCTTGAAGAAAACAGACATGGTGAAGAAACACTACTTTTCTTGAAGAAACCGGCCTTCAGATGAAGGCCCGTCCCCGGACGAAACGTCTAGTGTTTCTTCACCACGTCTGTTTTTTTCAAGTGTGTGTGTGTACACGCACGCACGCACGCACGCACACACACGCACGCACACACGCACACACGCACACACACACACACACACACGAACGCGCACGCACACACACACACACACACACACACGAACGCACGCACGCACGCACACGCACGCACGCACGCACGCACGCACACACACATATGAGCGCACCAAAATTTGCGCCCGTGAATGGTGGGGTGACAATATCAGACAATTTACACGATAGCAACCAACGTCTAACATATTAAGCGACAATTTGTTCGCAGAGAAAAAATTACTGAACTGATTTCTGCGCTGCGTGAAGCTATCGACGATTATATGTTTTTATAAGAAAATGAGACGATCAGTGACGGGCACTCCCGCAGTTCTTCCAGAATATAGAGACGACACAACATCCCGCCAAAGGCCCCGGAAGCAAATTACGTCAATGTGTTCAGCATAAATTTCACATCCAATGACGGCTACTGGACACGCAGACCGGTGGCGACGTCGCACGGTGAAGCCACCGAGACAGGGAAAAAAAAAAAAAAGCGTCGCCGCATGCAACGAGAGCGGAACGGCGCCCACGCGGCCTCCGGGCGGAAGACGGGCCACGCTCGTGATGCAGGATTCACGCTGCCGCGGTCACGCAAGCCGAGACGTCGCTCGAGCAGCGGCTGCGTTGTGCAACCGGGCTGCTGTCCCAGCCGCCTTGACCACGAGCGCCTCTCGCCAAGCGCCGCAATGACGGTAGACGAAGGACGGATTACGCTAAGGCTTGTCTGGAGCGTGTACAGTCGCAAGCAGGCTTGCCTGGAGCGCCTCAGCGGTGTTCTGCGAAGCACGATATTTTTAAGTGTATGCTGGTTGTCACAAACGGTGCTACTGTCGGCTACAACTCAAGGGCGAAGCGGCAATGCCCCTCCAGCCAATGGCCTCGACCAATTTTTATAACGCCGCGGTTAATCACACTAAACCGCGGTTAATTCTTTCATCCACCACTCCCAGCGATATCCCGCTAGCAGGACCAAGGGGATTAACCACGACGTCGTGAGAATGAGTCGACGCCATTGGCTGGAGGGCCTCTTTTAAGGGGGCGTTTGCCGCTTCGCTACAGCTCGAGTGCAGCCGCACAGTCGTATAATAAGCAGCCCAGCCACAACCACCGTGCCATTAAACTTTGTTTCACAGCACGCCTCTAGTACTCGAGAGACGCCTGTTCACATATCCGTATATAGCGGGTCTTTGAATACCGTGCAGTACCCACCGCGAGCCTCCACTCCTCTCAAGAATTGTCAAGTTGCATTATTTCAAGTCTGCGCCGGCTAAGAGCGTCTGTCATCGGCGCGCAGAAAGTCCAAGAAAACGGAAACAGCCAAAGCAAATCACGCCCGCCAATCGAAAGAAGTCGACGCTCTCGTGTGTTTCCTTCGCGGCTGCCTTTACCGCGACCTAAACTGTGCTTCATTTGCTGTATGCGCCTGCAAGCAGGGCGGGCGGATAAGCGGTACCTGTACGTTGTAGCGCCTCAATGCGAAGCAACGCACGGCAACATTGTTTTGCTCAGACCGACGAGGCTTGCAGACAGGACCACCGCTCAATGCGTTTCATTTTTTGTAGTAAGAACATGTATAGGGGCGGTTTTTGTTCAAGCCCCTCTCTTTCCTTTTCAGAAACAATGCGCTCGCTCTGCACGGAGTGAACACGGCGTCGATTAGATTCAAAGGGGCACGGAAAGATGAATGGTTCCACCGAGGCTCGACAATTTCCTTCCTCGTCGCGGCCGAACGCGCGACGAAAAGTGAAGAGCCGAAACACGAATGGCGCTCAGCGCAATGCAAATACCGTGATTCCCCCGGGGGGGGGGGGGGGGGGGGGGACGAATAAAGCGACCGCAAGAAAAACAAAGGCAGCGCATGCGGCATGAATTACGCTTGAAAGGAGCTGCATGGACAGCACAGCAGCGCGTGAAACGGGGCGAATGGGCGCCAGAAGCAGGGGCCTGGTTCCGGCGTGGCCACGGGGTGCGCGCCGCAGGGACGGGTCATTGGCTCGGATTCCACGCATCGTCCACCCATCCTGCGCTAAATCCTGCTTCCTCCTGCGCGACGAAAATATCGCGCGCGCGCAGCGGAACCGCGCCGGTGCCCGAAGGTCCGCTGCGGGAGGAGGAAGTGTCGCGCAAGGCGCACCGGTCGGGAACCGGGCAGCAGGATGTGCCGCAAGGTCGAATGATCCACTTATGCGATTAGGCACGCCGCGCGAGCAGGCGCCACGCCGAAAACGCCCGGCGGCCGCGCGCAATCCTGGGCGCTAAGCGGCCGAGACGGCCCGAAGCGCGCCACCGCGGCGGCGGAGTAATACTCTGCGGTGCAAGGGATCCAAAACGCCCGGGGGATTAACTTGGCCGGCCTTTCGGAATTAAATGCACCACTGAACAGCTCCTCGTGAGACGCGCACGGCATATGCCACAGTCCCCAGAAAGGGGGAGAAATTACTCAAATTACGAACAATGATTGAACCTCCAATAAGCAGTACCTGGCGGCCAATAGAATCCAGACGCGTGAACTGTCAACTGTATAAAGCGGCAAATGCATCAGAGCTACTCAACTTTGTTGAAATGTCGCCAGTAAGACACGACTGAAAAAATGCAAGACGCTTCATGTCAATAAACCGGGCAATAGTCAAGAGGCACAAGAGAACCTGTTGAAGTTATCTATTCAAGTTCTATTCGGGATGTAACGACGGCGTAGGCAACTTTACGGCGGCATTTTCATGCAAACACGAAACTGCTGCACATCAACATCTCGCACTACCCTCCGCTATGGCACAGTGGTTTTGCCGTTCGACTGCTGATCACCACGTCGCGGGATCGAACCCCACTTTGATGGAGACGAAAGGCGAAAACGTCAGTGTGCCGGGCGATGTGAGCGAACGACAAAGAACCGCAGGTGGTTTAAATTAACCTCGAACCCTCCACTACGGCGTCCCACATAGCTCGTGTGTTTCGGTACGTTAACTGCAGCTGGCCTCCCAACCACCCCAACTGTACAGTATCGGTCAAAAAGTCTTAAGCCCAACGGCTTTTCGCTTCAGCCGCGTAACAGAGCCATTATACAGCACTGTTAAAGACCGAATGACCTTGAAATGCTAGCAGAAGGTGTCGTCGTGCGGTAAAGAAGCTTCCTGCTAGACTTGTGTTTCGAATGGTCCGCTACACGGAGCATTATATAGGAACAATCATTTCGCTGCAGCTGAACGCTGTGGCCTGAGACTTCTGACCAAGACTGTACATTACTGTATTGTGAACTGACCTGGCCCTTACTGTCTTTTGTTTCCGTTTTTCCCAAGCAAAGACATGATGCTCTGCGCAACTGCGGGGGCTGTTTCCCGCCTGGCTCATTCATGCGTGGTGTGGCTCCCATTACACAGTGTCTGCTCACTTATTGCCGTCAATTTCTTCGCGCGCAGGCACGCGCTGCCTCACATCGCGACCTTGAGAGACGGACATTAAAACACAGCGTCGAATTCCCCTGCAGCCCGCAGCCCGCCGCGGAAGGCGACGCTTCACGGAAATGAATTTAATTTTGTGCGCAAGTATTTTCCCGAAACTAACAGGGTCCAACGACGCCTCGACTCACCGAGGAAGGCGCCGAAAGTAAAAATTCCAACGCCTCACTTCGGGCCTGGTGAGCTGCGGACTCGAGGTGCGTAAAGAAAAACGAAACAGCGGCAAGCCAGCGCCGAGCTAACGGGGCTGCTACAGGCGGAAGCAAATTATTTGCCGCTTACGGGCGCTCAAAAGGTCCACTCAGACGCGAATAATAAAGACGGCTCCCCGGGAGAAGGAAGGAAGGAGAGGCCCCTTTAACGAGGTTTCGAACCTCGCGCGCCTGCGCTCTCTACGGGCGAACCGACCGAAAACAGCGCGCGCCATAAAAAGCGCTAAGGTGGCGAAGAAACTGAAAAGGGGGAACGTCACGGAGGGTCGAAGAAGCTCTCTCTTCTGCTCGCTCCAAGAATACACACAGACAAACGCGCGACTGGAACTCCACAGAACAAAAGGGGCGCCGAGGATGAAATACGCGCTCATCCGAGCGGCGACACCAATTGTAAAGGGGTCGTTGGAACGAAACTGCTTTGTCATTTCGGAAAGCGCCGTCACCCCGCCCACGTCGGACCGCACGCGCGCAGCGAGAGGAAGAAAAAGACGCGCCCTTCGAACATCAACGCCGAGCGGGCGCGCGCGGCGGCTCTTTTCACGCAAGCCGGCGCGACGGTCATTTCGACGCAGTCCTCTTCCTCTAGGCGCATCGCCGACGCGAAAGGCGCGCGCAGCCAGGGGAGGCAGTTTGCCTCAGAGGCGTGAAGAGGCCCCAACGGCCGATCGGGGCCTCGCCGATGTCGTGAAGCGAAGTCGCCGCAACCGGCGTGCACCTGGGCTGTGCAACACCTGTAAGCACGTTCAGTTGCGAAGAAGGCCGCTGGGCGGGGAAAAGAGAAGCTCCAGAGTTCGCACTGAGACTGTCCCTCGATATTTAAAGCCAGAGATGGTTCTAGGTCATATTAGCACTGGAGCAAGCGTCGCCCCATTAGGTTTGGTATGCTTAGCGCAAAAGTGCGCTGAAAAATCTTGACACTGCGCTTTATGGCAGCTTGCACTATTCTACTCGATGGCGACTTGATGCAATGTCGATCTCGAGTACAACGCCACTAAAGGTTCAGCGTTCACCTTTCTAAAGGCGCAGGAATGTTAGGTAAATATACCGCTTTATCCGTTACTTTTGTGCGCGCTGAAATTTTATAGCGTGTGGTAGTTAGTAAGCGAGGGGAGGGGGGGGGGGGATGTTTTTGAACCAGCACTTATAAAAATAGTCTGTAGACTATAGTGAAAATGACATCTCCGCACCGGGGTAGGGGTCACCCTATCCGGTTTAGTCTGCTTGGCACGAGATAGTACTGCAACATTCTTCGCTTCCGAGATAGCGTTGTGTCCGGTGAACACGGAAGACATTTCTTAGCCGCAAGGTGACGCTGTTAAACGTCAGTTGACGTTTAAGCACTCGTGAATTTTTCGTTTTTCACCTTTTGGGGGGAGCAAGACGTCGTCGAAGCAACGATGCGCGCAATTTTTTGAACAGAGCACACGCAATCACAAATTGAGGCGATATCACACAAGGCACCAAGCTTGCCGCTCGAGTAAACACTGCTAGACAGAGAAAAAATTCAGCAACGCAAAGAATGCCTGCATTCGAAGTAACCAGCGTAAATGACCGTGCAAAAGCGAAATAAATCCCTCAGCAGCAAAGAGGCCAGGCGCACTTGTTTTGCGCGGACGTAAGCAGCGGTCGGGCTGCCGGAGATTGCACTTAACAGAATCACTGCGCCATCGGCCAGCTCTGCGATTTACTGGCTGCACGGGGGGCTACCTCGGCCACATCACGATGCAGCAGCGGACTCAGCAGCCCCTCAGCGGCGCCGGAGGCGGGGGGCTCCGCTAATGCGGCCAATCGGGACACGGCGCCCCGCGTGTACAGGCGCCGGCTCTCCGAAAGACAATGGACGCGCCATGGGCCACACGAAGCCGAGTGGCGACGCGCGCACAGCGGCCGTAAATCAGTGCCAATGATCGTCCGCCGGTCGGGATGGCGCGCCCAGACTCCCGGGGACGCGCTAATTATCGCACCGTCATTGCCGACCGAGTCACGGCTATATAGGGAACCGCGTTAGCGCCGACACGAAGGGCGCGCCCTCGCCGCCCCAGCTCCTACACGACGCTGGCCCTTTCCCACACGTGCAGCGGCAGCAGCAAACGAGCTGTGCGCCAGTGCCCCTGAGCCGTCGGCAATGACCTTGTCTCTTTCAGCTTGACAACTTTGCCACATAGAACTTTTTATGCGAAACGATACAGCCGGGGCTGGTCATACTTCATCGGAGAGCGCCTGCGGGCGTACGCAGATATGGTCTTCAAAACGCGGCATCGCACACTAAGCGCATCCTGAAGGCCACGCTTCTTCAAGAACCTTTAGGAACGTCTGTGCTGACCTCATCCTACATAGGCAAACCGCCGATGTGGCTCAGAGGCTTTGGCGCTCGGCTGCCGATCCCAAAGTCGCGGGATAGCAACATGGGCGCGGCCGCTGCATTTCGGTGCAGGCGATATGCAAAGACGGCCGTGCACCGTGCGATGTCATACTGGTGTGGCACCACAGGGACAGGGACAGAGTGACAACAACACAAGTGCTCACTAACAACTGACAAAGTTTATTAAAAGCACAAAAAATATATAGACGAAACCTATGGTTACATGCACAGTCATAACATGGTTACAAAGGTTACAAGTAGAAAACGCGTTAAATCACAACGAATCTATCTATTATCATGGTTTAGTGTTCTTTGAAGATAATCAACCTCGGCGTCAAACAGTAGCAAGGATGGCAAACTCACGCATACATCTGCCGACTTTTTTATGCGGAAGGCCTCCATAATCTCCCGGGAAGTCTTATCTTTATGCTTCCAGAGAACGCGCGTTTCCTTGAACAATGGGGCACACTTGTGGCTTTTTACATGCTTAGCCAGGTGCGTCCCCGAACTCCCGTCAAGGGACCTGGCATGCTCCTGGAGGCGTACATTCAGACAGCGTCCAGTCTGCCCCGTGTAGTGTCGACCGCATGTTAGGGGAATGGAATAGACCACACCGCAAGCACAGTCCACAAAAGGGTTGGAGTGCTTCACCCCACAAGCGTTCCTTCTCTCCCGCGGTGCGTCACACCTCTCAATGGCGGCACATATCCGCCCTACCTTATTCTTGGCTGAAAACACCAAGTCCACCTCATAACGGCGAGCCACCTTTTTAAGGCTATGAGACACACCATGTATGTAAGGGATGCAGGCGAGCTTTTTCCTTCCCTCTGTGCTCTCTTTATGCGACCTAGTTCCCTTTGCAGTCTGTTTCTGTACCGTAAAGATCCGGTGCGACACCGAAGCCAGCACAGAGGCCGGGAACCCCGCGTTTTTTAGTCTGGCCACCTGATCAGCGAACGCTTTGTCCATCCGATGGAAACAGGACTTTGTGAAAGCCGAATTTAATGCATTACACGCAATGCCATTCTTAATCAACTTCGAATGGCCGGAAGAAAAATTCAACAAGGGTTTCTTTGACCTTGGTGAAAACGACCATTCCATTCCCCTAACATGCGGTCGACACTACACGGGGCAGACTGGACGCTGTCTGAATGTACGCCTCCAGGAGCATGCCAGGTCCCTTGACGGGAGTTCGGGGACGCACCTGGCTAAGCATGTAAAAAGCCACAAGTGTGCCCCATTGTTCAAGGAAACGCGCGTTCTCTGGAAGCATAAAGATAAGACTTCCCGGGAGATTATGGAGGCCTTCCGCATAAAAAAGTCGGCAGATGTATGCGTGAGTTTGCCATCCTTGCTACTGCTTGACGCCGAGGTTGATTATCTTCAAAGAACACTAAACCATGATAATAGATAGATTCGTTGTGATTTAACGCGTTTTCTACTTGTAACCCTTGTAACCATGTTATGACTGTGCATGTAACCATAGGTTTCGTCTATATATTTTTTGTGCTTTTAATAAACTTTGTCAGTTGTTAGTGAGCACTTGTGTTGTTGTCACTCTGTCCCTGTCCCTGTGGTGCCACACCAGTATGAATTCGTACCAACTCGCCCAATTTTCAACCCTTTTCACCGTGCGATGTAAGCGCACGTTAAAGATCCCCAAGGTGGCCTAAATTAATCCGGAGCCCTCCACTATACTGCGTCCTCATCGCACATGTGTCGCTTCGGGGCGTTAAACACTTCACGTAAAGACGCGCAGTCGACCAGAAATAAAACTCAAGACGCACAACAGTATCCGAAGGCCTGCATCAGGCACTGCGGTTTACCGAAGGCTCCCTCCGATGCATTCTAGACCACAATGTTCAAGAAGAGAACGATGCGGGCATTTTGTCGCGACCACGCCAGCGGGCCGCTGCGGGGCAAGGGGCGGGAGTTGCTCGTAGGGGGTGGTATATGATTGTGAGCATGCACAGCCATTTAGAACTTGTTGCTGGGCTAGTTAAGTTATCACGTGAATTTTGATCACAGGAAAGCGCAACATAAACCGGGCACGAGAAAGGTGGACAGGACGACGCAACTGGTTCCTATATTGGACGACACAGACTTTATACAGGCACATCGCCATACCACCTGTCAGCAAACGTCAGATTTAAGCTGCCATAAAAACGATGAGAAAACACGCTTAAAAAATGCATCTAAAAGAGATAAAAGTGACCGAGGAATCGAAAAAATAATCGGCAAAGATGACACGTGGTGTAGAAGGCCAGAGTAACTGAAAGAATGGTATCTGACAGGACGAAAACGGAATTCAAATGCATTAAAAAGGAAAAAAAAAAAAGCTCGGCAAAACACATGCGACAAAATGGCTTCTTGCAACGTGCCCTTCAGTCAACATCACAAAACGCACCCGCACACGCGATCCTAACTCAGGGGAACCTTCTTAAAAAGTCTTCTTCGGGCTTGTACAAAAATAAGAATGCATCGCTAACGCAATTAAGGCCCTTTTTCTGATCAAATCATGCCCAGAAAGCATTTTTATCTCACGAATCGGCGCAGTCGAAGAGATTGAGGCGAGCCATCGCCACGTCAGGTCTACGTGCCGCCGTTGTGAAGTCCTGCTGTCATAACATGCAAATGAGCTTCCATTCGCACTTGGTGAGGCTTCTTAAATGCAAGGCTTCCCTCAGTCTGTTCTGACGGGTGTAGTGGAGCCCCTTCTTAAGAGCACGAAAGGCATAAAACGTAAACATTTCAGTCTCGATGATGAAAGAATCGGACCAGAAGTGATTCGATCCCTACCCCACCGGCTTGCTCATAACCTAAAAAAAAAAAAAAAGGTTTCTTTGTTTTTTTGTTGCTTTTTGGAGGGGGGGGGGGGGGGGGGTTAGCGTCCCAAAGCGACTCAGGCTATGAGAGACGCCGTAGTGAACGTCTCCGGAAATTTCAACGCGGCGGTCGAATTTCGATGGAGGCGAAATTCCAGAGGCCCGTGTACTGTGCGATTTCCGAAGCCCTTCACTGGCTTCAAAGTATAAAGTTCCAGTAGTTCTTCCTGCTCCCTGTAAACAGGCCGCGTTGTGTCCGCGCATAAATGCCGAAAGAACAAGAGACAAAACCTGCGGAACCAAACATTCCCGTAGGTTCGTGGATTGCAATGAAGGGGTTATTTATCAGATCACCCTCACATGTGGTAGGGCATTTATTGGTCAAATGGGACGTTGTTTAAATGAAGGGTTGAGGGAACATGAACGCTCGATGGCGAATGGACGAGTTCGAATCTGCCGCTTCATTGCAAGGGCTGTGAACAACGCTCGACCAGGCCTATTTTTGAGGAAACAGTTGTCTTAGGTAGACGTGGACGTGTTGCCCGTGAACTGAAGGAAGCTCACTTTATCAGAAAAAAAGTGCGTTAACTGCGTTAGCGATGCATTCGTGTTTTTGTACAAGCCTGAAGAAGACTAAGAACATTCCCTTCAGTTAGGACCACGTGTATGGGTGCCTTTTTTGATGTTAAGTGCACACGGCAAGAAGCCATTTCCGAAGGTCTTATGATGTCGCATGTGTTTTGCCGTGTTTTTTTTTTTTTTTGCCTTTTTAATGCATCCTGTCAGATACCATTCTTCCATGTTACTTTGGCCCTCTACACCACGTGTGATCTTTGCCGATTCTTTTTTCGATTGTTCGGTCATTTTTATCTCTTTTAGATACCTTTTTTTTTTTTAACGTGTTTTCCCATATCATTTTCATGGCCGCTTACTGAATTCTGAACGTTTGCTGCAGATGACAGCAGCAAACCTTCCTCACGCCCGTTTTACGTTGTTGCGCCTTCTTACGACCAAAAAGCACAGCCACCCAGGCATATCTCACCACTCTTCACCGCCAGGGCACTCAGCACTGCCTGTCGCCGCTGTCACTCGCCCTCAATTAAGCCGTTACTGGGCTACGCTCCACTGCGAGTCTCCCGTGCACTGCGCCGCCTGTGTCCGGGAGCCCAAGGAGCTCGGAACTGCCGGGGCTGTAAAGCGAACGAATGAGAACGCCAGCAACCGTCGGGCAGCAATAAGCAGCCCACTCCGGCCCGCGTGACTGACAGGTACGCGCCACAGCTGCGGCAGCACTCGATTCGCTAGTTGCCGTGCGCTACCATCCACCCTCCCGCACTGGAGGAAAAAATCAGCACCTGTGAGGTGATTGGCGATTTAGCGGCAGCGATGGTCAACGACTGGGGACGATAGCAAAACAGGGAGACGCGCTCCATATCAGTCGGATGTTGCTCGCTTGCTCCGAAACGCGCCAACCCTAGACGAGACCGAAGCGCTACGCACTTTCAGTCGACGGGAGACGTGCGAGGCGAAACGAGCCCAAGGTGCCTTCCAGGCGCAGCCGCAGTTAATCCTTCGAGAAAGGCGCACTCAGCGACAACGAAACATGACTGCGGCACAGATGACCACATTCGACTTTTTCAGCGCTCTCCCAAAGCCACATTTGGACACGCACGAAACGAGAAATAGTTACGCTCCAAAGCAGCACCGGCAACGGCACCGCAAAGAGTCTGCACTATAGTTGCATCTTTGCGCTTCGCCCACATAAGATTTCGAGCTGCGAGTGAACCAGTGACCTCGTAAACAGCCCGGCCTTCGGCATGCGCCCCGGAAGGCGGCACTTCTGCTCCCCTTTTAAGACGCACAGAAAACCGACGCTCGCTGTTATCGAATCTCCGTGCCCTAGACCTGCGTAAGCCGCACCCGGCGAGCGGTAACCAAAACCACCTGGCTGGAACAGCTCTTTTCTCATGGGCCGAACGGGAGCCTAAGCCGGAACAAAGGACGGACAAAAAGGCCTTCGATTACGCAGTCCGCTCACGTGCAACCGACCAAGGCGAACGATAACATCGGGCGCTTACTATAGCGAGAAACGCGCGTCCCTGCCACATTTTTCTGCAGGGCACCTTGATCCTAACGTCGCCCTCCTTGAGGCGCTGCTACAAACCAATGCCACTAAGTGAACCCGCTCACTGTATCTCCGCCAACACACAGGTTTGTATATTCCCCGTCCAGACACGACCAGCCAGGCATTACAAGCCGGCGTTCCTGTGACGCAACGAATTAATTCTTTCAGTCTCTTCACGAATGCACTCGCTAACGAGAGAACGAAATGACGTCCGTAGTGAGAAGACACTTCGCTTCTAGGGTCTGTTCTTCCAGCCGTCCGTTGAAGGTTACATTAATTGTCGGCGTCCTGCAGCGGTGGCTACTAGACAAAAAAAAAAAAAAAAGCTGTTCCAACTGTTAGGTTCTGCGAACATTTTCAGACCGTTCGGACAGTTCACGTACCACTTGGCAGAGTGGCCGCGCCCTCAAAATTTTGTTTCCGTTCAGGCGCAGTGAGTTCGGAAGCTATTGACTGCCCTTTCTGTTTCGCCTTTCGGGTCAGCCGAAGGAGAAGCACAAAAGGCACCCATTTTTTTTTTTTTCTTTTCAACGTCAGCCGGACCATTTTATGCCTTCAACAAAAATAGCCGATTTTAAGTGCAACTTTGCCTCTCAAGATTTCCAGAGTTTCCAAGGTACCCCAGCCACCTGAAATGAACCGACAGACATCGTTCAGGTATTCGTTTAGTGCGATCACTCGTGACGCAGAACAACTGGCGCTGTACCCTGCATCTCTGATACTGGAGCTGCGCTCCCGACAGCGCATTCCCTTCGCAGCAGGAAGCGACTCAGCGCTCGTCGCTGCGCCGAATATAACCCGTACCGAGCATTATAAGCGCGAGCCACACCTACTGTTCTACACCAAGGTCACAACATAGTATACAGCTAATATCCTGCTTTGCACATAACAATGCTGCTCGAAAGATTGCTTTTTGATTTTCAACTGCCGAGCTTGCAATACGTAAACAATTTTTCCCGTTACCTCCAGCACTTTCGAAAAACTTCCTGTCCTTCGGGGTATACACTGCTTGTCCGCGGCAACCAGCAATAAAAAGCAAGAAGCTTCTGCGTGCTGTGTGCGCCATGCAGGCAAACACAGTCGCGACGAACTCGCTAACGCATGCAGCTTCCTCCGCGACTGTACGGGCACAGCGCGACAGGGGCCGCAAGGCGGCGACGCCGACCTTATTCCGAAACACGTGAAAAAGACATACGCACGCTGAGCGAAATACCGCAGGCCGCCATTTCCGCGCTGCAGCATCGCCCGTAGAGCGTTTGAATTATGCAGGGGAGTTGGGCACAAACTTCCCGGAAATTTGTGGACCTGAAAAACGGCGCCCCACCGCGGTTGCTTCCCAAATAGCGTTCGCTCCAGCCCGCACCTCAGGGCCCGCCTCGGCCGAGCTGCCACAGGTGGTCTCGCCGGGAAGTGAGAGAGTGCCTTCTAGTAGAGCAGCCTATTGATTTTATGGTTTGTAGGGGTTTAAGGTCCCAAAGCGACTCGGACTATGAGGGACGCCGTAGTGAAGGGCTCCGGATATTTCCACCACCTGGGGTTCTTTAACATGCACTGACATCGCACAGCACACGGGCCTCTAGAATTTCGCCTCCATCGAACTTCGACCTCCGCGACCGGGATCGAGCCCGCGTCTTTCGGGTCAGCAGCCGAGCGCCATAACCATTGAGCCACCGCGGCGGCTCTCATGCTATTTTTGTTTCTTCAACCGAACGGTGGCTGTGACGTGTAGTTAGCAGTTAGGTCCCGTGAGGCACGAAAAAGCCTGCAATATATACGCTGATACGTAGCTTTAATGCACTACAACACTTAAATCGGAGTGCTTCATACGTCGTTTGGTGTCATTCCCACACCAAATGACGTATCAGCAGTTATATTTCGGTTTTTTTAGTGTCTCATGTGACCTAAAGGTAAACTACACGTCACAGCCATCGTTCGGTTGATGAAACCAAAGGTGTCAAGAAGAAATATCAATTACTTGCCGCCTGCCACGGTGGGCAGGTTGTGGTGACGTCACAAGGTCACGTTACAAGGTCACGTCACAAGGTCACGTGACCTAAGTGGCAGGTGGGCCACCTGTTTACCGCTCACAACGCCGCCGCCGCCGACGACGACGTCGGATTTTCAGCATAACGCTAACCGTGACGGATATGCATGCATAAAACGACTGTAATAAACTTCGTGCCATGTATCTACTATGCTTCATCCATTGCATGCAAGCACGTAGAATATAACTGACATACCACTTGAATCACATAGCAAAATCACGAATAACAAAGCACGAGCAGCGCGCCTAATTGCCTTTTTTTTCGTAACTGCGCAAATCGACGGTCAGCTTATCTCCACGCACAAACTCTCTTATACGACAACGATCGCCACCGAGCACAATGGTAACTAGTTCAGAAGCATCGTAATACGGCGAAATAACACCTGGACGAACATGAGCGGAGTCCCTGACTGCTTAAGTTGAAGTTTGCTGAATAAACATGAGCAGCCATTAACTTCTATATAAACCGAGGTGAATACCAAGTGCTAAGATTGCTCCTGAAGGCATTTATTTCACAGTATACCGAAAGTGATGAATGTGTATGAGCATGCACATAACACTTCTGATAAAACGCAGTAATTGTCTATTCAACTTTTGTATTCACCACTGGCACCGTCGTAAAGTAAAACAGTTCGTCCATACTTTTAGCGCCTTTTTCTTGTTCAATTACCTCGATGGAGGAAAATGATTTCAACTTGTATTATTCCATTACTGCCTATCTGCTGAAGCTTTCGTCATTCTCCTAAAAAAAAAAAAACTGGTCTTCCGTGACTTCTCTCTCAGGCAAAGTGCTTAAGCTACAAGCCAGCCATGTAGCCATCTGTAGAGTCCGCAGGCCAAAACTCCTGCACGTGTAACCGAAATGATGCATTACAACCTGGTCCCCAAAAAGTTCGTTGAAGCGAACGTTGCAGCGCGCAAGTGAAACGCATCAGATAAAATGCGGTCGCGGCAGAGGATTTGGCAAAAGCTCGTTCAAGTGGTATTTCACTGCCGTCACAAGCAGGAATAGATAGCCCAGAATTGATTGGCAATCGTACAGAGAGGTTAAGTGGAAAAAGCTTATGAACCCGTAAATTGGAAGCGCTTGCGCTTTTTTTTTTTTGTTGTTGTTGTTCAGCCTTGAAGAAAGGCGCGCCACGAGAAAACGCTCGACAAAAGACACGTCAAGTTGCATGCGCTCTGAGGAACGCGTAAGACTGATAGCATCCACGGGGCGGAGTTCAAGCGCGACTCAATAAATGAAGAAGCGCCGCGAGTCAGCAATAAACTCTTCTTAAAGCCCTCCGCGCATTTTGAAATCACTGCGTGGCCGCTTACAGCTGAAGTGGCACACAGATAGCCACTCCGGTATTTGTTCGAAGGCTACCGTTACGGCCCAAAACAGGGCAAGGGTGCAATTCAGACAAAAAAAAAAAAAAGAAGAAGAAAGAAGCATCAATGAGGTTCCTTGGTTGAGGAGGACTGTCCTGCGGCTCTCCTCATCTGTCACCCGCAACGGAGTCTTGTTACCACGAGACTGAGGAGCAAGCCAAGAACTCTCCACCGCATGCGCGTCTGTTCATGTGAGCGCGAGCAGGAGGAGGGAATGGGCGCGCTTCAGTACGCATATTTACGTTCTGTTCGCTCGCACGGTGACCTCTCGACGACACATATTGTAGAAAGGTAGAAAAGCGGACATGCTTTAGAAGGCTGTCTGTAGGGAGCCACTCCACGTGCTCCTCGGAACCCTGCCTCTACGCCCAGCGCTGTTCCTTGCCCACCTGTCAACACAGACTGCTGACTCTTTCGACACCCCCACATATAGACGGCAGCGGCCTGCCAGCAGGGCTGCTACTAACAAAGCTCAGAAGAGCCCAAGGAACATCGGAGCAGCGAAATAAACGCCCCGACTCATATCTGGGGCCACGATAGCCCTTTATCACGCGCCAAAATCTACAGGCAGTGTCGCCACGCTGCTCCGTTAACCCGTTCGCGATGGGCTGGCGTACAAGTGCGCAGCAAGGGCCAGACACGGATGCGTTGCGAACCTGTCAGTTGCGAAAGAAGGCGCCAGGCACACGCAGCAGCTCCCCGTTACTCAACCCCGAAGCCGGGCTCCGCTCGGGGAGAGACGCCGAAAAATGAAAAGCGCTCGAAACGAGTTGCAGTCAGTCCGACAACACAAATAGGGCCCAAACAAAGGAAACAAAGGAACGGGGGGGGGGGGGGGGGGCTATCTTGAGCGCACTATCTCTCTCTCCCCCAATCGCTTCCTCGGTCTTTTTGCTTGATTATCCCAGCTCGCGATGTACGTGGCGCGAAGAAAAACGGCGCGAGAAGACAACGGGGAACCGGCAGAAAGAAAAATGGCCGGCGAAAGAGACAAACCCCAGAGGAAGGCGTGCTCCTCGAAATTTCATCGAAGCAGCGAGCGCCCGCAGCCGCAACACGCGGGAGGGACGGCTGCCGTCCGCGCCGTGGCACACAGTAAACAAAGCGACGCACCGCTGCTCCGCACGCTTCGAGAGTTCGATTACACTGTCGCCGAAAGAGCGCCGAGCGAGCTGAAGCACGCAGCGTCGAGCTGCCGCACGAACGAGAGCAGCGTTGCCGCATGAGACGACGCACGCAGGACAGGCACGAGGAGCAAAGTTGGAAAGAGGATATACGAGGCCCGTTACAATGACTCACTGCAGTGATCCGCGCCAACAACACTCTAATCACGGCAGCCAGTTAATTGAAGCGACCACAGATTCGATACGTGAGCAAAACGAGAACTCCAGAAGCACGACCGGAGAGACAGGTGTACCACCTAGGGTGCGAGGTTCAAACCAGCGGTGACGTTAGAGAGCAGTGCCAGCAGCACGGGACAGAAGCCGTCATACATGGCTGCGTGTCGCTGTCGCCACCAGCGGCGCCAAGCGATGACTGTGCTCTAACGCGCGCACTTCCCGGAGGTCCGTCACACTTCGAGGCCAAAGCACCCGGAGAAGGTGCGCGCGCGCGAGCTCCACAGCCACATTCCTGCGACGGCGACAAGCTACTTGGGTGTAAGAGGCGAAATGAAATAGGTGCACGCAAGCATCTTTTCACACTAACAGTATACTGCATGAAATACGAGTGGATCTCTCCTTACTGAAGCCATTCATGCTTTGTTTCCCGAGCAGAAACGTGAGCATCGTTTGAGGGTAGATGTAACCTACGTTTACACGAGTGCGACGGTAGCGCATCGTGTTTCCTGGCATATCTGATTGAGCCGGTGCAACAACCACATCAGGCCTTCCGGACGGTGGCGCCAACGCCCAGTGCGCACAGCGCCTCAGAAGGGAAATAAAACGTATAGGACAGACAGCGCGTTACGTTGATGATGCGCTGCGCGGGCACCGTATAATCTCTCCCATCAGGCACGACAGGCACCTTGCCGCTGTGTCTGCACTGTAATTGCCCGTCCATTCCTCGCTTTGAAAAACGTAACACAAACGAGAGATTTTTTTTCAGGCTCAGAAGGACAATGAATAATCTTGAAACTACTCTGACAGTAAAAACTGTATAGTCTCCTGCGAAGGCGCTATACTTTTGCAGACGCGGAAGCATGATCCTGAACAGAATTCAGTCACAAGTCCAATGTCCGTCTTACCAACTCTCTCTCTCATCCAAGCAGGTGCCGTCTCACTGACGTTCTCGAATACCAGCTATATGCTCCAAGCAGAAGAGCTAAGCAAGGACCTCGAATTTTCTTTGCACCTGAGCGTACGTTCATCCAGATATGCCAGGCTGTGCGCATGCGAACAATATGGCAGGCAGGTGGCGCCACCTGTTTCCTCCCGAACAACCCGTCAGAACGCGGTGCAACTAATTTCTCATTCTACGATTTCACGGTAAACGCCCCATCGAGACGGTAAGAGTGTGGGCAGGCGGCGCGTGTGTACAACCTTACGTCTGCGAGGCGTAACTGTGCCCTGAATGCGATTAGGCATACTTCACGACCACATACCTTATCGTGCTCTTATCATGCGTAATTTATCTCTTTCGCCGTCCCATTGTTTTAGCCCCTGTTCTCAGAAACACGCCCATTATGAAGCTTGGTATCCTTACAGCACATTAGCGATAGCAACAACACGTCGGAGAACAGCGTCAAAGAGCATCCCTTTTGCATTTCTAGAAGCGCCACGGTAGCTGAAGGCCCAGCATACATACAGCACGTGATACTATCTTCAGCGTATGTGCTCCGACAAAAAAATAACCCAGTCAAAACAGAGGTTTCCGCCCATTTTCCCCGAAAACAATGCAGAAGAGGCACTTTACTGGTGCGTGTGTGTGCGCTCAGTCTACTCATGTTATATATTTCCTACCTCAAAATGAACGGCCATCAATACAACGTACGCTTCCGCTGTCATTACAGTCGTTTATTTGCAGGTCGTTTATACAGCACGCCAAAAATGCAGCTCATGGACCGTGCACGGTACTGATACACTGAAGCAGCAGCCTTTGGAGCGCCTGCACATGGAGATCGTGACAGCTGGCAGCACAACCCGGTGCATTTTTTTTAAACGCCGCCCAATGGCCGCACCCGCGTCTTTGTCTTTTCCTCTCTTCTTGAGATGAGCAGTAAACCTCGAGGTGCGACCAAGTGCTCAAAGTTCATCCGAACAATCTGGACAGAAAGGAGTAAGAAGGGAGTAAGCTGTCCTCGGGCGCACACCCTTTCATAAAAGGGAGTGCGTTAGAGGACAGCTTATTATTTTCTTTTTACTCCCATATAGGAGTATTCGCATTTAAAGTGCACCGTTGCTATTTTGCACGCATGGCCACTTTGAGACGTTAGATTTGCAGCAAGCGGCCAGCGTGCAGTCCTCGATACGAGGGCTATTCAGAATAGTAGTACTGCCTGACTATTAAAAAATAACGCAAAAGTATTCGATTTTTTTTTTTTTTTACTGAAGTCCCACACACCCCCTCCCACTGCCATTATCAGGGCACAGTTAACATATTCATTAAGGTACGCTTGTATAGCAGGTCACGAGCTCCTACACACTCGCATCGTAGAAAAATTCGGCCCGTGATGAGAGCGAAGTGTCTGCTGTGTTCGTGACACACGTGCCGATCCTCATTTTGGGAGAAGAGGCGGGAGTGTTCAATTCTCGGGGAAGGGGCTGCACAGCTAAAGTTATATTATTAGCCTAATGTTTATACTGTTTTCATTGCCGCCAATTGATAGTACAGCAAAAAAAAAAAAAAGAATCGCGCAGAAAAACATGCCCCAAGCATACCCGCCTGCCGAACATACATGGACGTCGGAAAGGGAGGGGGGGGCGCCATGATACGACTTTTTTTTCTTCAGCCTGCGCCGCTGCAGTGCAACGTACGTCAAGAACGCACGCGCTGCTGTCAACAGTTCGCCGGATGCCGCTTCTGCTTTCACAATGGCTGCGCGGTCTGACGACACCGCGCGGTTCCATCGATACAGTTAGCGATTTCTCGACAAGCCAGGCAGCGCTGAAGACGATCGGTCGAACAGTCCTCGTACACGGCGGGATCACTGCCGCAGCGACGGTCGTAGCCAGCCTGATCCTATCGCCGTACAGTTGAGAGTCCTTTACGTAATTCTAGCGCGACTGTCACCGCTACAAAACGAAGGAACCCCCACGTTGCTTGCACGTTCTGCAACCAGTACGCACGATAGGGCACCGTGGCCAACGGAGAACCACAGCGCTCCACCCACGCTGTCGCCTTCTCGTCCGTCCTGCGAGTGACCTTAGGCGGGACTAGTCACGTGACCGATTCGCCCGTGCTTAGTCTGCCAAGGGAATCCCTCAGTGCACAGAAATTCCGTTCCTTGCTCTAGGACACCTATCGCCTCCATACAACACGATAGCCGTCCAGTGCAGATAATTTTGTAATGAAGTCCTGATAAGTATTCAAGCGCACATTTTCCACCAGTGCTACTGGCTTTTGTTTTTCTAGGCGCAGGAAGCATTTTTGAGTGAGTTCACGCATAAATGATGCGGTTATTGACCTTTGTGGAATGTCTTCGCGGTCGCAGTTCGCTTCGAATGAGTTCTTCCAGAAAGGAAAAGAAAAAAAAAAACAAAGTTTCCGTGAATAACGTTTTCAACTTGCTGTGCACTCGAAGTGCTTCTTCTAGAAGGCCGCCTTACCAAGGTTATTAGCAAGAGCAAAAGGGCTGATGTGTTGCCCTTTCACAGCCTGCGCATCCGTATAAATACCACGTATCTGCGCAAAAGTTTGTACGCGAGATTTCCCAGCCGGCTCTCCGCGAACTCGTTTCTCACCACTTTGCAGAGCTTTAAAGTTACCACGTTTCCGCCTGGACGACTCGCAGGAAAGCTTTTCTAAACGATCACGCTGCTCATTCGCGCTATCGGGAAACGGTCACGAACACGTGGACTTTTAATGACATTCCATTGCTCATGTGGCAGAAATGTGAAAAAGCTCTAGCTAAGTCTCTCGAGTAGCACGTATTATGCTGGCGAAACAGCCTAACTGCACACGGACAGAGAAGAGGAGAGAGGACAACGGGGCACAACGCTGGCTAACAACTGACGTTTATTGGGCACGCCACTCGTACAAGCACACGCGAGCTATTCAAAAAACAAAAAAAGGGAAAAAAGCCAAGCACAAACCGACCACGACATATACCCGCACGCACTGATCAAACGCCGTGCAAGTAAGCAAACAGTTTAAGAAGAGGAAATTAAAGAGCGACATTCTTCTTCCGAGAAGGAGGAAGCGCTCGCGCAACTCTCATCGAGCTTTTTGATTTGTGTGGCCTCGACAATAGCCCCCCGAGTGCTAAAAAAAAATGCACGAGAAAGTTTGTAACGCGCCACTACAACCTGGTGTATTTTATTAATCTGCGTTGTGGCACCTTTTACACTAGTCAAACAGGTCGCTGCTTAAACTACAGGCTCAGGGAACATTGCGAGAATGTTCGCAATGCCGATTCCCGGAATCTAGGTTTCTACTGTCGCGACTGCCCTTGCGTCCCGCTGTTTGAGAATTACCAAGTTATAGCCAGAGGTAAAGACCAGCTAGCTTACTAGGGAGATTATTCCAAGCCACGGAAATCAAGGAGGTCGGCGAGAGTTGCCGGAGCGCTGCATCTGCTTCGATCTCGGAAAAATATCGGTCTTTGATTTTCGCTTCTGAAGTTTTTGCTTACTTGCATGGCGTTCAGTGCGTGTTGGTATGTCACGCGGTCTTCATGGTTGGCCTTCTTTTCCCTTTTTTTTTTAATTGCTCGCGTGTACTTATAGCACGTTAAGTTTATAATCCGGCAGAATGCAAATCAAGCAAACAGTGATGGACTAATTGAACAATATGGCGCAAATGCAGACTTATTCTGAAGGCATTTGAATGTTACGTGACGATAAGCAGCGGACTTTTCCCCCAACCCCAATCACTGCCAGTCAACTACAAGACCACTGTTGCAGGTCTTTTCGGAAGGGGACAATGAAACCGACTAAGGGAGTTAGCAGTGGGGCGACTATACTTGCCTGTCCCGTACACAAGAGCGCCTCACACTGGAATTACGCTAGACATTCCCTACGTCGTCAGGGTTAAGTTGAAACCTCTCGGCGTTCGACTGCGTTATTTCTGGTCTCTTGAAAAGCGAAAGGAAGAGAACAATAAGCAGAATGCACGCGGAAGGGTTCATATCTTACAGATTTGACAACTCTTTCTTCAGCCCTTTTTGGCGGGAAATGTCCTTTCTTGCCGCGTTCGGCAGCCACAACCCCAGATTCAACAGGGTGGAGAGCTGGGCGCGCACTTGTGTCCATTTTCAGAGATGGCACAGCGCTACCCGACTATGCGCTACCCGACTATGGGACAGTGCACGAGCGGCATCTGTCCTTATTGCGTCAGCGCCGCTCCATCGATGAAGACGCGCTAGATGCTACTTCCATCGCCTACTCGAGAGTATACTGGAGGTCCGTGTCTGGAGTAGTCAATGGAAATTTGTTTCAAGCGGCTATTCTGAGGTCTCCCATCACGTGCCTCGGGCTCGCTGCCCCCGGTGAGGGTACGCGCCGGAAGTTGTTGTGGCGCTGCCCTCCGACAGGTCACACGAGCCGTCGCTTTTGTGCACCCTGCAAAGATTTGTCTTGCGCTACAACTCAAATGTTATCGCCAGCTGTCTTTGGAGCGGCAGGAAAGTGCCTCGAGAACGCAGGGTGACCGCTATCGCAGTTGACACAGTGCGAAGGAGGCGTTGCAGCTATCGGACGAATGCCGTGTATTTCGAGAAGCGGGCCACCTTTTGCGGCTTTGTATCCGCTAGTCCAATGACATCGGTTAGGCATTTCGACAGTAGATAATGCAAAAACCACGACCTTTGTGAAAAATAAACAGCCCAAGGGGTTTGCTCCCGAGCCGTGTATTTACGCCTCTTTAGCATCAGGTGAAGCACGAAGCTAAAGAGGAGCTAACTGGCTCTGCGCGACACGTCCTTCTTGAGGATAAAGCGAACGGAAATGAATCTGCGACTGTTCAGCATGCTACCAACACAAAATTTTTGGGTATTGTGATAGACAGTTATCTCAAGTTTGATTTACACATCCGTTCAGTAATTAAAAAAGCCTCATACGGCCTGCATGCACTTTCCAAATGCCGAATTTTTTTCCCCGTTGATGTGCTTGTTAACCTTTATTACGCCTTTGTCCATTCACATATTAATTACTGTGTGTCTGTTTGGGGATGCACATATTCATCTCACACCGCCCCCTTATATGCTTTTCAAAAAAGAGCTCTTCGAATTGTCGCGCAAAACATTCAGCATACTCATCCGGATGAATTATTTGCTGTTCTTGGTATCCTAAATGTATATGACCTAGTAACTTATAATACCGCTTCCTTAATTTATCAGATAATTCACAACACACTCAATTTAACTACAGTATGTCTTCGTCACTCACTATACGCACGAACACGTCTACTACAAGACATCGGCTCTTGCTTCCTACAATACATACAAATTATGGTCGACAAACGTTGCAATTTACGGGTCCTTATCTGTGGAATAGTCTTGAATATAACGTTCAAATTTCACCTACACTTCATGCCTTTCAGAAACAATTAAAACATTTTCTACTAAATTCAACCTAGTCTACATTCTTTAGTGCTGTGGTTTGTGTTTTTCTTTTCTAATTATAACATGTTTATTTGATATTGTCACTAGTATCCAGTGCCTACTGCTGTAACATGCTTATTGTCATATAGTTGCGTTATTTGTTGCTGTCGTCTACGTCATATGTAATAGCTTATAGTGGTCGGGACCCTTAAACAAATTTTGTTGGGTCCCTGAAATTGTCTGTTTGTATTTCATGTTTTATGCTAAATAAATACTCTTTCTTTCTTTTCTTCTTTCAGAAAAAAAAATAATTCGAAAATTTAGAAGAAAAACAAGAAAAACTGGCAACGCTTTCGGAATGTTTCGCCCCGCTGACTCCCCCGCATATTTTACGGAAAAAAGTATCTCCCTGTTTTGAGACCTGTGCGGCCGGCTACAGCCACTTCTCAGAGCAGTCCATTTGAGCTGGTATATACAAAAACGTTGCGACTGCCCCCACGTCAGAGGATTTCTCATAGCGTCCGTACTACCGAATAAAGCTTGCTTTTCTTTTTCTTCTCGCTGACGCAAGCTTAGCGTTTGCAAAGATTGCACCCAAATGCCCGCATAGAATTACTTTTCTTTGCGGAAATATACACACAGTATACATACGCGGCTAAACCAGGCCTGCACACACATACAAGGTAGGAGGTGACGCAAGAGTTGCTTGTCGGCAATGGCAATTAGCGGCTGCGAATCCCCTGCACAAGGACGGCGGGAGAAACACAGGGGTGGCGACCACGAAGGCGCAAACGAGCCGCGCGTACAGCACGCGGCAGCCTCTGCGGCCGCGGAGCGTGCCGCCGTCCTATATTTGGGACACTGGCTGCGCTGGCCCGCAAACCTGCGGCTCCTCTCGAGCGAGAAACGAGAAAAGCAAACAATGTCCCGGAAGTCTTTCCAAAACGGAGCATGCCTGTCATCTAAAATCGGCCTCCGTGCGCGCCGATGCGACAGGCGCCGCCGGTGAGCGCGGCCCCGATATTCGGCCGCGGATGGCTGCGCCGCCGGACAGCTCCGAGTGTGCCCTCGGCAGGGCAGTGGAGGAAGCCTCGCTCAGAAGCGTACACGGCGAGCGGGAATTCGCACAAAAGTCTCACAGGTCCAGCTCACATGCCCCGCTGCTCCACTGGCACGGGGTGCGCGAATCAAAAGGCGTCCGCGTCCATTTTTGAAGCTCACTACGCCAGGTGAAGCCAGTTTCGACGTGGCCGCAAGTTTGACCTTCAAATGACCTTCATAACCAAAGTACATGTCATGTTGCCAACAGATAAAGCAAAGGAAAGGTTTAGGTTTATTGAGCTTTAACGTCCCAAAGCGACTCAGGTTATGAGGGACGCCGTAGTGAAGGGCTCTGGAAATTTCAACAACCGGGGGTTCTTTAACGTGCACTGACATGACACAGTAAACGGGCCTCTAGAATCTCGCCTCCGTGGAAATTCGACCGCAGCGGCCGGGATCGAACCCGCGTCTTTCGGGTCAGCAGCCGAGAGCTGTAACCACTGAGCCACCGCGGCGGCGCAAAAAGAAAGGCGCATAACTGGCCCCCTGAGAGAATGGACACCTCAGTCGTGCACCACCGCAGGTTGGACTCTCAGCCGTGGATATTGATCAGATTTTCTTTTCGTCGTTTCTCTTTCTAATTCTTCTGCTGCACACGCATTGGCAAGTGACGATTTTGCTAGGCCCTGAACGCCCGGATTAGTGCTATGGCCCTAAAAATTAGACGCATATATCTGCATACGACTTTGAACACGGAAATCCCGGCCACTGCAACGAGACAGTAAAAACGGTTCTGGGGAGTTCTCCGACGAAGCGACTACGGCCCCATGCATCGACCAAACTGTCGCTGTTCACAGAGAGCATGCAGTGCACTTCCACTTGAGCCTGGCGGCTGCCAAAAGGTCACGGCAGCTTTGACCTGATCTCGCATTCAACGAACGCTACTAATCGAAACGCGATGAGCCAGACAGAACACTGAGAGCAGGAAAAAAAAAAAAGAGCATACCGACCCTGTATTGCGCAGGCCGACGCGAGACATGAACAGAAAAAAAGGAAAGGCCTCAAGAACAAAAACACTCGCTCTCCGTTTCTACGCCATGTGCGTTACAACACAACAAGTATCAGTGCGAAATATATACTGAACGACCATAAATCGGTTTCCCAATAGCAGTGGGTCTGGACGAGTACGCCGCAAGCCAACACGACGCAAAATGGACCCGTCCGTTGAAGCATTTATCTCTAACGGCAAAGCCAGCTTACACAATCGCGCAGTATGCTACTATGCGGTTCTTTCCACCCAATTTCAAAGTTAAATGACGCCGTTTAGCGGAGCAAGCAGCGCACCCAGACGACAAAGTTCAAAAGTAAAAAAATAAACTACCAGGCGACCTTCAAATAAGCCGAAAATTTAGGCGCTACAGTAGCTAAACCCCGCCTCACTGCGACGTTTCGGATAAGCGAGTTGGTTGAGCGTACACGGCAATCAATGATATTCGATAGCCTGCCGCATATCAAATACAGACTACCAAACACCCGAGTGGCACCAGCGTGGTTCACCTGCCCCTTGCGTCCAGGGGCTTCAGCTTCCTGATCCTGGCCCCGGACCTCCACTCGCGTGCGCGAAGTTCACATCCTACAACTGCTTCGGGCGACCCATATTCTGCGCGACTTTGTGACGGAGCGCTCACGAGCCACGTACCACGCGATGGTCGCCAGGTGACCGCGGACGGACATCCGGAAAAAAAAGTGGGGGGGGGAGGGGAATGGGGACGGAGCCTCGGACTGCTACTGTGGCGTGACGACCACAGAAGCGACGTACAGGACAACGTAGCCGCTGCACACCACGAGCAGGGGTGAGATAAGCACGGACGGATCAATCGGGACATCCCGCGAGATCCTCCGCTCCTCCTCTGGCGCTCATTCGGAGAGGCGTGTTTTCTCTTCGCATCACGATTCCGTACACGATGAGGACAAGGGCGGATTGATGGGTCACTCTCGGAGGCGGCGGTTGGGGAGGGCCGGGTACCGATAAATTCGCCCCTGGCTGAGGAAGTGTCCCAAGACGAGCCCATAACAGCCACCAATAGTTCATGTGAAAATGTACGCGAAGGCCGTTTTTGCTTAGCAATCAAACGGGACGTCTGCACTGGGAGCACGCAGAGCAGACTCGGTGTGACGCCAAAGCTCCATTTACCGAGTCTTGCACCTATCTAGCATCATGGACAAAGATGCGCGAATGCAGGGACAAGCTCATTTTAGCAGCCCACTCATGTCCTAGCACATTCCGCGTCGTGTTAATTCAGGCCGCTCTCGTGACGCTGTCTTATTTCCTTTCAGCGCTTTTAGAATGGCGGCGAAACCAATTCAACTGCGACGAGGTAAACCATGCAGTCACATACTTGCGGGCCTTAAGATTTTCTGTGAACATAAATGTCCTCTAATGCGTTTGAGCCTGCCTGCTGCTCGCACCATGAACCTCTGCGCGCGGCTGCACAGGGTGTCTAGTCGTGTGCTATGTTTTCCTGCCCTGCCCACTTTCCAGGTGTCAAATCTTCACTCCAAGCTAAGTTAGAACAATTACACGGGGCTGCGCGAAGCACACCCTCAGCACCGACTTTAAACCCCTCCATGCCAGGACTGAGAACTCAGTACAAAGGCGTCCATGGATTTCGCCCACATGCATGATGCCGTCGGAATCGAAGACGCCGCGAATTCACGCTCTGGAACGGAACGCCAAAGTCGCTAAGTCAACGCGCAGCGCCGAATTAGAAGGTCCCAACACGGCACCTCAGGGACAACACGAACGGTGACAACCAAGGAAACCGGCGTTGCAAACTGGCGCCTCACAGTGTCATGCCTGCCTGTTGGCGCAAAGCAAACTGCGAACAAGCAGAACAGACTGCATGGAGTCCACGAGAGATGCCGAAATAAGAGAGTAATTAATCACTGACACCCACCCTCGGGTGGATGCCAATCAGTAATTACTCCCTTATTGCAAATCTACTCCACCTTGGGGGATTCCCCTAGAACATTTGACGGAGACGCCGTACAGTGGATCTCTCCAGATACATTTCGAGGGGTTTCTCTGACGTGTACCACTGTCGCAAAGCACACGACCATTTTTGCTTCTCGCCCCCGTCGGAACAACTTCGTTCCGCCACCGCAGCGAGCAGACGACGAACACGCATGGCACCCTCAATTTCATCGATAACAGTCACTCGTGAAGGCCACCACTTCATTGATTAGTATGATGAAGATGACGCTTTCGCAGTTCTCTTTTCAGCTTCTTTCGTGTTTTCAGCGCCATCAGAATGCGGTCGACACACGGGCCAACTTGAATTTACCCTCAGGGGAATGCCCCGGGGCTATGACGCGCCTGTCTCGGAACGGCGTGCACACACCGGCCATCACCTGTCCACCTCCCGGGCAGAGTGCTGCAGTGAGTCAGCGCGCTGCTGCACGAAATCATTTCGATGAGGGGGGGGGATGCAAAACACTGGGAGGGCCGACGCTTCGCTACCGGCAACACTGAGCTTCAATCCTCCTCGAGGAACAATCAGGCCTGGTTTGGTTTTATAGGATTTAACGTCCCAAAGCGACTCGGGCTAAGAGGGACGCCGTAGTGGAGGGCTCCGGATAATTTCGACCACCTGGGGTTCTTTAACGCGCACTGACATCGCACAGCACACGGGCCTCTAGCATTTTGCCTCCGTTGAAATGCGACCGGGATCGAACCCGCGTTTTTCGGGTCAGCAGCCGAACACCATTACACTGCAGTAGGCACGCGACCGAAGATGCCAACATCGAGCGCGCTGTTATGAAGCCTTCGTCCCAAAGGGGTCGGCACGCATGGTTCCGCGACCTGCTGTACGCAGGTGCGGCGACGTTGGGCGAAAATGCCAGTAAATTTTACACATTCAGTTTATCAAGGGCCCAGTTCTGATAAAAGAAAAGTTATCACTATTCGAAAGTACAATAACAAATACAAAAGCAGTTAATTACTCCTTGCCATGCGAAAAATCGCACAGCTGCCTCCTGAGGTCAGGCCCCACCGACGGCGCGAGACTGGGCAGAAATTTCTAGACACCACGAGGCCGCCATGAGTCGACATGGAATCGGCCACGACCGCGGGGTGTCGCGAGAAGAGCCGAAAAGGCGCGTCGCCAGGGGGCCCCCCACCGCGGCATTGCTCGGGGTCCGCTTCGATTCCGCCACGGCGCACCAGGAAGCGGCGAGGGCGTCGCACGACAGCTTCTCCATCTCCGAGCAGACTCAGCGGGATTTCTCGGACATCGCTTTCGCCGCGGCCACCCGGTCGTTCGAATTCCAGCGCGGCTATCTCGCCCGGATTCCAGCTTTCGATCTGGGCATACGCCGGCCGATGGAGATTCCAACCCGGCGGTCTCCCGGGTCCTTCCGCGGCGGCACTCGCCGCGTGTCCCCAAAGATAATAAGGAAACTGGCCACGCGTACAGTACGCGTTATCGCTCGGTAATGAAACGCGCCTTCCGGAGCCTGGCTTCTCGTTTCCAAATTGCCGTCTCCGTCGCTCAAGCCTCGCATGACGTAACGACTGACACAATCCCAACGTAGTCTACACGGACGCAGCAAACTACCGATACCAACGCAAAACGATCGCCGTTGTAACAGACGAAGGAGGGCAAGAAATAACCAGCGCAACGATAAACAACCCAAACATAGAAACAGCTGAAGAAGCCGCCCTTGCTCTGGCAATATCGTACGGCAACGCAACAGGACACAACCTCACTAAAGTGACGGACTCCAAACAAGCATGTAGAAACTTCACAAGAGGCAGGATCGACAGCGTCGCCAATCATATTCTACACACGACGAGAAGACACAAAAACACTAAACATAGTATAGTGTGGGTTCCCGGACATGAGGGGATGAGGGGCAACGTGGCAGCAGACGAGTTAGCACGAGGGTACGTCAACCGAGCACTTTGCACTACACGCACCTTTGACCCAGTTACCCCCACGTACTCAGATATACTTGATCATTACAGGGGTCAGCGGAAACGCTACCCAGCCCCACACAAAAGGCTCACCAAAGAGGAGGCGGTAGACTGGCGCAGACTACAAACCGGTACCTACCCACACCTGCACAAACTACACAAGATTTTCCCTACACAATATGCAGACGAATGTCCGTGGTTTCAGGGTAAACCTACACTAGAACATATCACATGGACCTGCCCTAAGGCAGACTTAGAGCCAAGAATAAACAACCCGAGTGTGATGCAGTGGGAGCACTTGCTGGCCAGCGAGGACGAGGAAGCTCAACGATTCCTTGTGCGCCGAGCCACGATGGCAGCAGTCAAGTGCGGCATCCTGGACCAAGGATCGACCACGGCGCCCAGTGACCCGTAAGGGTCACGAACACCAATTTATTTACAATAAAGTTTTTTCCATCGATCCATCAAGTCTGCCCGAGAACAGCCAAGGCAATACAGCTTATACCACCCCGACCTTCAATAATTTGCAATCAGCAAATATCAGTTTCCGTGCACGCTTGTTTCTTCAAACTACCGTCAGGTAGTTTGCCTCTCTCCCCTGCTTGAAAACCGAAGACATGTCAGCGCCAAGACAAATACATTCACGCAACCGGTTCTGCCTACAAAATTAAAGCATGAATTCTACGTTGAGCGCAGTTTCCACGCACTTTGTGAACTGCGCGCTTCAAGGAAGAGAAAATAAGCGGCCATATTACACGCCCCGCGACGTTCACAACGGCAAGCTAGATCACACTGTAAGGCACTTTTCTGATGTGCAAGACGAAGCTGCTCCCTGCAACGCCACCAAAATTCGTGCTGCGTACTTCGCTCCGGCCACAGAGTAGAGGCATGCTGTCCGGAGAAGAAAGTCAGCGAATGGCCGCACCATCTCAAGAGAAGGTGCGCCCATGGTCAGCTGACGCGAGAGAGAGAGAGAGTGTGGAGAACCCCTACCTCTCCTCTTGCAAGCAGCAGGCGGCGCAGCAAGCTCCGCACCCGAGATGCAATACCGCCGAGGCAGTCGCCTGGGGCCCGTCACGCAGTCATCTGGAAAGCAGGCAGGAGCCGACGTCAAGCGAGCAGCCGCGAAAGCGAAGGTCGGCCAATACTGCCGATCATGGCGAGCGAATCGTTCTTTCGTTCAGTCCTCATTAGCGGGCGTCCTGCCAGTCCCCGGACTTAATTATGGCGTCAATTAGACGACACCACTGGGCAGTGGCGGAAGAACGGGAAAAAGACGCCGCCCGCGGGAGCCTCCACACCAGTAACGAGACAGGCGCCAGGCAGCATCGCGTTCGCCTTTGAGAGCTTCGCCCGAGGAAAAATGACGCCATTTACAGGGACGATAAAGTGGTTAACGACTATGGTCCCACGATGCAGGCCGTGGTGTATATGAGACCATACCTGGCCGTTTCTGCCATGCTCCAGAAATTTTCTTTTCAAGTAAACAACGGGAGACTCATTTGGCACTCGCCTAACTGTGTGCGACGTCGTAATGTGCTGTATGTCATTCAGGTCATATCGGCTTGTACATAGGGCCAATGCCGTCAGCTGAGCCAACACGTACAAGTCGAGCGCAGCACACAAACACTGCAGTGGCACCCACAGAGCTAGAGGAAAGCAGCTACCTAGAAGGCGTTTTTTTGTCGTTAAAAAAAAAAAAAAAGCCTAAATGCGCATGAAAAGCACTCAGCGTAGATCCTAACAGATAGCGTAAGACATCGTTTCTGGTGACCCCATAACCATGCGCTGATACTTCGAAGGAGTCACTAAGGACAGGTGTACCATAACCCGAGAAAGAACAACTGCACATGCCAAACTGGTACAACTGTTGCACACTGCAACACTTTATATGGTGCTAATTGTAAGAGGGTTTTCAGATGCTTGGGCTTCCAATTACGCGTGATCATAAACGTAACTTATTTTTTGATACAATACGACTGAGTAAAACGCGCTGTAAAAAAATAATTACGAATGTAATTTGTAATAAAGTGGCAAGCTCTAAAACAAACAAAAAAGTTACAAGCGACGTCCCAAAGGTTCGGGCCTCTTCGTTCCAAAACTGCGCTGAAACCTGCCAGTAGTGAGCCCCCATCAACCTCACCTTTGAAACAAAGCAAATGTGCAGCTGCTGCCTGCTCGGTGCAAACGGCGGATCCGACTATCATCTGCCGTAACTGATAAAGGGCCTCGGGACGTGAACGCAGTCCCCTAATCGACGTAACACCGCTAATAGGCCCCGCGCGCCTGTGTTCGCGCAGCACTCCTCATCTGCTCTTCTCGACAGCGCTCTCTGGGTCTGATAGGGCGGACAGAGCACCACGGTAATTACGAGTGAACGAGGGGGAAAACCAACGAGGGGAAAAGAACGGAAAAAGCCCGAAATTTGTCACGAGCAGCCATCCAGCGTTCTTCACAACACCAGCGCGAGGTATCAAAGCGGTATACGCTCTTTTCGACGACAGGTTACAAAAGCTCTAGGCATGCAAAGCTAAGGGTAGCTATTCGGCAACTGTGATCCGGAAATGTGCTGGTGATTCGCTGCCGCTCGTGCAGTTGTAATACCTTCAAATTTTGGCGCTAGAGAAACGCAGTCGCCATGGATAATGCGCATTGATTTGTAGCACTCTAGCGCCCATCAGTGCGCGCCAGTGGCTCAGCGGTGGACGGCAATAGCGCAATCGTATAGTCGGACAATCGCGCAAAAAAAAAACGTTAGCACATAATGCCATCGACCGCTGAACGAGTCTGGAAAAAGCAGTACTATATACACTGTTGCATGGGCGTGTGTTTTGTAGCGAAGCCCTTCACAGTAATGTGGACTATAGTCATCATTGCTCAAAGGAGTCCCCACTAACTGCCAGCAGAAACGGGTCACATGGCGTATACAATGGTGACACATGCTCCAACACAACCGCCCTCTGCAGTGTGCCCGATCTGAGCCAGAAAACAACAAATAACATTCCTGAACAATCCATGCATATCCAGGCAAAGATCCAGCCCCGCAGAAGCACGGATTCATCGAATTAGAATTCAAACGAGAGGGAGCGCGGGCGCGCAAAGTCGCACGCACGAATAGAAGAAGACAGCGCAGTTGTTTTATCTATTCTACGCTCTTTCGTCTCACCGTTGTCAGGTTACCATGATCACAAAAGCCTCTGTGAACCTTTTTTGTACGAGTAGGACCGGATTTGGATTTACGGGGTTTAACGTCCCGAAGCGACTCAGGCTATGAGGAACGCCGTAGTGAAGCTGGCTCCAGAAATAATTTCGACCACCTGGGGTTCTTCAACGTGCACTGGCATATCGCACAGTACACGGGACTCTAGAATTTCGCCCCCTCCATCCGAAATTCGACCGCCGCGGCCGGGATCGAACCAGCGTCTTCCGGGTCAGCAGCCGAGCGCCATAACCACTGAGCCACCGCGGCGGCCCCGCGGCAGCGCATTCAACAACACACGAAGGCAGACAGTTTCACTGCTCGATGGTATACGGAAAGAACAATTTGTGAAACAATTGGGTCCCTACAAAATCATACGGAAGCAATGCTTTGGAATGGTCCACGAGTAACGATCTTTTCGGTGGGGGAAGCAAATATTTACCTCTTTGTAAATCTGTTTTCTGACGGCAGATTAAATACAGAATTTTTTTTTAGTTCCTATGTCTCGTCGTGCTTGCAGCGGCTCCAGTCCCAGCTGCTTCAGCATGTTCGAAACCGAAGACATAAGACTGCAATCTGATTAGATAAACCTGGCAGCAAGTCGCTGGAACCGGGCCACCATGACATCTTTGGCATATCAGGAATCCCACACGATTGCCGCGTACTACAGTACTACAAGGACCGGGCGAACCAAGGTACGAGAAGCCTCCAGCCCAACGCAGGAGGGGGCACGGTTTAGTTTTCTGCGCAGGAAACAACTTATAAGCCTTTGCGCATACGTTCTGAATGTGCATTTCAGAATGTGCACCAGTCTCCAACTTTACAAAGGTGTTCAGTGAGACAAGACGCACTGTTACTAACCGAGTAAATAACAGTCATCAGCAGACAACTTGACATTTATACAATCGCCCACGTTTTCCGCAATATCAGTAACATAACTCAAGAACAGCACAGAAGCTTATTGTATCCCAGAGAAGTCTAGTAAATTTTGATTTTATTCGTTTAATTTCAACAAACTGCATGCGATCACGCAGATATGCGGTTATCCAGTTAACAAGTGAGCCACTTCCTTTCGTCTTTCGATCAATAAGCTATGAGGAACGCGATCAAGCGCCTTGGATAGATATAAAACGACAGCATCAATATGAAGCTGTTTGTCAACAGCGGAAGCAAAATCATGAACCACAAAAATCAGCTGAGTTATTACGGAGAGGTTTTTACGAAAACACTCATGTTCGCAATCGACAAAAACGCTTTCCGCTACCAGGTAATTACTTAAGCGGCTGGCGATAATGTGTTCGAAAACTCTGCAACAGTGCTGAATCGAGAAATTGGTGTGTAACAGCTAGCTTCAGATTTATTGCCTGATTTGTATGCCCTGACTACCTTCGCAATAAACCAGTCACTGGGCACTGAACATTGCTCAAGGTAACGATTAAAATGACCAAAAGCAGAAAAAAAAAACTAATTCGGCATAACGAAGAAGAAAAGCAGTGGGCGCACTGTGACATTTCTTTAACCAACGTTATTTTGTCAGACAAAAATCGCCAAAACTTCTCAGGGGACTCTTGCCAAGATATGAAGATCATGTAAAAAGAGCACATGTTCCAACAGACTAAATCTGTTGACTAAACTTCTTGCACTTAGCGAGACAACCCGAAACGTTTCAATACGTCAAAGTAGCAGGGCTAAGTCAGCTTGCAGCTTTACAGGTCTTGGATTTGTTTCGTCCTAAACGTAGGCAGCATTATCTACTCGCAGGCGATCACAGTTCAAAGTGCCTTTTCGATGTTCACCTTCTAAGTGTTTCGTGCTGCCATAACTTCGTTCGCTTACGTGTAACTTAGCTTAGCTTCAATCGTGGTAGATATCAATTCCGTTTCGTTTTGGCCGGTTGGGGTTCCCATCCGACGCTTCTGGAAGGCCGAAAATCACAAGGTTCCGACGGCGACTTCTATCTTCGAGATCAGCGAGAATTTTTTTTTGCTGGGCGTTCACAAGATCTTTGATCGAATAAACTTCTGCCTCCAGTTGCACTATTCTGTGCGTAGCGACAAAACTTTCAATGTTTCACACAGCTCGAGGAACTTCGTGTTCGAAGAACATGCTTCATTTCGACTGTGCATTTCAAATAAGCCTCTCCACAAACAGGACCACGTACAGGGTCAATCACACTTAGAGGGAACAAGGCTCCTCGTGGCCACGTACCTGCGGGGTGCCATTGCATCTAACCCGTTCATGAATCAATGCAGAGCGGCGCAAGAGAAGACGGACTTCAACATGGTGCTTCGTGTCATCTGCCCCTTTGCACCAGTTTGCCACTGACTTGGTCGCAATAGTGATTTGCGTGTGCGCAGCCATGCAGAGCCGTGTTCCCTCTAAGTATGACTGACCCTGTACAAGCGCCTTCTCGGAGACCACAGACTAAAAGTTTCCGCCTCCCGAGAATAGTCCCCCCCCCCCCCCCCCCCACCTCTTCTTGAGTTAGAGGAACGCCAGTTCTGCTTTTCCCTGGTTCCAAACCAAGGGCCTCCTTCAATTTTCTTCCGATGCTCCCTCTGCCGAAAACTTCATTTCATTTATCCTCTGCCTTCTTCCCCATAAAACGAGTATCCCCTGCCACTCCTTCGTCGCCGTCGTCACAAATGGTGAAAACGCTCGAGGACTGCGCGGCCCCAGAGCTGTCGCGCGCAGCCATAAAGAGCGGCAAAGATGTGATTCCGCGCAGACCGAGGCAGTGCCCCCACTTTTATTACGCGGTCGCATAACTAGCACGCGGCGTGAAATTAAGTCCCGGCTGCTGTCGATCATTTATTGCCGATGAAGATCTGAAACGACGACGGAAAGGAGCACGGCGCATCATTATGAAGTCGGCCTTGACCGATGCAAGTGCCCCCCCATCCCGCCCCTTCATCGACGATAGCCGCTCGTGCGCGCATCGCTCGCGTTGGGAGTCAGAAGAAGAGGGCAACGAGCCAACACCAATGAACGCTGGCGATCGCACTGGGGCGAACCGTGCGCGGGGCCCCTCATGCGCCGCAGCGGGAAAGAAGCGACTCCAGGGGAAAGAGTCTCCCTTGCTGATCACCAAGAAACGTATCAGCCGCTTCGCAAGTTGGTTCGGGGACGCCACTGCAGGCAGGCATAGGCCACCGCCGATATGGGGTAAGGTCTAAACAGCCTCCCCACCCCTTCGAGACCTGCAAAATTTTGCTTCTTAGAAGATGCCAAAGGCTCTACAGTAGAGAATTATGCATATTTACGCGTCGCATATGTGCCGAGGTCAGCTGACGACAAGCAGCAGCAGGCGATTGGTCATCCCACGGTTTCACACTCCGCAGTGTCTGGCCAAACAACCAATGCGTGGTATGGAAATACATTACACGCCAGGTTAGTACAGCAAAGCAATCTGCAAAATACGAGTATCAGAAATCCAGCCTCAGCGCCATGCCTAACACGCCCTGGCGTGTTTCTTTCCGTTCACATCTTTTGACTCGTTACTGCAGCAAAGAATAAGTTGATCTACCCATTTGAGACATTAGATTTGAGACATTAAAGCGATTAGTTTGCCGGCGTAAGGGTAGAATGAAAATAATACGAGGCGTTCGCTCCATATTCGGTCAATCTGGCTAAAGGAAGTTAGTACGAACTCCTGGAGATGTGAGCACAGCAGGCATTCTGTGCTCTTTCAGCACAGGTGCTGAGAAAAAGCCCCATACTAGCTATACAGTACTAAAGATCGGAAGTGCCCGTGCAGCGTCTCTCCTAACAGCAGCAGCAAGGAAGATCAAAGTCATTATGTAGCTCAAAATAAATTTCAGAACTGCAGCAAAAAAAAATGCATGACACCTTAATGTCACCGTCCCTGGTATGGCATTCATGACCAGACAGAACCTAACCAGAAACGAGTATTTAATAGTGCACTTATACAAGGCAGTACAGAATTACAAAGCCATAATTACACGTCACCGAGACTAACTCATCCAAGTAAAATATCACTGAACTGCTTTATCGACATATCAAAAAACAAAAACAAAAAAGAACATGCGACTGCTGTTTTTGGGACCGTGCGTCTACACTAACGTGGAAGTTCCGGCTATAATAAACAAAACCACCAGGTAAGCATACTGAGAAGCGGCGCAGTACAAATGACAGCCATAATTTACGGCTTACAACTGGGCGTGTCGCATGTGGCCAGGCGGATATATGACTACTGACATAAATGACACGAGAAGAAATGCATAACCCTCGCACCAAAACACACATCGGCGGCTGACACGGAGACTGGCTGAAAGCGATATCGTTTTTTCTTTCGTAATTCCATTACAAAAAAAAAATGAAACAGCATAAAACGGCAGTGCTGTCCTGTTCGCCTCAGAAGGCTCAATAAAGGCGCCAAGCGTACCTTACTGTTGGCGGTTAGTAACGGATACGTGTTCAATCGCACACACATTTTGCCCGTGAAATCACTGCTCCTGTACATGCAAGCTTTATTACCTCCATACTTTGTTTTTTTGTCAAAGCCTAACAGAAGCATTACACAATTTAAAAAAAAAAAAAACGGAAGTTATTCACCATCAAACACCGTTCCGGTCATGAAATTCCGCATGGAATTTGTATGCATGTTTCAGGTCGGCACATGGTAAACAACAGGCCCAAGTTTCGGTCATATATCGAAGCGTCAGCGAGTGCCCAGCCCACAATTTTCAGAATTCTTGCGATAACTTTTTTTCGTTATTCAGAACGAGCACGCCCATAGTACATATGCATTTCACAGATATTATACGATAACCTGGCTACAGAAGGCTTGCACAGACCTCCGATGACTGAACTACGAAGACGAAATCCTCTAACGCCATCTGTCACTTTATGGGCATTTCGTTTCGCATACGCAGTCCTTTTCAAAGGTAGTCATGCCATCCATCCGATGTGCTTTTAAGCCCTGAAAAGCGGCAACTATAACGTTCCCAAAGTTATCCCACGGGTGACAACTTCCCTACCCGCCACTTCAGAGCGTACCACGGCCTCCGCTACACAGGCCAGACGCAAACGCAGCGGCATCGAAACTTTATCAAAAGGCCGCGCCTGTTAATAGAGAGTCCGTCTTCAAAACTCCGGGCTATTTGAAAATACGCAAGTGCCCACATTTTCACGGCCAAGACTCTATACATACGCCCCGCCATTTTCGCAATTATACGAATCTTTAACGTATGATGCAAACGCTGTTCGACGGCCAGCGACGGATGACTGCTCCTCCAGAACAAGTCTCTGCCACGGCGAAAAGCTTTTGAAACCCCAGAGAAGACGCGTGAGCGCAATTTTCAATCGGCGCATTCTCAGCTTTGTATACGCGAGCAGGCCTGAATATGGTTAAAAGGTAACCCCGAGTCTACACTGCCCGTGAAAGTGAACCGGGCGCATCTCCTGCGCACTTGGCAGTTTCTTTTCTGAGCTCGCGCACTTATACCTCGTTATGAACGAGTCAGGCGCTAGTATACAGTGGAATTTGCGCGGTTGGTGAGCTAGAAAGCACGGTCAAAACGTGGTTGCTTCGTCGAAAGAGTAAAAATTATAATATCTAAGCTTGCCGGCTTAGCGTTACAAGACGTTACTCCAACGGCGTGCCCCGAAGAACGCGTGATTGCCCGCCCGCGATGCGACGCTTATGAGGAAACCTCCACCTGAACCACAGAGCAGTCGGCAAGGAAATCATACTTGTGCCACAACTCAGCTGCATGAGAGAATGGCACCTCTGAAGACTATCAGATAGTTAGCGTTATAACATTCAGCAAACGACAAAATCAGCACGCGACCATCTAGTTGGTAGTCGCGAGCCTTTTTCCTAAAGGGGGCATGGGCGCACTATATATACTGGCCTGCTGGCACCCGTCACCTGTGTGCGTCCATGTCGCCGACGCCTATACAGCGTTACTTGCGCTCGTGAGGGACCTGTCCGGTGCCGCAAAACCATGTGGGTCGTTTCGCACGCAGCTATACTCGTACGATAAAAGCCCGCTCCGTCGCGCGCTATGTCAATCGCAGCAGCTGCTCGGGCCAGGCTTGTACAGCAGCCCATGCAGAGCGCGTGTTACATAAGCTAGAAACACAGGATAAGCACTCGCCATACTTGTATATATTTGCTTTTATACGCACGCCGAGCGCATTTTCTCACGCAGAAATAAATGCTTGATGCGTGTTTAAGTTCTATTCGGTACGCGCACATCACGTAAGTACCGTCGGCAAGATTTTGAATTTCTCAACAGTGGACGATTTGCGTTACCGAACGTTTGCGAATAAAGACGCTCAGTATATCTGGACGGCTTCTATAGTCCGTGTTTCAAGCGGCAAAGAGCCCCAAAAAAAAAATTGCCCGCAGAAAGCCACTGCACCGACCGTGCGACAAACACGGAGGAACGCCGTCGCACGTAACCATTTTACTCGAAAAGCAACAGACAGCCCGAAACAGCCACGATGGACGTGCGGCATGAACGCCGGTAACCTTCACCAGCGGCGAATGAGACCCGTCGCGCCGCTGAGAGAGAGAGAGACCTTGCCGAGGACGTAACGAGTGGGCACGAAAGATAACTCGACGCATCATCCGTTCCCCACGGAGGAAACGAACGCGTATACGAACTCGTAAGGAACACTGAAAAGGGGCCGGCACTAGAGCCCTTATACGCAATGCATCTATACGCGACGTCATAACAGACACTGCCTCGACGAGCAAGAAATATTGGTCCAAACGGAGATTCTCTACCGCAGTCATAACACGGACGCGTTATAGACCGATATGCTACACTCCCAACCTTCTTTTCTTTCTCGAGAAAAGGCGTAAAATAAACTAAAAATGAAAGCTCGCTACTCCTGTTATGATGCGAGGTCTCCAAGTTTCCAAGATAGGCCAGAAGCATCTCCTTCTGGAGCTTGGTTTATGGAGGTTTAACGCCCCAAAGCGACTCAGGCTATGAGAGACACCGTAGTGGAGGGCTCCGGAAATTTCGTCCCCCTGGGGTTCTTTACCGTGCACTGACATCGCACAGTACAAGGGCCGGGATCGCACCCGCGGCCGGGATCGAACCCGCGTCCTTCGCGTCGGCAGCCGAGCGGCGTAACCACTCAGGCACCGCGGCGGCACTCTCCTTCTGGAGCGTTGAATAAACTATCCCTGAGCAAACAGTGCTAACCAAACGGCCAGGCATCACGAGCTTGGTATACGGTTCGACAACGAATACAAAACTAAACAAAAGCCGCTATTTCGCCCGGAAACTGCGCAAGTGTTTGCACCTTCTCTATGTTGCTCGCTTCGATTCCAACGGCAACAGCCTTGCACCAACCAAGCGCGAGATGGCTACGGTCTGTCCACACGAGATGGCCCACCGCATAAGTGAGAACACTTCGTTAGCATGTCCTTCGTTCTGACCGCGCAGCAGACGCCCGGAAAACACAAGCAGCTCGCGCCGCAGACGGGTGCGACGAGAAACGGGAGAGGGGAGCCGGCGGACGCGAGGACCCGATTCCAGAGGCTCGAACAACGGCAGACGATCGGTCGCGTCAGCAGCAAAACGAAGAGGACGAAGCAAAAAAAAACAAAGAATCGGTCGAATCGGTCCGCCACGCGCCGTCGTGAAACTTCCACGATACCATGTCCCCGTTCATCAAATCTTTATGGGCTAGGAATATATCATTCGTAGGCGGCGATATCGGAAGCGAATGCGACAAACACGCGCTCAGTCGCGCGGCGAGCATGGGCCGGCGACGGAATGCATCAGCGAGGAATCGCCTCCCTGCAATTTTTTTTTCTCCTCGGAGCATCGCTCGAAAATCTCGCTTCGTCAGTGCATGCACCGTTGCGGTGTATAATGCATGTCAGATCGCCATACTCTTCAAAGACACTGCAACTGGCGATGTGCACAAATATACTGCGGCGCAGTATGGCCGCAGCGAAAGACTGCAGGATCATTCCACGCCAAATGGCCCAGACTTTGCGCTCGATCGCCTTCGATTTATAGCGGAAAATGCGAATTAGGAGCGCCAGCACAGTGTGGCCAGTGTTTTGCACTGTTTATATTTGTTTAGTATTGTTTACTATGGTTTTGCATTGTTTATAGTAGTCATGCTTTGTTATGCCTATGTGATTAAAGTGGTATATCAAGTGATTCTGAATTACCGAAACTTTATTTAAAAATTTTAAGAAGCACCTCTACGGTTGCTTCGGTGAGATGCGCAAGCACTGCGCAGAGTATATTATCTGGCCCCGGTGCAGTCTGCTTACCAGCAGACAATACTCATGCACTTCTGGCAATGTAATTACCTGATTCTTCCATTCCCATTTCTATCGGCAGTTTTTTTTTTTTTTCTGCTATAATTTAGTATTTACAGAATGTGCCTGTGTAACTAGACGAACTAGAGACTGCAGCAGAATGTTCGCCTAATATGTTGGCCTGTTCTTCTAAAGTTGCTTGAGTGCCGGGTGTTGACAAGAGCGGTATAGTGAACAGCCGGCGCTGTATTTCCGGACCTGTTCCCACAGTTTCTTTGAGGGCACCAAACTGCATATTGAAGACCCATATTTCTGCTATACGATTTCACGTTGTTCCTTCTGATGTATCGTGCCTTGGTCCTAGACTTTTTGAAAACTAACAAGACCTCTGAAGCAGTGCACCAATGGAAAACATCCCAAGCTTCGTTCCGGTCTTTCTATAGCGACAGCGTTAAAGGCCTCGTTACGCAGGAAATCCGGCGTCGGCGTTGTGAGCAATGAATAGGGCGGCCCACGCAGCCGACCCCGGAGAAGTAACCTGGGTGGGCAACCTAGGTCACGTGACCTTGCGGGGTCATCCCAACCTTTCCCATCGGATCGTGAGAAAACTAACCACACTGGCAAGTGGCAGCTAAATTAATGGTTGATCGCGATAGCTTGCTCGGGAAGAGCAACCTGGGTCGCCCTAGACCCGCCGGATGGCAGCACCTGCCATCGCAGGGCAGTGGCGTATCCCTTAACCGCTGCGCCAGGGATGGTATGAGGAGCTGAGAATGACGAGTTCCGCATATGTGGGCATTAACTCATTGATGCTACCGCGTCATGTCCTTAAGGCGGAGCTTAAGTGACCCCAACATTTATTTTTTCTTGCTCATTTGCATTTCTGTGTCCACCATACTTTTTGTTTCTTCCGAACACGCCCTGAAGTTTGAGGGATAGATAGATGGCATTGCCACGGATATACAACGCAAGTCGTAAACTTTTCATTTACCTCGCCTATACTCAGCTCCTCACGGAATTCTGTATCTACTGCAGCATTTTTGTGAAACAGCCAGAAGTTTCCATCATCGTGGTCTAGTAGGAATGATACGTGTTGAGGATGCTAGCCTTCGCAGGAGAAGTCTGTAACTCTTTCGCATTGTACTCTTAAGAGTAGAGCGCTATGTGGCGGTGAAAGAAAGAACAGTGTCCGCGTCTGCGAAGTGATACGCAAAGACGAGCCCAGGCCGCTGAAGAGACCCACTGACGCTATACCGCGCCACACCCTTAAGGCGGAGCTTAAGTGTCCCCTCAAGTTTTTGGCTACCTTGCAGGCAGGGCCCAAGACATTTGCTAAGCACTTTGACACTACGAATGGGGATAGGATTCTAGTTTGTTTTTCCGCTACTTCACTATGGAAGACACGGAGTTTGGGGAATGTTGCCTTCCGAAAAAACCTCTTCTGCCTCGTTCCACCTTCTTTTGAAAGGGCGATCATTTGGGGGAAAAGGGAGGAAGGAGCCATAAAACATGTTATTCGGCCCCGGTGCCATAACCAAATATGCCGTAACTCAGGGTAGTTAGCCAGACAAGTTTAACCCTAGTCGCCAGGAAAAAAGCAAAAATCAAGAAGGGAGGAGGAGAAAGTAAAGTTGCGAGAAAAAAAGATAAGTGAAAGACAGAGCAGGAAAAGGCGACTGCCGATTTCCCCCGGTTGGGTCAGCCCGGAGGTTCCGTTTACAAGAGGAGGCCAAAACGGTGTGTTGCCTTCGCCGAGGGGCTTTAAAGGTCCAAACACTCGGCTTTGACTCAACCACTAGGATCCTTTTTTCCCAGGACACGCGCTGCCGTGCACGGCTAAGCGCAGGTGATGGGGTCCGCGGTGGCGCACTCAGCCCCCTTGCTGATTATGATGATGATGAAAGATCTTTAAGGTGCCAAAGAGTGCCATATCACGAGGTGTTTTCGATCTACTCAAGGTGGAGTCGATCGAAGACCAATTTCTCCAAGCATTTCACACTAAAGAAGCCGAGAACCAGGCAGTGGAAAGCTTGTACTCACTGTATCCCCGAGATCGAACCAGCAACTCCCGTATGCGAGGCGGAAGCTCAGGCCAGTAGGCCACCACTGCAGTATCCACCTGCGGAGATGGCCGCTCCCGCTCAGGAACAGTCTCCGAGTGGGCACCGCAGCGGTGGCCTAGTGGTCTGAGCATCCGCCCGACATGCGGGAGTTGCTGGTTCGATCCCCACAGCGCCGCCGTGATACAATAGACCGATTTCACAAAGCCCACTGCGCATGCGCGCGTTTACCGGAAGTAGCCAGCCGCCATCTTGTTTGTAGTCCTTCGTGGCGTCGTCTGCACGACAGCCCACATTACTTTGCGCCTTGACAAGCATTATACCCGGCCGCACTTTCCGCAGTTTCGTTTATTGTGTTGAGCTCTATAAAGGAAACAGAGACTCCATGGCGGAGTTTCGAGGGGTGCAATGCTGATCGCGGTAGCAGCAGCGCAGAGAGGGTGGTCAGTTGCCCCTTGAAGTGGAGTGAACGTGGTAGCGACGCTGCGCTTGTTACTAGAACCTTGCTTTGGAAAATGCTGCAGGTGACGATGCAAACGCGCTTGACCGAAGCTTTCGTTAATTTTGTCAGCAGATTATTTCAACGCATAGCGATGCACGCGATTTTATTAACGTCTTCGGACAGTATTTACATTTCTTGCCACCACATTTAGTTGTTCCAGTATTCGCTGTATTCATCTAGGCATTCGCTATAGACGTGTCACACAGCGTTTGTTGTCTTTATTTTTTCGTCATAGCCCTTGCTGAAAACTGGCCATGCGATAGTTTTTTTTATTCACATAAACACATAAGTGTATTCACGACGTGCTCGGCGGGTCACCAGCAGGAAAGATGAGCATTCGAGCGAGCTATGCCGTTTTTCTAAATGGAGATGTGACAAATGCTTGTGTTCAGTACAAAATGAGAAAAAGACAAGCCAATCGGGGAGCTTTTGAGTACGCTTAATTAGGGTTTAGGGGTTTTTAATTTCGTGACCAATAGTTTTATTTTGATTATTGCTACACTAATTACTTTTTTATTTAGGTTAATATAATCTTCTGCCAGGGCGTCTCCCGTACGACTCACTCTCGCTATTTTCGCAGTACGAGTACAGTAGATGGCCTTTTTTTTTCGAAAACAACGGGCAAAATGTGGATGATATCCCGGCATAAATGGTATGTGGCTGATACTGGAATGCCACTTATGCTCAACGACCAGTGAGCTGGAAATATTCCACGTTCCTACAGTTTTATAGCCTCGCTTTCTCATTCCGTGAAATAGAGAAAGCATTACCGCTAGTATGGCAGCTCGAGACATCAGGAGTGAATACGTGTATCAAAAGAACATTGTGGGTTCCTGAATATGACAATAAATCTGAGCACACTTGTTCCCTTACAACCTTGCACCGGGCAGAAATCTCTGCAAGGACGGCTTGACGACGCTGCACGAAGGCAAATCCGATCGCCTTCTTTTTAACAATTTAAGGGACCGCCTCAAAGCTGAGCGGCGCGTAAAAGACATTTCATACAGCTTCAGAACTTGAAAATTTTTTAATGTCCACTGATCAACAGGGACAATACGGCTAAATGCACTGAGCAGGACTTCTTCACCTGCCTTTCGTGAACAGCTTCTACGCAATGTCTTGGGTACTTTTTCTCTTCTATAAAACGGAAAATCCGGGACCCTCTGCTTCGCACAGTTGTCGGAACTCATGACACCCCTGAGGTGCCCACAGTGCCGCAAATCTAGCATTCATGCAGAGAAACACCGTGTGGCGACGCAAACAGGGCTGCTTCTTGCGCGTGCGCCATGCACTGCGCCGACGCGGCCGCCGGCCGGAGTACCACAACTCCCAGAGTGCATCGCGGCGGCGGTGGCGTAGCGCAACTGCTTGTGAAATCGGTCTATTGGTACAAGCTTTCCCGCGGCCTGGTGTTCGGCTTACCAGGGGTGAAATGCTAGGAAAATGAGACCCACCTTGTGTAAAGAAAAATATCTCGAGCAATGGCGCTCTTTGGCCAAAGCTGCCCTTGCGCCATAGAAATCCGTCGCCGCCATCATCACCTTAAATCACTGTCACAAAGTTTGTGCATGCCTTGCCTTTCTTTTACTTTTGCGGTCGAGATGGCCACGGCGCCTGTTGTTCGCAAATGTGCCGCGGCGCGGCGGCACAAGCACTGGCGTTGATGTCAAGTCAGCTCATAAAAACGACTGCCAAGATGTTCACACTGATGCAGGTTCGTACGCGCACACACAAACCAGGCGTACGAGTCAGACACGGCAACTTCACAACTCTCATGTCCTGTGGCGCATGAATGGTCAGCGCGGCTGTCGTTGAGGCGGCGTTAGCGTCGAGCACAACGCCACAACTGTGAGGCCATGGCGACAGAAACAAGGGCAGCCTTCCTCCTTTCTGCGCGCGTGCAACCTCTGCGGAGTCACTGCATTCGACATCCGCTTACGAAGGAGCGCAGAAGAGAAAAACACGCTTCACAGCCTTCAACGCCGCAGCGCATAATGTACTGCCGGAAACAAGCGTCCAGTTGCGCTCAAGAAACGAGAGAGCTAAACGGTGGCGCGCAGCCTACGCGTCGTGCCCACGCTCGTTGGCAGAACGTGCAAACGGCTTGTTTCCGCTCGTTAGGTAACCACGCAGCACGGTCACGCGTTACATAACCTACGGCGGCCGTGCCCCACGCCGGTTCCGAGGGGCGTCCGTATACACCGCGCTGCAGGTTCAAGTCGCGCTAGCCGGGTCGCGCAACGGGGACAATCACGGAGAAAGCGCAGCCCTAAACGCTCTCGGCTCACGTATACCGCTTACTCGCGCCTGCGATGACCTCTCGCGGCGTCCCTTTTCCGTAAGACTACCGCTGCAAATTAAATCGTACGCCTATCGGCGGGCACGAAATCGCGGGTTTACCGACGGCGCATTTCGATGCTGTGCAGTGTGGACTGAAACGCGCGCCCCACCCGCATGCAGTCGGGTGGACACGCTGCAGCAGCGTCATCGATTGCGGCTAAATGTAGCGTTCCACCTACGGTCCTGCTACGCCGCGTGTGCGCGCGTGCTCGGGTTCGCGGGTCCGCACGCGCAAATGCACTCGTATTCCCGGACCAAAAGGGCACACTACGTCAGACCAGTCCAACTTCCGCCTGCGGGAATCGCGCGGCGCTCGAGACTTGAATCGCTTTATTCGCTTCTCGTTCGGAGATAGCAGCACTCGCTTTAAAACAGTTATTCGTTCGACGCCCACGTAGCGGTTTTATTTAACCGCAGCGAATCCCACCCAGCACTAAAAAGGTAAGAAACGGGGATGGCAACGCGCAGGCATGCGTGCCATGCAAATAACGCTGCATCCGAAGTGCGTCTCGGTCGCAGGCAACACCCGTCGGCACAAGGTCCATCCCCAGCTCAGTATTCAGCTCGCGTGAGCAGCGGAAAACGGAAATGGATGACGCAAGGCGCCAAAAAGGGTGCACGAGAGACGCCGATCGGCGATAGGCCACAGGGACGCGCACGCACTCCGGAAGCGGCCGCCAGACAAAGCGCCGGGTCAGAGCGGCGGAAGCGCCCGCCAAAACACGCCGCCACGCAACGACTGCTCCGCGCATCCACGCAACCATCTCCCGAAAATCCCAACCGCTGCAGCAGACAATGAGACGACCGGAACAGGCGCCGCGTTGGGACCAAGGAAGGGCAGTCGGAATTCACTGCAAAGACGTTGCTAAACAAAGACCCGCAGCAAGTTAACTTAGAGATAGATCACAAAGCAAAGCTGTAAATCTGGGGGCGGTTGAAGGAGGCTATTCTGGGCCGAAGTTTCAAAGTTAAGACATTTTAGCGGGATAGTTGGTTAAGCAGCATCACGAAGTGAAGAGCGAAATCTGAGACACACACACAGAGGAGGAAGAATGAGAGCAAACACAGAGCTGTGTTCGCTATCATTCTTCGTCCTCTCCGTGTGTGTCTCAGATTGCGCTCTTTGCTTCATGAGGCTTCACAGGTCCGGCATTGGGCGAAAAGCAGCGGCTCGTCAAGTAAGCACCGGCCTCGCGACGCACTGGCAAGACGGAGCCCGCGCAACAAATTTTCTTGCGCGACGCCTTCCCGCATTCAGCTTTGCTGTCGAACAGCTCTTTCGACCAAGCACCAGCGTCGGCCAATACCTCACAGCGCCAGCCCGAGAAGTCTCTCTGCCGCTTCGTGAGCAGCGGTGGCCGCAGAGATGCAGCGATCCAACCGGTGCTGCTCGGGCGAAACAGTACGCAGAGGTAACGCGATTTTTCAGCCTCAGTCCTGCGGTGGGCACGCTCCGTCGTGCGCTTTGGAAATGGACGGAGAGACGGCTATACTTGGACCAGTTCCACTATGCTTGGAGGAGCGAGACAGCGAGGAAATGAGGCGCGACAGCCGCATCCTAATGGTTGTTCACCACGGAGGGGTGATATGCGCGCACCGGCCAGGCATAAAACTCCTTTTTAAAGAAAAAAATACTAATCAAGTGGAGGAAAGAAACACGTCGTGCCTGCGGCAACGAGGGTGTGCTCTGCGCATGCACCCACCGCTCGAAAATCCGGGAGGCGAAGGGACGCGCACCAGGCAACGACGCGGTCACGCCGAGAAAAGACCCGCTGCCGTCATCAGCGCGCGCGGTACATGGCCGTGGAACGACCGCCAACGCTGAAACAGGCGCCGCCCACAACCCGTTCTCTCCCGTCACTCGGCGCATGAACACTATGAACACTATGCGGACGTGAAACTTCGAAAGCGGGATACTTGTGCCGGGCCACAAATGAAACTCTGGAACTCGGCGGCGCCGGCGACAGTCACACGGACATCTGTCAGCGGTCGGGATCGAATGCCGCGCTCTCTATTCCAATCATGACACATGACCCGCGTTCTGGTCGCGTAATTCTGTACGCACGACCGCGGTCCTTCTAGAAAAAAAAAAAAAAAAACAGTCGCGCTGCGCCAGCGGATACCGGACGCATTCACGGACAACACTGTACGCTGCAGAAGCCGTGCGAGCGAAAGGCGACGGCTTCCATGCAGGCCAGCGTGGTCGGCTCGCCAGAGCAGCTCGTCCTACGCGACGAAAACAAATTGCCCTAATAGAAAAAAAGATAACACGCGGCAACGTTCTGTGAAAACCTGCTAGCAGTTAACGGTTTAGAAACGGCGAAACGCTGAGTTAGCATCACTTAGCGCGGCCCAAAAGCTTCTTTTTGCTCAGATTCCCAAGAGCCCAAAGCTCAAAAAAAGTTCAAAGCAAACAAGACATAATAAACAGTGCAGATTCAAAATCAGTATAGCATAACCGAGTTAACGCTCCCTCCAGCTGCGATTAAACGCAGCCCAAACTGGCCAGAATGCTCCGCTTCGGCTGTTCTCGACGGGCACAGGCGCCCCAAATATATCGGTCTTCGTGTACCTTTTGCGCTGCTGCTGCTTGTGACTCAACATACGCGCCGGAACGACGTAAGCGGTCGTCGCCTCGAAAAGATCAATTGGTACCTCTCGCGGCGAATCACACACACCCACGGCGGACGCGTTAACAATACCGGCGCAAGAGGAGCAGACACCTATATACTTTGTTTCGATCGCTTCGGCGTGCAGGATCGGGATGCAACACTGCCGCTACAGCGGTGTGCACGCGAGAAGCCGCGTCGTGTTACCCGAGGAGGCCGTCGGCCGCTTGCGCGCACCCTCGCAAGCGCGCCGTCGCGATGGGAAGCGCGACCGAGCCTCGCAGAAGAACGAAACAATGGCGCAGCCGTATACGTACGAGTCGCACCACATTCTGTACAGTAAAATAAAAGCGAGGCCGGCAGATAACTGATCTACGTAAGAAGTTTGGTTTTATGGGGTTTAACGTCCCAAACCGACCCAGGCTACGAGAAACGCCGTAGTGGAGGGCTCCGGATTATTTCGACCCCCTGGGGTTCTTCAACGTGCACTGACATCGCACAGCACACGGGCCTTTAACATTTCGCCTCCATCGAAATGCGACCGTCGCGGCCGGGATCGAACCCGCGTCTTTCGGGTCAGCAGCCGAGTACCATAACCACTGAGCCATCCTTGCGGCGTATCTGCGTAAAAAGGGTTGGTTGTACGATGCGGCTAGAAATGCGGTATCACGGATCGCAAGTACTATTCCCAGTAGGAGCTGTATTTCATTCGTGCGACGTCATGAGCCCGTATATTCAACGCGAATTTAACTGCGTCTATTGCCTCACTTGACGCATATTATATAGCTTCGTCAAACGCGTCTTCCATCAGCCGCAGCGGTGTATCCGGAAGAGATGCCAGAACTGAAGTATTAGACTCGTACACCGCAACATGTCCCGAAGCGCCCACCACCAAACGAAGCACCGTTACACGCTTTTTTTTAAGGCTATACGCCAAGCTCAACGACGACCTTTATTTCACACCACATTCGGAAGGGCTCTCTAAAAGTGTTCTTTATGAAGAGCTTCACATTGGAACAGTCAATTTTCTGAATCATCGGCGAAAGGTGGTCACCGATTCGCTCGTGAAATGACGACAGGCCGCGTTCCCATATCGTTCCGGGTCCCGTCGTCGAGGTGCAGGACGGCGCACTGCTGCGGCATAAGTCACGGCAGGAGGCTCCAGAGGCTGCGTGGTTGTCGGCGTCACACCCAAGGCCTGTTGAACTTCGTCCCGGATGACGTCAATGAGCGATGTAAGCGGCGGCTGCGTCCCCGTTGGCAGCAATCGTCGGAGCTCTTCTCGCACAACCTCCCGCAGGTCATCGTTGCTATCGGTGTCCGGGCAGCTTGCTGAGAAAACGCGCTGCAGGCGGTCATACTTGCGGGCTCTGGCATCAAGATTTTTTTCAATGGTGGATGCATCTTCTACGAATTCCGCGACGGTTTTCGGTGGGTTGCGGACGAGGCCGGCAAAGAGTTGCTCTTTAACTCCTCGCATAAGCAGATTTACCTTTTCTTCTTCCTTCATGTTTGCGTCGGCACGCCGGAAGAGACGCTTCATCTCCTCAGTGTACACTGCAACGGTCTCGTTTGGGTGCTGTATGCGAGACTGCAGCAGCTGCTGGGCTCTCTCCTTTCTCACGACGTTTGTGAAAGTCTTCAGAAGCTGCTCCTTGAAGGTTTCCCAGTTCGTAAGGCTAGCTTCCTCATTCTCAAACCAGATTCTTGCTGGTCCCTCCTAGGCGAAGGATACGTACAGTCTTTGTCAAAAGTAACCAGGCTGCATGGTTTGCTTGTAGCTCGTACAGTGGAGCCCTTACAGCATCCCTGAAGCTGAAATGGTCGCTAAAGGTAAGGAATGGGGGTCTTCTTACCTTCCAACACTTTTTGATCTTGAGGAAAGCCACGAGGGCTCCACTATACAAGCTAGAAGCAAACCATGCAACCTTGTTACTTTTGACAAAGACTGTACCTAAATTTCGTGGCATCGTCCCAGTTGTTGAAGATAGCCACACGGTCGAACTGTTCCAGCCATTCTTCGCGCCAGGCGAAGCGTCGAAGGTTGGTGGCACCCGGGGCTGCTGCAGAGTGATTGGAGTCGATGTCTGGGGCAAGCTCATGGCGGACGTTGCTGTTTGCTTTCGCTTCCGGGTAGGAGTCCCGAACTCAGGTGCGTCCCCTAGCAGACGTCGGCTTGCGCGGTGGACTGGAGTCAGGTCCTCCAGTGAATGACTTGCAGGGGGTGTCCGGAACATGGAAGGCTACCCAGCACCTCCACCAGATGTCCCGTTGTAGTGACGGCAGTCCAGCTGTCAGGAAGACACCAACAAGACTCGCAAACGAAGCTCTTTATTTGGGCTGACTTGCGCCCGCAAAAGAACTAAACAGCATGGCAGCGGCGTAAGCAACAAACGTGCTCGTCAATCGTTCTACTACGAATGCCCGCCGCTCGTTGCATCGCTCAATTTAAAGCCGGCAAGGAAACTTCGCGATAACAGGTCAAAATCAACTACAGTAATCTGGAAAAACGTAGATGCAGTTCTTCATGGCTGTGATCAATCGAGATTAGTCCGGTCGCTTCTCGCGTCACGAAAAAAATGATAACGCCCCGATCCTGCAGCCTTGAGCGCGAACGAACGGACACTACAATGATACGTGGCAATATGCCGAGACTGCGAGGGAGACTGAGTGTCATTTCCATTTAGGCATTTCCGATGTCAACGGGCACAATTTCCGTCGCAGACTACAGCTGAAAACAACCACGTACTGTCACAAATTAAATTCGGACGGGACAGTTCAATCACGCACACAAAACCAACGACCGGAGGAGGAGGAGGAGGAGGAGAAATACAAATGGAATTCGTCATCCTAGTTTACCAACGCTACAATTATTAAACATACAGGTAATGAACCTGCACACACTAAGAATAAAAAATACCAATTCCATCGATAGCAGTGAGCCGCACTGATAAACAGTTCCGACAGGCGCGACTTCGAGAGGCAGCACACATGCCGCGTCGCCGTCGAAATGCAAAAAAAAAAAAATAAACAGTGATGTTCGCCTCCCTCCACTGGATACGGTAACCGGCGTCGGGCACCACCTTCGTAGCTATATAGCCCGAACACGTCCAGGCTGAGCGGCAGGGCGTCAAAATTGCAGGCACAAACTCTACCCGACAGAGCTCCCCGTGCGACCCAACCGGACAGTGCGAACCTTCCTCCAACTCCGGATCAATTCGCACAGCACACGGGCGATTTCGCGTCCACAGAAAGATCCCGTGACATTGGGGCTCAGCAGGCGAAAGACGTGACGCACGGCTAGGAAATTACTTGAGCCTGAACGATCTTGTGACTTATGTGACAATGCCGCTGCTTAAACTCGCCATCTCCCGCCATCTTCCAGTCCGAAAGTGTCTTTTGTTGTTAATCATTCCGCGCGAATGGGGCATCTATTACGGTATACGACAAAAACACATGGTTTGCCGACCGAAAATGGCTTTATGCGAGGAGCTAAATTCGTCGCCGCGAGTCTAATGGATGGGTCCAGCGGGGAAACGGGACACAGTAAGTTAATTAGGCCGCAAATGAGACCAAAGTAAACATTAGGGACGTTAGGTTCACAGCGTGGCACCAGAAAAATGGCCCGCGTGATACGGGCACCCGGCAGTACACGAAGAGGCAAGAAGCGACGGACGACTGCCTATTGTCTGGAGGATCTTGCCCCGAATTCCATACGAACCACCCCGCAGCGGACAGACATGCTCTTTTTCTTTCGGGCGGCCGGCGCTAAAAAGCGGCGTATCAAAAACTCGTTTGCGCCTCGCACGCTGAAGCGCGGCGGGATGGCCAAACTTTGCGTCGGGACGACCGCAGGCGGATCGATGAGCCACATCGCCGGACGTCCGCAGTGGCTCCCCGGGGCTCCTTTTGTGCTGAACGGTCAAAGACAGCCGAAAAATAACCTCCCAAGGCGCGCTACTAGGGACCCCACGTGTTCGGTGCGGCAGAGGCACGGCCAAAGGCGAAGAACGAAAGCCGTCTTTTCTAGCTGGGCTCCGGGGGAATGGCAGAGCGGCGATGTCCAGCGGCGAGATGACAACATACGCTTAGCTGGGAGACCGCCGCTGTTCTTCCAGCGGAAGCACGGAGACGGGCCCGAGGTGGCCCCGAAAGGACGCAGGTGCGCTCCTCGGCAGTCGCCCTCCACGCGAGGCACAGCCGCGGTGGCTCGCCGTGGCCGCGACAAAGCACGACAGCCGGGTTTCAATAAGCGCTGCTGCTCCCCGATAAAGGGCCACGAACGGTGCTGCCATGCGCGCACGTTACACTGGTCTGGCGTCAAGGTGTCCGCAGAGTTTGTTCCCCCACGAAAGTGCGGACTGCTAGTTTCAGCATAAGAAGGTGAAAAAAAGAAAAAAGAAAATACGGTTTCCTTTCCAGGGCCTCACAACAGACAACTTACAGCGGACCACAGGCCGCAAGGTTCCATCACCATACGTTTTACCTTTGTCTCGATAGCTCCCTACGTTTGAAACAAAATAGGTGGTTCCTAATTTTCGCCTATGGCATCGAACTGCAAGATACCACGCAACGAATATTCGAAGCTTCTGCTCCAGAACCCTTGAAAGGCTAGAAACCAAACTGCCCTTCATCATCATCATCAGCCTGACTGCGCCCACTGCAGGTCAAAGGCCTCTCCCATTTCTTTCCAATTAGAGATATCCTGTGCCAGCTGCGGCCACCGTATTCCCGCAGACTTCTTAATCTCATCCGCCGACCTAACTTTCTGCGGCCCCCTGCTAAGCTTTCTTCTCTTGGACTCTACTCCGTTACCGTTAAGGACCGTCGGTTATCTGGCCTTCGCATTACATGCCCTGCCCAATCCTATCTACACTTCTTGATTTCGACTAGGACGTAACAGAACCGCGTTTGCTCCCTCATCTAATCTGCTCGCTCTCTTCCTGTCTCGGAACGTTACACTGCTGCACTGTCCTCAATTTAAGCTGAAAAGTTTTCATTAGCCTCCACGTTTCTGCTCCATATACGCGAGTACGGATAAGATACAGCTGTCATATACTTACTCTTGAAGGATGTCGGGTAAACTGCCATTCATGATCCTTTACAGCACCTGCCAAATACGCTCCGCTCCATTCTCTATCTTTTTAGTTATTTCACTCTCATAATTCGGATCTGCGGCCACTACCTGCCTACCCGCCGAAGTGGCTCAGTGGTTAAGGCACTCGGCTACTGATCCAGAGTACCCGGGTTCGAAACTAACCGCGGCGGCCGCGTTGCGATGGAGGCGAAACGCAGAAGGCGCCCATGTGCGGCGCGATGTCAGAGCCCCCTTTGAGGGCCATTCGCCGCTGCATTCGTGAGTTCTGACTAATATTTTTCGTTAACCTTATCCCCAAACTGTTCCCAGCCCAGGTATCAGAACACCTTCTGCAAACAGGCGGTGAAGATTACTGGCGAGATCGTGTCTTCCTGCCAAGCCCCCTTCCTTCGTACGCCGTCCTACACACAGTACGGCACGAGACTATACGCATGCGCGGTAGTGCTGTGGCAGCTGTGATCACTAAAACTCGGCATGCTAAAACACTCGAAATGTTGTTACTCATCGCGGCAAATGAACGGCAGTGCGGCTCCAAATATGGGCGAACACAAGCACGCGCTAACATATACGCTGCAAGTGTTAGCGGCCGAGCACCGAGCTCGCTCCGCACTCTCCGCGCTCGAAGGAGCCGGCTCAATGTCGAACAGGACGCTGGTGATGGCGACGGGCCATGCCTGTTGCGTGCATCGCGCGTCACGTACCACGACACTGGAACATTACAGACATGTCGTGCGCAAATCGATGGCTTCAGAAGTAACCGGAGCACAGCTCAGCAATCCAAATGCGCTGGCATCCGGAGTATTTGGACATTCGGGGGTGTGGGATGTTGGCTCACGTGTGGGACACACAAATGGCCGCACGGAAGCACAGCAAGCCTCCAAAATCCGACAAAATCGCGAGTCTGCGAACTTTTTCCTCATGTTCAGGTTCCGTTTGTGACGCAGCTCGTGTACGTTGTACGTATGGCCACTGACGCGGAGTTATTTCATTTTCGCACTTTCCGTATTCAGCTGCCCGGGGCCAGTTTCGAGCCATTATCTGACTGGCGTGAGCGCCCTGTGACAGCATGCAAACGCGCCTGAGCCCGCTGCCCCCACGACGGAGCCATGGCCAGGGTGAAAAAATGCTAAAATGCCAGCGACCGCTAGCGCGCCGTCGCCGATATTACGGCGAAAGCAGTGCAGCGGCAGTTCCCCCCGTCAGGGCCCCCAATTCAATCCCCTCATGCGTAGTGGCATAGGCCACTATGCGCTGCGGATGTGAACAAAGAAATCCCCACATTACAACAATGTTTATTTACATCCAATGCGTAGAGAACGACGAAGCACAGCGGTAAGACCTGTCAATTTGAATCTGCAACGCGCCCTGGCTAATTACACATTGTAGGTATGTGCCACACCACCAGAGGCTTACTCCATGCGTGTAGCAACAGACAGAACTGCTTAGACGAAGCGTTTCACCTAACACATGCACGATGAAAAGACCGTACACAGAATGAAACCGTCAGCAGCCTTGGCATCTGGAAATGATACAAAGCGATATAACATCATGACCCTGACGTGGCCACCGCAGCCAAGTGTGACGAGAAACATAACAGTAAACACATCCTGCTGTCTGCGGCAGAATGAGCTAGGGCTAGGCAGGAAAGGAAACGGGACGGGCCTTTGTCCCCGTGCCGTGGGGAGTGGGCTACTCAGCCAAACTCCAGAGGGTGTTGCCTCAGCCCTAGCGACTCCGCACCGCCTCTTCAACTTCCCCCCTCTCGCCACACCGCACCCCTACCCCGAACAACAAACCCACCACCGACGGCACGGGGACAAAGGCCTGTCTCTCTCCCTTTCCTGCCTAGCCTCCGCTGCATTGCCAAAAAAAGTTGTCCCCGAGCACAGAAGCGGCAGTCTTCCCTCACCGGAGAAACGGCGTAGCTACGCTCAAGGTCTCGCCGATGCACAATTCTCAAAGTTTTTCTCGCCACCGTTTCAAAGCGCACGCCCGTCCGCAGGTAGGGCTAGTGCAGGTGCGCCCGTCCACAGGCGGCCGCAGCACTACCGCGAGTTCCGGCAGCAGCACGGATGCCGTAACGAGCACGCCGCGCGGGTCCCGTTTTACCGTCTACTTATGCGTCAAGGAGCCCCGTGGGGACCGGCCTAATCGGGCACGCTGTCTTGCATAACGGAACAAGTGGCCGCGCGGCAAAAGGAAAACGCGGTCACGGAGCGCAGCAGTGCTGGGCGCGGCTTTCTCCTAAGCCACGAGAGTGGCGCCGCATTCGTTCGTACGGCCCGCAACCGATGGCCGCTGGTACTCGTCGGCCACCTCACACTGGGCAGGCGTCTCTGCGTGGAAGACTCCTGCTTCGTTCTCTGCATCTTGGTGACAGAACTGTCGATCAGCGCCAACTGCCCTACATGCCTCTTCTAGGACGTCGTCTTCTAGCGGTAACACATGAAAAAAAAAAAAAAAATTCAATCACGCTGACGCGAGGGGAAAAACGTGAAAGAAGAAACCCGAATGGAAGTTGAAAAAGTGGCCGCCAACGGTAATAATGTTCGAGTACTGCTGGCCCATGGCGACAGTCAAAGTAGTCTCACACGGTCTGCCTGCCTTTTTTTTTTTCTTTTAACTTTTTTCACTCGGAAGTGCCGACAGAATTATCGAACGGCGAGGCAGCTGGCCCACTCCAGAAACTCGCAGCACCTACAGCTGCGAGCGAGGCGCAATCCTGCCATGTACAGGCGCCGAGCGGCGTCACTTCACCTATGCTGGCTCGACGTGGCACGTGAGGAGAAAATCCTGCATAACTGACAGTAGCCGAGCAAACACGCCCGCGAAGCAAGCCGCAGCAATGACCCGCGATACAAGCGTTGGAAGGTTTCGGAGCAACAACGTCAGAACATTACTTAGTGGTGCATGCCCCAGACGCCGTGTACCTATTGAAAACCGTACTAGTCTCCTCAAAGGCAATTGCATCGTCGAAGGCACGTATCGAGATTAAGTTCCGATATTCAGGAGAGTCACGCCACAGCCTGTTCCGCTCTCCCTCTGCCGCCGTTCACAGAAGCGGCTGCTCGACGTGTCGTTCGTTGAAGAGGTACTTACAATCGGTTCGAATCAAGCCAGGACCGTAGCGTTAACGGAACCGTCATTTACACAGCGGTTGCGAACCTGCACTGAAACATTTTTTCGGCCTCTATCCTTTCAATCTGCCACGATCAAAGCAGTACCAAACGATAGCACAGAACGTGAATTTCAAGATGTGCCAAGTTTGCAGCGCACGTTGCCGCGCGCAGTCGGCTGCTGAACAGGCAAGTGGCAGTCAAACCTATTCACGTTGTCAAATATCGACGGTGGATTCGGACAATGCAACTGTTGCTTTTTATCCCATCCCACACCGCAACACGCGCCGGTTTCTTTACCATTGACAAGCACCTTTCGTTCACAAATGCGCAATGCATCTCACCTAATTGTGGTTTGCCGAAACAAATGGGGCTTTTCCAAATAACAAAATGGCGAATACAACGCCACTGCTCCGAGATCTGTCAAGATGACATAGCGACACACCAACCTCTTATGGAAAACGGTGATCTGACCTTAGACTCGAAAGAGAATACTATCGCGCACACAGAGAGTAGCAGTAGTACGCGCAAGCGGGAACAAAATGCTTGCTGACGGTCTTCTTAAGATAAATGTCTACACCGGATGACGCAACTAAAAACATTATTCCTGAACAAAATCGAATAAGTTTTCGCCATTTTATGCGTACGCGGCAGCCGTTTCGACGAAATACGAAAGCGAACGTAGCTTAGCGGCAACAAACACTTTCACCATACACAGAGCGCCAAAGCAATGGCATGCGTGAATATCAATGTGCCGTCCGAGAGCTATCAAACACCCTGCGGTACCAGCCAGCCTCGTGTATCAGCACAATAAGTTCATTAGCTAAGAAAAAATACAAGACCATAAGTCCAACGAGGACGGAAATGCCTGCCCTCAGGTTGGGTTTTTCTCGGTTCTAGTTTCCGTTTCGCACAAGACTAATACCTAGGCGCACAGGCAACACAGAAGCCACATGGAGTGAAACATGATCTCTCCGATATCACGTTACTCAGCCCTAGATTCAAGCACAGGAAGAGAAAGCCATGCCAATGACAACGGTGGCATAGCCGGTGCTTGCTTAAGCGAGGCAACTTCGCGCAGCTAGTCCCTTGGAAACTTGCATAATTGATCATGCAACAGCTCTCGTTCTGCTGCCGTTACCCTGCACCTCATCACCTTCCTACAAAAGCGGTCAACAAAGTGCGTGACAATCACGCCCTGCAGCAGGCGCGAAGGTGGCCGGACGAAGCCAACTCAATACCTGTCGTACGACCACCTGTGGCCAGGAGGCACGTATTTCCCCAACTGCCACCACAGAACTTTTCAAAGGCTTCTCTCACAACCTCGAAACGTTCTGCTTCATACAAGACGATATTGTTAACAGCCAAATAATCATGCGTTCGCACCAGACGAGATGAAACAACTTATTGCATTCAAAAGTAACTTTTCAGTCAGGTTAAAAACTTTGTTTTCTTTCCCCCTCCTCAGCCAGGAGACTTACCCAAGAGGTGCTGGCGTTTGTTTCTTTTTGTTAGGGTTAGCAACTGAGGCCGTACTTGACACGGAGAGGCTTTCAAAGCTTGCAGAAACACTGTCACACACTTCCGACGCCGTACCGTCAGCGAAAAGCGCTGAGCGCAACTCTTGCGACAACTTTGACACCGGACTAGCCCAAACTCACAACGAAACGACTGACGGAGCGGCGCGAGCCACCCTGCCGCATCGACCACCGACTCATACAGTACCGAAAAATGCTAGCGGCGCCATCTTGACGGCGGTGTCATCTGGCGGTGGTTGAGCAGACGAGCGCCGTGCGCGAGCTATGTCGTCTGCTACCGCTGCGCGGCGTCTGCTAGCGCCCACAGCAGCAGCTCGTAAACCTTTCAAAACAATTCGAAAGCAGTATGTCACGCCCGCAATATGACGCTTTCCGTCGGTGAAGATGCTCAATGCGTGCTTAAAATTATGAATACTCTGTGTAACTATTTTTTTTATTTTCCCGAGTTTTTCGACTGCTATCGCCAGACAGCAGCGATTATAAAATCATTCTGTTGATGGAGTATTAACAGCCGAAACCGGTCCAAGGACTGCTCTTTATGTTAGACCGCCACGAGCGAGGAGATGGAAAGTGAATGCAGCTAATGCAACACCAATAATTTGACGCTTGTTTTTGGAACCTATTTTATTCAGTAAATGAAAAAAAAAAAAGAAAGATTAATGCGTCCCTAATTACAGACTTGTCCTTTCACGATATTACCTTCATACAGGGCATCAGGAAAAGCATCCGTGGCCGCAAATTAGCATATGTGGTGTCATGATGCGTGCACTACGAATCTAGGGGTCATACGTATGCGTTACGTGGCCGTAATTATGAGGCATCCAACGCGCTACCTACCCAGACAGGCCGCGCTGACAGGAGAGGCATTTGTGAAAGCGGCATTTTGCAAACGATCGATAGCAATTTTGAACGCTCATAAAATGTTTGCTTCCAAAATAACTAGTGTTGATCCTGGAAACAAAGTGTGAGATGGAAAGCGCATTAACTCCTATAACCATCGCGCAAAGTATTCTCAGCCCACGCAGACTACCTGTCAATATTTCTAGACTTACTCTGCTACATAAACCATTTTAGAACATCTTTAATCTATCAAATACATACGATGCGAAGGTTCCTGAAAGAATTACAAATGAATGCTTATTTCCCCTTTCCCAGACGGAGGTTGATTTCAATTATCCGCCACAAAACGTTGGAGAGATGCACATGAAGAATACTGTCACGTCGCCGTTGCCCATCTGTTTTAGCTGCATATAGTGAAGTTTATCCGAAGGCTGTTAAAGAAAAACAACATGCTTGGCCCAACGCTGGCCCATGTCCAGCTCGGCCACTTGGGGATTGAAATTGGCCTTGTAAGGGCCAATCGCCGACGTCAAGACAAGCTTGAGAGTAGACTTGGCTGAGGCCGGGTCATGCTCAGCTCCTTGATGGCCCTACGAAAAACTACCTTCATCCTAGTGGGTACACTGGACTGATGACTGTGTAGAACACATATGCAACGTTTACATGAACTCGACAGTAGTAGTCGAGCCCCTGTTTCGGAGGACAGTGTAAAAACATCGAGGAAGAGAGCAGAGGACGAGTCGTTTCTTTCTTTTTAAAAGCCTGCTCTCACTCGAATAATTGACTCGGCCCGCGCTCTGTCAAGTTCATTAAACGCTGCATAAGATGTGAAAAATATATTGATTGCAAAATATAGCTGCGATGCCAACGTTTTCAGGTGAAACGAATATGGTACCACACGCCATCACAGCGACCATATTTAACAACAAGCATTTGCAATGAACAACTAAAAAAGCTATAAACGATCGAGAAGAGTTCATGCAACGCCAACATGCAAAACATACAACCAAACAGAAAAATAATTTTCACATTCTTATATATCCCGAATCTAAGACCACCCATTTGAAGAGGTTGGTATTTGCTCGTTAAGCAAAATCCTTTAAGTCATTTATAAATCTGTGACGACACAAACGCGAAATATAAATGAGAAGATTGTATTGGCAATATCTTTTATTCGAAAAACCATATTAGTTCACTCTGCCATCTTTGTCGTGAACATTTTGCAAACGTATTAAGACGTGATTTTCGCATACACGCGCCCGTGCGACATGTGCACGTTATTATGCTCATATTTATGCATTCTACAAGAAGTTCTGCCGGCTGTAAACGGTCGAGAGAACATCGATCGTTTCGACCAGCGGCTGTGCGAGCTCTTATTCTGTATTGTATTGTATTGTATTGTATTGTATTCCACACAGTTATGACTTAAAATTTGGCTGATGTGGCATCGCCAACGGCGGTCCGGTGTTGGGCCTTGTTTGCTACACTCGGATAAAACTTAAGAACGAAGCGGCTTTTCCCCGTCCAAGGACCCCCTTCCAGCCAACGGAGTCGGCCAATTCTTATGAACTTCATCAATATGCAAGGAGCAGCGAGCAGCGTGACAATGCAGGAAGGGGAATATATCCTTTCATCTGCCACTCCCTGCATTGTCATATACTAGCAGGCTCATTAGTAGCAGGAATTGCCATTGGCTGGAGGGGTGTCCTTTGGCAGGGAAAAGCCGCTTCGTCCCTGAGATGTGCGTCGGTGGCAGACTGTTGCCCAGTCATTTGCTAGAGTTGGGTTGTTGGCATTCGACAGCCTTTGGACGACATGGCAGTTGGCTAGTTGTGGCCCAACGCTGGCCCGCATTTAGGTAGCCTTTCACATCGGCTACCGACTCACGACCGGCGACTTTACCAACCATTGGTCACTGGCCAATTTTCCTTTGGTGGAAATGCTGAATTACTGCGAGAAGTGGTATTACTAGTTTTCGCAACCATCCCCTTGCAGTGAAGACGAAGCCCTATGGGGCACGCAACAAATGTTGCTATTGTCGAACGGAAAAGATCACGTAATCTGAGAATTCCTTACGGCCTCGGCCAGGACCACCTCGGCTTGCAGGCTGGATGAGACGCTGCATCGCAAGCGGGTGCAGGTTCCACGCCTCTTGATTACACTTTGCTCACCTAGAATTGTGGTTTTTATCCTCCATGCCCAGAATGATAAAAAAATTCAGCTTCTTTTCTTTACTCCTACTCCTTTCTCTCTCTTCTGGCTTCCGTGGTCTGTTTTAAGACC